>NC_135788.1:51921250-52249375 GCF_051106095.1 Pogona vitticeps | reverse complement strand
TGCAGCTTTGCACAACTTACAGAAACTGGGAAAGTTTTGTAATTTATGAAAAATCATTTTTGTTAACCAGAAAACTCTCAAGAGCACAAGAAAAGACATTGCCATTTCAATTGGTAAGGGAAAAATGTGATTTCTCTTCCTTACATGCAGGAAGGTGGCAAACAAGGATCTGCATCCCTAATTAGAATTCTGTGGTTGTCATTACCCAGGAAACAGTGTCTTTACACTTGGCAACATCACATACTAGGAAAGATATTATGAGATCCTATATATGTGTGTGACTCATGCAGGAAACATCCCATCTCCTACATCTAGCAATATTCTTTCTAATAACAATAATAATCTTGGAAGGGACCCTATGGATTATCAAGGCCAGCCCCTGTCAAAAAGGCACAATGGAGAAACAAACTCCCACTCTCTGACTCTGCAGCCAGAGATCTAAACCACTGAGCTATCAACTACCAAATTGTAAGTCTCCTCTTGCATTCATCATAATTTTCAAATATATAAACATTATTGTTGCATGGAATTCTTGAAAAAGCAGACAGGTAATGTCCAGAAAATTGAGAATTAAATGGGATATAGGAAAAACATTAAGCCTGCAGACAAGGATATATTTGAATGTCTCTCTCTTTCTTGCCTTCTTACCACAAAGTGTTTTAGCTCTTGTGGAACTAAGGCATTACAGCTTTTAGTAGAACTCAGTTATAACACATCAAAAATGATAAATGAATTTCAACATCACAGTGTATAGGATCAGTTTGGCAGGAAGAATTTTTACCCAAACGTCAACTACCAAGGTGATGTAAAATATAAAACTTACCTTATTCTGTGAGTGCAGAGAATCAAGAGAACAAATAAACTCACCTGGCATAATGGGGATGAACAACAACTGAAGATCCTGTTTCTGAGATTCATTGAACCACCTTTTCCCATAGGTCGTAAGGGTTACAGTGAGATTGCCCTTCATCTGAATTTTTTCGATGGCTCCTCCAGGACAGAATAAACCAACGCTCACGGCCTTTCCCGGGGTAGTGCTATTAACAGCATAACTGTAACTTCCCGTGCACTTTTGATTCTGGTCTGGGATATGCTGCTTAAGTTTCAAGTATGGAGACTTGATTTCTATGCTGACATCTTCTGGAGCCTGGATTTTCCATGTATATCTCTCAAGCAGGATTGGCAGCCGGGTCAGAGAAGAGGGCACAACCAGAGGGGAGAATTTGGGGCAGGATCTAAAATTCCAACAGGCTGTAATCAGAAAGCCACAAAATTATGGCTACAGATTCAAACCAAGATAAACAATCACCTACTCATCTCCTACATTTTCTGAAGCAGCGTGTTCCACACTGCAGACTACTTTTTAAGAATCAGGAAAGGTGAAACTGCATTTGGAGTTAGTGTTTTCTCTTCTTCATTGTGGCAATGTCAGTGATGTGTGTTTGGGGCATCAAGACTTATCCAGTATAAACAGAAAGATACAAGGAACAATGTTTTCAAAAGCACAAACTAAACAACATGAATTTAAGTCAAACCTAAACCTAAGCTAAAAGAACAGAAATATACAAAAGGTATATGTGTAATGGGAGAAGCAAAGGTTGAAATATTTCTAAGACAAGCATATAGAGTTGCTCAAATTACCAACACATTTAAAGAAGAAGGCAGAATGTGACTGGACTGGGAAAGGTCAGAGAAGAAGGACTGAAGGCTGGTACAGGCAGGAGAAAGAGGGAGGAGCACAAGATACCGTAAATACAATATGATGATCAAGCTTCAAGACAGCTTTCAAAAAGGCATCCTCTTTTTAATGGAGAACCTGCAAAAGAACACTTTTTGCCATCTCTCTCCCCCCCCCGAGCACTAAGACTAAAAAGCGCTGCTGAGATTTTGCCTCATCTTGGAAGCTACAGCTGTCAATCAGCAAAGTCCAGTTCTCCTCCTGCTCCCCTCCTCATACTCATGTTCTCCTTTTGTCATACTGTTCTTCAACATTTTGGAGACAGTGTGTCTGGTTTTTCTTTACTGCACATTTCAATAAATCAGTGGAATCCAATCCAATCCAATCCAGACCCAACTAAGACTGATCTGAACAGGACCTGATTCATATCAATCCAAATCAGTCTGGGATTCAGCCAAGATGGTTGTGTGGCCCTAGTTAATGCACTGCTGCTGAAAAATCTCCAATTGAGTTCTCATCCAAATCAGTGAGCTTAGTAACAATGAGGCAAGATTTCCAATCACATGGAGTCCTGTGAATGCATTCAGCTGCACATTACAGAAACTCTTAAGTTCTTCCCTGGCAAAAAAGAGAGGCCAGGAGTGGAGGGGCAGAGCTCAAATGTGGATCACTGGCTTCATCTCTATGGCTTCAACGTTCAACTTCTAAATCATGCCCAAAACATCAAAGTAAAATGAAGAGAAGGGGTGGGATTTTTGGATTTCTTGAACAACCTATTCTGTAATTCCCCGTTCTGAGAGTTGTACCTGATTTTCACACACATTATAGACACCTAAATGTGGCTCACCTGGGAGAAAATGCCTAAACTGGAGGGCTTTAAGGCATAACTAGCCCTGGTTCTACCAAAGTTTCCTCTTTCTACCCCAATGATAGCTGGGAGCTTTTTTTCTGAACAGAAAGCAAGGCAGAGCCAGACCTAGCTAAGCTTCAAAGACAGTTTAGGCCTTTTCTTGCAGGTAAGCACATTTAAGTATCTGTAAGGTGTATGAAAGTCAGGTAGAACTCCCACAATGGGAAATTATGGGATAGCTATTTAAAAATTCCATTTTATCTTTAGTTTGTCAGTATTCAAGAGCAAAGTTAGAGAAAGCTAACATTAACAAACAGCTTTTGGATATTCAAAATATTACTAATATATTCTCCTGTATAAGGATATTCTCCTTAGTACAGGATAATACATATTCCCATAATCTACCTCCCTTCATTGCGAGGTAAGTGAACATTGGTTGTTTTCCTCATACCTATAGAATGCTCAGCAATTATCCTTATATTCTCGAGATTCAGGCACAGAAAGGTGACTTTGTAGCTGAACCTTGGTTCTAAGGTCACATTGTGTTTGCAATCTTTATTCGAATTAACACAGATCAAGCATCTCCGTTCATGTGTCAAATGGGACTCAGGCTTTGAATAAATGGTAAGATTCGTTCTCGACTCTTTCTTCAGGTCAATTATGAGGGTTACATCTGAAAATGAGGGGAAAAATAACTTAAAAGAAATGTTAATACTCCAATCTATCTGTTACGGCACTTATTTCACGATTTAGCAAGATCTATAGAAGGATGTTCATGGAAGTCTGCTGTGACAGAATTTGAAGGAGTACAAACTCTAAAGGCAAAGAAGGCAGAGAAAATTACTTCTTAACCCTATCTCTCTCACAAAAAACAGTAACTCCTAGGAAAACCTAATCTTACATAACAGATTTCTGTGGAAGTAACTGAACTCGGCAAATGATCTGCATTCTAACATTGCCAGGCCTGGGTGGGGGGAATGTACCAGGAGATCATCATGCTGAAGAGTGGGTGATTTGTTACAGCAGATCAGAGGAATCTTCTATAACCATCATCAATAGCTAGTTTTCCCAGAGGGCCACCATGAAAATGAGGGGTGGTAGGCCAATACCATAACTGCTACCCCTAACACAGCCTTCTCACAAGTTCTGTTGCCATGGATAATCTTTCAGTCAGCACTCCTCTTTTGGATCCAGGTGTGGGGGAGGGGCAAATGACTTGCCATTTCTTAGTGGACTGGATTTGGCTTAAGGACATCCAAACCGCTGACCCCTATTCTAGTTGCTTCAGGTTGGCAACACCTTTTTAAAATACTGTGTCTACAACTAAGACATATTAGTCCAGCCATAGCCTGGATTTACATTTTGTAGAATGCAGAAAAATTGGTGATCATAGTCCAAAAAACTGCACATGCCTGGTAGTCTTAAGGTTTACCATGTAGATGTAACACACATGCACACATATTCTGGAATCACCTTTCCTGACAGATATGTGGGAGTACAACCTTTACCTTGAAAAAGTCTACTTTCCAAGGTGTTTCTCTGTATTTGGCTGGTCTACAAACAATACAAAAAGAAAAACCTAGAAAATGTGACTGAGGAAAAGCAACTGAGAAGGACAATGCCCACTTACTTCCTTCATTTTTTGGGTACCGAACAACAACATCAAAAAGCAGACTGAGGGCTCCTGGATTTCGGTCATCTTGGTCACAGCCCTGCAGAGAAAGGTTGAAACTACCGGGAATGTTGGAAGGTTGCTCCGCATCAAGTGACACCCCTTCAAGCTTATTGTTGGAGTATGATGGAGGTAAACTGTAGTCTAGCCTCTCAAATTTCCGTTCACATTTTGGTTTTGAGTAGTTACGGATGAAGATGTCAGCTCTTAAGTTCCCCGGAATGACAAACTGCCATGTCATGAGTTCATCTTCTGGCATCCCTAGTGGGTAGTTAGCAGACATCAGGGTCGCTGATGATTCATTTTGAAATGTGGCTTCAATAATGCATAACCCTGATTTTTTTAAAAAGAGAAAAAAGAAGGGAAACAATATCAGGGACGGGAAACTTGTACACATATAACAGAGGGAAAAAAATAACATTATAAATTTGTTGAATTTAGAGTCTGGCTGCATAACAAGTTCTTCCCAACTGGCTTCTGCTCAATATAAAGCAGACCAGCCATTAGAAGCCATTGTCCCAAAGTTTGAAAAGGTACTTTAACAAAACTAATGTGATATAGTTGTTATTTTTTTTTAAAAAAAGGAATATATTTGTTACACTGCAAATAACATATTAGTATCAATTATTTATTACATTTGTTTAAGACAAATGCTCTCAAAATGACTCTTGGAGGTAACAAGCAAACATAATTCATTTCACAGGGAAATAACTACACTGTAATAGTGCTTAAAAAAATTGTCGTCTAGTCGTTTAGTCATGTCTGACTCTTTGTGACCCCATGGACCAGAGCACGCCAGGCCCTCCTATCTTCCACTGCCTCCCGGAGTTGTGACAAATTCATGCTGGTTGTCTGCAAAGCTACCAACATGAATTTGTCACAACTACAGGAGGCAGTGGAAGATAGGAGGACCTGGCATGCTCTGGTCCATGGAGTCACAAAGAGTCGGACACGACTAAACGAGTAGATGACGAATGATTTTTTTAAAGACCACTATCACCCTCCTGGATTCTGAAAAGAGCAGAGATGGGTAATATGTGTCCTGCATGTGGCCTCTAGGGAAATATTTGTTTCCCCCAAATTCAGCCCAGAGACATCTATTAAAAAACTGAGGAAGGGGAGGGAATTAAAATGTACTACGTCCATTCCTGGAGGCATTTAGAACTGGGGCCTTTGGTAGTCCCTAAATATGAAGAGAAATGAAATGTGCATGTAAGGCTTTGCTTATCTTTTTAAATGGACAAACTCAAACATTTCCAAGTTGTGTGTTCTGTGTCCCCAAGACCCCCGAGATCGCTTGTCACCGCTGTTAAAAATAAACATGTTACAAGCCTTTAGCAAGTTGTTTATCATTCCTTTCTTCTGGGGGCGTCATGGGACTGTGCAGGTTGCCCAAGGCCACACAGGCTGGCTCTTCTCCCTGGAGGCACGCCGGGGAATCAAATTCTCAACCTCTAGCTCCACAGCCAGATATCTAACTCATTGAGCTATCCAGCCAGCAAATCTATAGTATCTACCTTTTATTATGATATAATGGCCCTCCAATAAATGACAACGGAAGTGCATTAAAAACCTCCTACGCTTACTTTGTATAGATGATCTACTTTCAAGCTTAAAGCCAGAGGAATTGACTTTCGAATCCCAAGGAAGTTGTAAGGTCAAGCTAAGACCCCCCTGCACCTTCACCCGAGACACAGAACCATTTCTGCAGAAATTTCCAATGTTGACTCTGTTTGTATTGAGGCGGCTGCCAATGTTGTAAAGGATGTGATCTGCACAAGTCTCTCCAGGCATAATTTGTCTTAACCATGTAGAAAACTTCAGTTCAAGTCCAACTAGCCTGTC
Organism: Pogona vitticeps; assembly: GCF_051106095.1. NCBI lineage: Eukaryota > Metazoa > Chordata > Lepidosauria > Squamata > Agamidae > Pogona > Pogona vitticeps. Next base: position 52,243,330 of record NC_135788.1, on the reverse strand, counting down.
AGCTTTAACCTCCCAAACGAAAGTCCTATTAAGGTGTGGCAATCCAGAAGGATGAAGCAGGAGGTCTCCAAAGGGGCATGGCCCTGACATGCAATCTAGAAACATATAGATATACATCACAAAAAAGAAGAGAAAAAGAAAAGGAAAGAAAGAAAAGAGAATCATCATTGTAAGTGTCCATTCAAATGATGAGGTTTGTTTTTTAACTCCTGCATTTACGTTAAAGCTACCTGAATTGCCTACATCTTCTAACCAAGAAATGTTGTAAAGGCATCCGTGAGAACACCATGTGCACCACCATTCAGTTCTTGGGCTGCAAACTCAGTTCCATACAGCAGGATCCCAGGCTTGGCATAGCCTATTACTTCCATTTTTATAGATGATTATTTCTGTTTTCACAGATCAGAGACAACAGAAAACAGTGTATCCAAACAAGGAATCTCTGTGAGTAGCATAATGACCCCATTTGTCTACTGCTCCACAAGACAGGAAGGTATGCAGGGTTTGAGACACAGAAGAATTCCATGGTATGCATGCACTGTCATTGGGGGAAATTCTGTGTCTGACAACTTTTTACCCCACCTGTTAATAGTCTACAAATGCCCCACCCCTTTATTTAAGACTGTGAGCTTTTATTTAAGAGAGGCCAAAAAGTCAAGTTTTCCTGCCTGGGCCCAACACATGCAATTATTTCCAAATACTATGTAGGTAGAACTGTAAAACTGAATCAGCTTAATTAACTGAATAATCAATTAACAACTTCACTTAAACAAAGGGACTAACTGGCACGGGTGAATGTTCTTTAAGGGCAAATTTATTGATGGGTTGAAATATTTGGGGTTTGCATAACTGCCAGAACCACAGTCCACTATCCTGTCCACCACCCAGATGACAGTGAGCATGCCTCCAGTTTCCAGAAAAGGGTGGTCAGCTGGTTATCCCTGGAGCGGCACCGTGGGGCTGGCTGTTCAGATAACAGGGCTTGACTGTGTGGGCCCATGGTTGCAAAGCACTCCTTTACTCCCTACCTCCAAATCTGGAATGATCATTTAGGACACATTTAAGCTTACAGCATTTTGCCACAGTAAACAAAAATCCATGGAACTTTTAAAAGTTCACAAATCCTTTAAGAGTAGATGCTGTAAACTGGCTTACCGATGTTTTTTTCGATCACCAACACCCAATATTTCTCTGGCGTCGGGCAATCAAATACAAAATTAAAAGACTGTCCAGGATGTATTTTCTGTTCAGTGAAAAACGGTTTTCCTCCTGTACGCAGTGCACATGTTTTTAGATGCAGAACCTCAGGTTTTATCCTAACCGTTACGCTTTCATTGCGATGAAGGGAAATTTCAGCAGCACCTGAAACGGTTCAAAACAGACAAAAATCAGTATTGTGCAGTTCTGTCTAGAGCAGCTAACAATATTAAACAGTTTCAAATAAAAATATAGCTTTGTTGGTTCATAGGAACTGATCATGTGAGAACTGTCGAGGTTAACTCCAATTGTAAAGCCAACTAAAGAGCAGGCCCATAGAAACGAATGGGACTAGTTTGTTGACGCCAAATTAAATGCCACCAATTTCAAAGGGTTTACTCTCGTTGGGACTTAAAGGGTTTTACCTTTAATCTTTGGAGTGCTACAGGACTCTTTGTCACTATGCAGTTGATAAAAGGAATACTACTGCAACCCTTTCCTGTACAAGGGAAGACATTTTCCTACTCAATACTGTGAAGTTGGTTTTTTTAATTCAATCTTGAGCCTTGAAAAATAAAAATAGGACTTGGATACAAGTATTCACCCCTGCACAGAGGCACATGTTTGCACAGCATGTCTGTCTCTGTGTGCGAGAATGACTGATCCACTGCTACGGCTCCACCTCCATCTTATTACACTCTGTCTGGACAATCTAGAGCTTCTTTTCTAGGGCTCCAAAGGGCTGCTGCTGACAAGAAGAAATGCCTCCTTCCCATACATGGTTGGTAGGGCTTTTTTAGTGCTGGCTACCAGAAAGAAGAAAAAAGAATCTGTGATCCCCACTAATCTAAATGGGTGACACAATGGTTAAACTGCAGCATTGCAGTCAAGTCTCTGCTCACAATCTAACTTCAATCCTGACGGATTCAGGTAGTCGGCACAAGGTTGAATCAGCCTTCCATCTTTCTGAGGTTGGTAAAATGAGTAACCAGCTCCCTGCAGTGGGGGAGAGTGTCTCTTGCCTAATTATGTTGTAAACGGCTCAGAGTTTACAACATAGTTCTAGCACTATGTGTCAATCAAAACAACCATCACCTGTTTTTGCAAAGCATCATCAACAATGAAGCACACAACAAGATCAGACCTTCACTGAGAGAAATGCTAATTTTTCAGTGTACAGTGGTGTCTCACTTTACGATTGCCCCGCATTATGACGAAACCGCATTACAACGATATTTATGTGATCGCAATTGCGATCACAAAACGATGGTCTGAATGGGGTTTTTCGCTTTGCGATGATCGGTTCCCTGCTTTGGGAACCGATTCTTCGCAAAACGACAATTTTCCTCCAGCTGATCGGCGGTTTCAAAATGGCAGCCGGGTAAATAAAATGGCTCCCCGCTGTGTTTAGGGACGGATTCCTCACAAGACAGCCACCAAAAATGGCCGCCCTATGGAGGATCTTCACTGGACGGTGAGTGGAAGGGGTTTCAATGCGTTTCAATGGGCTTTTTATTTTCGCATTACGATGTTTTCGTTCTACAGCGATTTCGCTGGAACGAATTAACGTCGTAATGTAAGGCACCACTGTAATTCTCTTGGGATTACTAAGCAGAAATCTTCCTACCTACAGGGCAGGCACCAATGAAAAAAGAACTGGAATAATTTGAAGGATGGAGAGATGAAGGGTGATAAACAGACAGGCAAATGAGTCAATGAGGGAGCTCCTAGGAAGGAACTTTATACAGTCAACCCTTGATTTACAAACTTAATCCGTTCCGGAAGGAAGTTTGCAAGTCAAAAAGTTTGTAAGTCAAACCAGCATTTCCCATAGGAATGCACTGAAAACAGCATGGCACAGAACCCAGCAACCATTCCTCCAGCACAAAAAGACTCTGGATCCACATTTTAAGCACAGGGACAGACACTTTAAAACAATGCAAGACCCATAGGAGCACAGAAAGATAACCCCCCCACAGCAAGGCATAGCAATCCAGCAACCATTCCTCCAGCACAAAAATCCTGCCTTCCTGAACAAACAGCACATGCAGTCAAAGAATATTTTAACTACAGGCACAGACATTTTAAAACACTGCAAGACCCCCCCCCACCTAGCCCTACCCCCCCACCAAGCTGCAAAAAAACTCTGTACAGTACATACAGTAAAGTAAAAACATACAGTGTACTCACCCAGAACAGGCAGTCACTCTGCTTTAAAAAAGAATGTCATAAAGCAAAAAGCAAAAATTCAAAAACCCAAAAATAGCCAAAAATAAAGATACAGTCCAGGCAGTGGCAGGCAGTCTGAAGACTGTCTCCCAATCCAGTCTCTTAATGCTGGGAAGAGCGAGGAAACGGACAGACACCCTCTTCACTAGCCAACGGTTAACTGAAAGTTCAAATTTTGCGCTTTCCCCGCATCCCACGTGTTTTTTTCCCAGTTCGTAACTCAAATCTAAGTTCATAAGTCAAGTCAATATTTTCCTATGAGAGCGGTTCGTAAGTCAAAATGTTTGTAACTCAGGCCATTCGTAAGTCAAGGGTTGACTGTACTAGTAAGGCTAGCAATCAAGTCAAGTCCACTTAAACAAGACTAGAATCCATAGTATGCTATTCTACAAATAATGCCAATCACAACACAACTCATTTAAAGAACCGCTGCCACTACTAAATATATTCTGAGCTGTTTCAATACATACAGAACAAACTAGGGCCCCAAATGCCAAATACAGACTTCAAAAGAGGACCACTTGGCCCCTCTCAGTTGTCAGTGAAGAGAAGACAACTGGAGGAACAGCTTGTACCTCCTCAATAGGTTTGTGCCCGAAATCTGACGCCTCTTAAGAATTACATAATTTAGGAGAGCGGTTCTTCCCAAGTATTGCTGGGGACCTTGGCCAACCTCTTAAAAGGCTGCTTGTTGATGTACACATCAAAACACGTAAGCTCGTATTTCCTCCCTCCCCCCTCCTCCCCACCGACTCCCACTAGCATTCATGTCAAAATCAGCACCAAAAAGGTCCTTAGGCCAGGCCACAAATAAAGTTCACTTTGAACAGTACACATTTAGGGGGAAATTACCAAGAGTGCAGCAAAACTATAATAAAACCTATGAGATTATCAATCGGCTTGATCTACCCTGGTCAAATAACCCACAGTTTGTTCAACAAAAAATGCTTTTGCTCAGGAAGGGACAACTTCCAGAGGACCGGCGGCCATTCCCACAGAGCACTGAAGTTTGGAGAACAGCAGCTGCCTCCCTGCTCCTATTTCCTCAAATATTTCAATTTTAAAAACTAAAATAGTTTGCTTAGCTTCTGGTGACCCCCCTCCCCAAATTGGTTTGGGGTGTGGACCTCCCTGCCCCCCCCCAAATGGGGAAATTCCTACCATTTCCACAGAGGGCACAAGTGGATTTGAGCAGGGATGGAGTGTGAAGCCTTTTAATTTAAAACAATGGGAAGTAAGGGGTCTGGCACCACGTTCCTCATTACTAGCATTTGAGCTCTTTGGTGTCCATGTGCAGCCAATATACACTTTGTTGTTGTTATATAGTCCTTTAGTCGTGTCCGACTCTTCATGACCCCATGGACCAGAGCACGCCATGCCCTCCTGTCTTCCGCTGCCTCCCAGAGTTTGGTCAAATTCATGTTGTAGCTTCAGTGACACTGTCCAAACATCTCATCCTCTGCTGTCCCCTTCTCCTCTTGCCTTCACACTTTCCCAACATCAGGGTCTTTTCCAGGGAATCTTCTAATCAGATGGCTGAAGTATTGGAACCTCAGCTTCAGGATCTGTCCTTCCAGTGAGTACTCACGGTTTATTTCCTTCAAAGTGGATAGGTTTGATCTCCTTGCAGTCCAGGGGACTCTCAAGAGCCTCCTCCAGCACCACAATTCAAAAGCATTATTTCTTTGGTGGTTAGCCTTCTTTATCGTCCAGCTCTCACTTCCATACATCGCTACTGGAAAAAACATAGCTTTGACTATGCAGAACTTTGTCAGTGAGGTGATGTCTCTGCTTTTTAAGATGCTGTCTAGGTTTATCATTGCTTTCCTCCCAAGAAGCAGGCATCTTTTAATTTTGTGGCTGCTGTCACCATCTGCAATGATCATGGAGCCCAAGAAGGGAAACTCTCTCACTGCCTCCATATCTTCCCCTTCTATTTGCCAGGAGGTGATGGGACCAGTGGCCATGATCTTAGTTTTTCTGATGTTGAGCTTCAGACCATTTTTTGCACTCTTCTCTTTCACCCTCATTAAGAGGTTCTTTAAATCCTCCTCACTTTCTGCCATCAGAGTGGAATCATCTGCATATCGGAGGTTGTTCCAGTCCAGCCTTTTGCATGATGTATTCTGCATATAAGTTAAAAAAGCCGGGGGACAATATAAAGCCTTGTCGTACTCCTCTCCCAATTTTGAACCAATCAGTTGTTCCATATCCAGTTCTAACTGTTGCTTCCTGTCCCACATACAGTGGACCCTCGACTTACAGACATTTCGAGTTACAGACTTCTCTGGCTGCAAAATTTAGATTCGACTTGCAGTCGGAGAATCGACCTACAGACCAGAAAAAAACAAAATAGAACAAAAATAGCCAGTTACAGGTTAATCAGTTTTCAATGCATTGTAGGTCAATGGAGACTCGACCTACAGACTTTTCGACCTGCAGCTACCAATCCAATATGGATTAATACTGTAAGTAGAGGCTCCACTGTACAGATTTCTCAGGAGACAGATAAGGTGGCCAGGCACTCCCATTTGTTTAAGAACTTGCCATAGTTTGTTGTGGTCCACACAGTCAAAAGCTTTTGCATAGTCAATGAACCAGAAGTAGATGTTTTTCTAGAACTTTCTGGCTTTCTCCATAATCCAGCGCATGTTACCAATTTGGTCTCTAGTGCCTCTGCCCCTCTGAAATCCAGCTTGTACTTCTAGGAGTTCTCAGTCCACATACTGCTGAAGCCTGCCTTGTAGGATTTTGAGCATAACCTTGCTAGGGTGTGAAATGAGTGCAATTGTACAGTAGCTGGCGCATTCTTTGGCACTGCCTTTCTTTGGGATTGGGATGTAAACTGATTTTTCCAATCCTCTGGCCACTGCTGAGTTTTCCAAACTTGCTGCCATATTGAGTGTACCACTTTAATAGTGTCATCTTTTAAGATTTTAAATAGTTCCGTTGGAATGCCATCACCTCCACTGGACTTTCTGTTACCCATGCTTTCTAAGGTCCACTTGCCTTCACTCTCCAGGATGTCAGGCTCAAGGTCAGCAACTATTTGGGTTGTCCAGGACATCCAAATCCTTCTGGTATAATTCCTCTGTGTATTCTTGCTACCTCTTGTTGATGTCTTCTGCTTCTGTGAGGTCCCTACCATTTTCGTCCTTTATCATGTTCATCTTTGCACAAAATGTTCCTTTAATATCTCCAATTTTCTTGAACACATCTCTGGTTTTTCGCTTTCTATTATTTTGCACAGTTCATTAAAGAAGGCCATCTTGTCTCTCCTTGCTATTCTTTGGAAGTCTTTATTCAATTTTCTGTAACTTTCGCCATCTCCCTTGCATTTTGTTTCCCTTCTCTTCTCTGCTATTTTTAAGGCCTTGTTGGACAGCCACTTTGCTTTCTTGCCTTTCCTTTTCTTTGGGATGGTTTTTGTTGCTGCCTCCTGTACAATGTTACAGGCACTCTGTACACCAAATCTAGTTCCTTAAATCTGTTCTTTACTTCCACTGTGTATTCATAAGGGATTTGGTCTAGATTATACCTGACTAGTGCAGTGGGTTTTTCTACTTTCTTCAATTTAAGCTTGAGTTTGCTATAAGAAGCTGATGATCAGAGCCGCAATCAGCTCCAGGTCTTGTTTTTGTTGACTGTATAGAGCTTCTCCATCTTTGGCTGCAGAGAATATAATCAATCTGATTTCGGTATTGCCCATCTGGTGATGTCCATGTGTAGAGTCACCTCTTATATTGTTGGAAAAGAGTGTTTGTGATGACCAGCTTGTTCTCTTGACAAAACTCTATTAGCCTTTGCCCTGCTTCGTTTTGAATGCCAAGGCCAAGCTTTCCGGTTGTTCCTTTTATCTCTTGACTCCCTACTTTTAGCATTCCAATCCCCTACAATGAGAAGAACATCTTTCTTTGGCGTCAGTTCTAGAAGGTGTTGTAAGTCTTCATAGAATTGGTCTATTTCAGCCTCTTCAGAATCAGTGGTTGGTGCATAAACCTGGATGATTGTAATGTTGAAAGGTCTTCCTTGGATTCGTATTGAAATCATTCTATCATTTTTGCAATTGTATCCAAGTGCAGCTTTTCCCACTCTTTTGTTGACTATGAGGGCTACTCCATGTCTTCTATGGGATTCTTGCCCACAATAGTAGATACGATAATCGTCTGAACTGAATTTGCCCATTCCTGTCCATTTCCGTTCACTGCCGCCCAGGATGTCAATTTTTATTCTTGCCATCTCCTGTTTGACCACCTACATCTTCCCAAGGTTCATAGATCTTACATTCCAGGTTCCTATGCAGTATTCTTCTTTGCAGCATCGGCCTTTTCTTTCACTTCCAGGCGCATCCGCAGCTGAGCATCTTTTCAGCTTTGGCCCAACCCCTTCATTATTTCTGGAGCGACTTGTGCTTGTCTGCTCTTCCTCAGTAGCATGTTGGACGCCTTCCGCCCTACCCCTGGTTTGAATGACAGAAATATGTCCCACTTAATTATCTAACCAGTATCGGTTTGTTGTTTTAAACATCTCTCTCTTTTTTGCAACATATTATAAAAGTAAATGACATGAACATTATTAAACACATCATTTTCTTCTAGGAATGTGAGCAACAGCTTATTTTTCATAAGGAGGGAGTTCACAATTCCTTTTGTTTTTAATCAGAAATCTACACAGGGGAGTTCCAAAATGTGCAATTCTGTTTTTAGTTTTGATTACTTAAATCAGTCCAATATTCTGAATTAATGACAACTGTAAGCAAGACACTTTAGCTTTACCAGCTGCAATCCCATTCCAGACTGAATAGCATGGGGCCTAGTGCAGCTTGCTTTAGAAGAGGAGAAAATTCTGTGGCTTTACAATGCTCTGTCTTCAGTGACAAATATAATGGATCTACAGAACATGAAGGGGAATCTATGGCTCCCCAAATGTTCTGGAATAAATTGCCAACAATCTCTTAGGGCATGTCTGAAAAGAACTACAACTCAACATAATGGAGAGCCAAAGGCTTCCCACCCCTGCTGTAAAAGAAATTGCACAAAAGGTATATTTAGACATCAGCACATTGCACGACATTGTTCTCAGAGAAATTGAGTTTTGAACATTATTGCCATAATGGCACATTTAACATCACAACCCAATGCTTGATTTTTAGCTGAAGCTCTTCACAGAGGCTTCCAAGGGACACCAAGTACAGAAACTCTTGGAGAAATACTAGTTGCTTTGTATCTCCATCATCCAGTCTAGCAAACAAAATGCATACGTTTCTTTGGAATTCAGCCTGTGTCTTCCAGACTGCCTTGTATCAAGTTTCCCACATTGCCTACACATCTCTGGCCCACAGTCTACAATGAACTTACTGGCCACTTTAAGAGGAAATAAGGAACGTGTACTGGCATGTTGGAATATATGAGTGGCTTATAATTAAAGGGAGAGATATCCTGAACAGCCTCATAGAGTCAAGGATGTGGAGAAGGCCAACTATACTAAAAGAGCCAGAAAATGCTATACAGGAAATAACGCCCCCCCCCCGCCACATATTGTACCTGTTATTAAGAGTTTAACATATATATGTTACTACAGGCAGTATTACTGATTGTATGGAGTTTGTTTTTAGTTGCATTAGTTCTATTCCGTACTTCTCCCCCCCCCCCCACACACATTTTTTGTTACAGAGGGAAGAGTAGCCTGCTTCCATGCTCACCTAAACAATATTCTAAAAGCAGAGATCTACAAAGACTGAGGTTGAGAGCTGGAAACATCAGCAAATACCCCTACTCTCCAATCCGTACAACCACAGCATAAGCAACTATCTTAACATACTCATCTTTGAAGCTCAAAAGACTTAGGAGAAAGCAAACATAATATTCAGTTTATCAGCTTGATTTTCAAGTACAGCAATAGCCGTATGATTCATGATGAAGTGTTGCTTTAAAAAAACCCACTATGTTTCCCTCTGCATGTATCCTTGTTAGGATTACAAGAAATGCACATTGTGCTTTTAAGAAGGGAATTTCTTTGGGTTACAAATCATCGGTTTGGTATGATGACACACTAGATGATGATGAAGTGATGGAGGCACACAGCTCAGCTTTCCCAAGGCAAGCCTACCCTCTTTCTTATTCAAGGGGCAGACATGGAAACAAATACTGAGAAAGACAGAAGGGCTTGCATTCACCCAAGCAGTTACCCCTTCTCTCTGTTTTTACATTATTTTTACTGGTTACATTCATTCATTTATTCATTCATTTAACTTGTATACAGCATTGATTGGTGATAAACACCACTGTGGCCTGTTTACATCCAGAGTAAACAAAGATAAAGTAAAATCATAAATACAGTAAGAAACAGAACACATAATCAATAACGCCACCATCAAAGAAATCAGTGAATACCAGTGAATCAGTGAATACAAATAAATCAGTGAATTTATTATCAGTAACATTCTGCGTAAGGCAGAATGTTACTGATAAATGTAATGATGAGCTCAAGGCACAGTACAGTATATGGCTTTGTAATGGTGTGAAACAGATCAAGGCAGAGAAAGTGACCAGTCCATGGCCCCAGAGTAAGTTTTATGGCTCAGTAGGGACAAGAACCCAGACCTCTTAAAGTTGCAGTCAAACTTTTTAATCACCCTGTCACACTGGGTTTTTTTCCTGGAAATGACCAAGAACCCTTTTGGTTCTAGAGAGATGCACTGCATTCTTTCTTGCTATGCAACATTCTTTCTTTCTCTTAACTTACAATTTTTCTGCCACAACTGGAATTCATCACTTCTTATTGAAACCTGTACTAGCAATCACCTAAAGAGACAAAATCCATTCCTTATGATTTAAGAGCCTTCTGTCCAATCCAGACAATTTTGTCTCTATTTTGGGCCTAAACATGCCTATCCTCCTTTTATTAATGCTTTATAAACCCCAACAACATAAGATTAAATCATATTCATGATTCTAAGTATGAACAACATGTTAATACCACATATAAGGAAAGGTAAAGTTCACCTCCAATCAAAGCCTATTTATGAGAATATAAGTACTGTGAGAATTATTTTATTTGTATTTCTGGTAGTAGAAGGCTGTAATCAGACAAAAAGTGCAAGTCTATAGCCATTTCCTTTTAGAACAAAGAAAGACAGAGTAGAATGCTATTTAACTCCTCCTTCAGCATCTTTCTGCTATACCTCACACCCCAATGTGCCATCTGCTTACATGTGGAAAATATGAATGTCGGGGATCAACTGAGCAGGATGACATCTGACTTCTTGAATCTCTGGATCCCCCAACTCTTGAGTTCAACTAATAACTGCATCTGAATCACATCTCTCCTGTGGAACATTCCAGATCATCACAAATAACTTCTGGAGGTCCTGGGGGCATATGCTTGAATGTCAAGCACGCCTCTCCACATCCCCAAAAAATGATCTTTGGTTATTTAAAAAGTACATGACACTCTTGATGACATGAGGGTGTGGCAAGGACAATTTCACTATGGTTTTTGGCCAGGAAGGATATTTCTCAAAACCAGAAGTGATTTTAAAAGTACAAATCTGATTGTAACATTTGGTCCATTTCAATTTTTATTTGTGCTATTCTTCTCTTTCCACAAAGAAGCCCAGAAAAACTGTCAAGAGTAATACAACTGTGAACAACTCTAAGAACAAAATGGCCTAGTGGCTGTCATGAATGACTTCTCCCTCAATTATTCTGGCACCACGTACCAGTTCTTCCTAGCCCTTTTAACAGACAAATTAGAACAACATGTTACAGTGGTGCCTTGCTTAACGATGATAATCCGTTCCAGGAAAATTGCCATTAAGCGAAAACATCGTAAAGTGAAATAAAAAAACCACACTGAAACGCATTGAAACCCCTTCAATGCGTTCCAATGGGCTAAAAACTCACCATCCAGCAAAGATCCTCCATATGGTGGCCATTTTCGCTGCCTGTATAGCAAGGAATCCGTCCCTAAGCACAGCGGGGAGCCATTTTAAGCACCCAGCGGACATTCTGAAAACCCGTTGATCAGCTATTTTTGATCGTCGTGAAGCGAAAATCAGTTCCCGAAGCAGGGAATTGATCGTTGCTAAGCAAGGCACCACTGTATTTTTATTCAACAGGGGACAACCATGTGGCTTGAGGTCATCCAATAAATTTTCCTGCCTGAGGCCAAGAATAAAATTTTGCCTCTCCACTATTCCATGCACTGAAGTTGCTCTGAGTGATTACAGTATGACATGGCATGGCTGAGTAGAACAGGGCAGAGTATATACTTACTGTGATAGTTGACACTGACTTGAAAACTAGCAATAGGACAGCATCTGCTATACCTGATGGCAGGAAGATAGCCTCAGAATAACCTTAGAACTGCAGAGCTGGAAGGCACTCTATGGATCATCAACTCCACCCCCTGTCAAGAAGGCACAGTGGGAAACTGAACTCCCAACCTCTGACTTTGCAGCCAGAGACCTAAACCACCGAGTCATAGCATCCATCGCTCTGTCCTCCAACATCCCTAATCAATGTCCTTTTGGAATCTCTAACTGAAACAGCTGTCTCACTTTCCCCATTGGTAGGTCTGGCCCTGCAATTACAGTTAGGCCTCCAGTCATGCCCAACCACACAACCTCTGAGGCAATATGCACGATTAACACTTTGGCCTAGATGTCAAGACATCAGTGCTTCCAGCTCTCATGGCAGCTGTCCACATTGCTTCTTCCATGTGTCCCAGCACTTTCAGCTTGCCCCAACTCACAGGGAAGCTGCTCCCTGTGTGTAGTCAAGGCTGGAGACAGAGTCAAAGCAGACTATGGTACTTTCAGCTGTTGTTGCTGTTTGTCACAATGTGCACTGCTAGGTGTGATCTGATACCTGCACTCCTGTAAGGAATTAGTTCATTCTGTATAGACAGACCATCCTGATATTTAGATGTAGATTTAAACTTCTGAAGAACGGTTCTGGAGAACTCTAAAGCTTGCACATTTCTGGCTTCTTCCTTGACTGTAGAATATATAATAATTACATAAGAATTAATAGTATGGACATCTTTCACATCTAGGGGCTGGTAGATATGCTTCTTGCTATTGGGCTGGATTTTCCGAAGGACTGGCCAGAAAAGAGTCAGCACAAATTAACAGTCCCACCCCATGAAGCCCCTGAAAATCCTTTGCTGGGAGTCAGAAGGTCCTGGTGAATAGGGTGAGCAACAGCAGAGGAACTGGGGGATGGGACCACCCCAAACAAGGGAAAACCAAACGTTTTGCTCATATTAGTGCAATTCCTACTCCCCTCCCCTGTTTTAGAATCTACCATGGATGGTCACATGAAAAAGGTGAACGAGGATTATGGTATGAACAGTATAATTCCCTCTTTGATATGACTATAAAAGGTACAAGAGCCCTGTCCTCTTCCTCATGGGGCCATCTGTTGTTGCTATGTGCTGTCACATTACCCTCAACTTACGGCGACCCCATAAATGAGCAATCTCCAAAATGTCCTTTCCTTGCCCAGCTCTTGGTAAACTCAAGCCTGTGGTGCCTTTAGGGAGTCAATCCATCCTGTATTTGGCCTTCCTCTTTTCCTGATGCCTTCCACCTTTCCCAGCATTTTTGTCTTTTTTCAGAGAATTCTGTCTTCTCATGATGTGCTCCAAAGCAGGACCTCAATTTCATCACTTTTGTCTCCAGAGATAGTTCAGGCTTGATTTAATCTAGGATTCACTGGTTTGTCTTTCTGGCAGTTCAGGGTATCCACAAAGCTCTCCTCCAACTTCAAAGAAGAATTTGGGTAACAGAAGGCCAAAATTAAAATCAATGGTCAAGTAACTGAAAATATTCAAATTGAACAAGGCACAAGGCAGGGTTGCCCACTTTCTCCATTATTATTTATTCTAACATTAGAAATTCTAAACAGACAAATAAGAGGGAATGCTGGAATTAAGGGTCTCAGAATAAGAGGAGAAGAATTTAAGCTGCACATATATGCTGATGATTTAACAATAATACTAGAAAACCCTCTGGACAGTTTGGAAGAATTAGTGAGAACTATAGAAGAATTCGGAGGTGTTGCAGGCCTTAAAATAAATTATTAAAAAACAAAATTCATGACTAAAAACATAAAGAAAGAAGACGTGGAAAGACTGGCAATCAAAACAAATTTTGAGGAGGTACAGAAAGTGAAATATCTAGGAGTTATCAATACAAAAAAACCCAAGTAATTTGATGAAAGAAAATTATCTTATAACACAGAAGGAAATTCAGAAAGACCTGGAAGAATTGAATAAGCTACAAACCTCTATGATGGGAAGAATCTCAACAATAAAGATGATGATATTACCAAAACTATTATTTTTATTTCAAAATTTACCAATTTAATTAAATTATAAATACTTCAAGGATCTGGACAGCATGATTTTGAAATTTGTATGGAAGGTCAAGAAACCAAGAATAAAACTTAGAATATTGCAAGACTTAAAAGAACAAGGTGGTCTAGGACTACAGAGTTGGCTATTATATTATAAGACACGTGCCATGGTCTGGATAAAAGAATGGATAACACTAGAAAATAAAAGATTATTGAAATTGGAGGGTCATGATCTAAAAAATGGGTTGGCATGCATATGTGTGGTATGGGAAATACAAAGAACAATCACATTTTGCAGAACATATTCTGAGGAAGGCACTCTGCTTAATATAGCAAAAATTGAAACACAAACCTACAAGAAAATTCCAATATGGGTAGCACCAATAGAAGCATTCACTTTGAAAGTATTGAATCAAAAGGGAGCTTTACATATAAAGACTTATTAACTAAAGCTCAGAATATAAAAGAGAAACAAGATCTAGAGAAACTGGGTCTAGCTATAGATTGGTGGTCAATGTTAAAATTAGAATCAAGATATAAAAAGAATAAAACCATGGGCTTTTTTTGAGTCCAAGTGGATGGGTTTACACTAATGAGAAAAATTATGGGTACAATACTGAAATGGACGAATGGACAAAGATGTGGAAAGAGAATCATAAAATGATTAAGCCAGTGAATCTCAGTGGAAACGTCCTTAATATGTTTCATAGATGGCATTTTACCCCTGTAAGAGTGGCAAAAATGTCAGAAGGTAACAGTAATGTTTGTTGGAAGTGTAAAAAAAAAAAAAAAAAAATTCAGGGACTTATTATCATATGTGGCTGTCATGTGAAAAAGCAAAAAAAAAAAAAAAAGGATATAGGTTTGAGAAATAGTAAAAGAGATTGTTATAATGCCAGAAAATATTGACAAGAAAATAAAATATAGTCTACTGTATATATTCACAGCAGCTAGGTTACTCTGGGCCCAAAAATGGAAGAATGAAGAGACACCAACAATGGATGAGCTATTAAAGAAGCTATTTGACATTGCAGAACTAGACATCCTTTCAGAGGCACTACAGGATCAGCCAAGAGACTTTGTAAAGCAAAGCTGGAAGCTGATATATAACTGGGCCCAGAAAAAGACAGGAACTTAGGGGGAAAATTAGGCTATAGCGAATCAGTGCTCACCAGAATCCCCTTGAAGATATTTCGATGACCAGACGACGGTGAAATCTCTGATCCATAGGGGAGGAAGGATGCTTAGCTGTGTTCTTTTTTTCTGTCTCTTTTGTTTGCTTTGCTAATTATCTCTTAGATTATTAATGTTTTTAAGTTTGTATTTTAGATATGAATAAAATGGTTTAAAAAGAATTTGGTGTGAAGAGGGTCACTTGGCTGTTACAGGAGAGAGTCGAAAAGATTCAGTACTACTTTCTTTTAATTAAAGGCATTTTATGATCTGCATAATTTATATAATTTTTTCACATTTTCATTATGTCATCAAGAAGATTTGCGGTACATCTAGAGACCAGTGAAGCTAACTTTAACTTTACTCCAGGCATTAGCACTACAGTACAACATAGAATATGCAGAATGTATCTGGATATTCTATGTTGTAGTGTTGAAGTGCACAGACTGCATGGGGAAACTTCTGAAAAAACACAACCTACAAATAGTATTCAAGCCCACCACAAAAATACAACAAATGTTACGGTCAGCAAAGGACAGAAGGGACCCCCTCACCACTGCAGGAGTATATCGGATACCTTGCAGTTGTGGCCAGGTATATATTGAAACCACAAAACGAAGCATCTACACCAGAATCAAAGAACATGAGAGAAACTGCAGACTAAAACAACCAGAAAAATCTGCAGTAGCTGAACATGCCCTAAAACAAGCTGGACATGAAATTCTATTTCAAAATACTGAAATACTGGACAACACCAGCAATCATTACGTCAGACTGCACAGGGAAGCCATTGAAATCCACAGGCACCAGCAGAACTTCAACAAAAAAGAGGAAAGTGTGAAGCTCAACAAAACTTGGCTCTCAGCTCTCAAAAATACAGCGTGCAAAAGGTCAACGAACTCTACCCAGCCACAAGGACAGGAGATCACTACACGCAAAAGACCAGCTAATGACACCCGTCAACCACAGTGACAGATAATCTCTTCTCCTTAGCACAACAATACACCCACAACAAGACACACTAATCACCCATCTACAGAAAAAGACAAAAGTCTATCTCACAGCCATAAATACTGCACTCCCAAGCCAACTACACCAGAGCACAGAGTGCTGTCCTCTGAAGATGCTGGCCACAGAGACTGGCAAAACGTTAGGAAGAACAACCTTCAGAACACGGCCAAAAGAGCCCGAAAAACCCACAACAACCAACTATCTGGATAACTATTTTTAAAAAAGTATACATGGAGCTTAAATCACATACAGTACCTCAGTTTTTAAAAACTGTTGGCACTACCAGCAAAGCATGCCCAGTAAAAATATGCCATGAGACATTTGGCAGAGAGAAGGGTAGCAAATTAACAAACTGAAAGTAGCTGAACCCTCCTGACAAATGCTAAGGAAATGATTACAACATATGAATCATTTCCATAGTTCATTCCACAACATCAAATGTGGGAAGAATATTGTGAAACCTTACACGTACACACATACACACACTTCCAAATGAAATTAAAAGAAGTCAAGAATTAAATAACTACTGGAGTTTTTGAAAGTGTCATTTTAATTCAGCATCCAGCCAAACTGACAAAAGCAGTTATAGCTGTCCTGGCCATAAAAAATACAGAATCCCTGCAGATTAATAATACCTTTTACAAAGTAAAACAAAGGAACTCTTTACAATGGAAGTCTCCATTAAAGAACTGTAACAGTATGTAACAGATTTAGTAGCAAAACTGTTTTGTAGCTGTCACTGTGGTACAAGCATGAACAGTTAAGGCGAAGCAGGAGATGGAGAGGCATGAGGTGGACTGATCACTATTACAGGCAACAAATCACAGGCGCTTTTAATTATGAAAGCAGTAATTAAACAGCTTGTATCAGCCATTGGACTTATACGAAGTATCACAGAAGGGAACAAAATGATTTTTTAATGCTGTATTTATATATTTAATGTTTAACTTCAATGGCTTATTACATCAAGGAAACAATGAAACAGGTTGTTTGGGAAATGGACATTCAAAAAACCAATGTACTAATGATGTTCAGTTCAAAACATCAGTATCAGGACAACCCTTTATTTAGTTATTATTCTTAAAGATGCAGAGTCCATATTGTTTAGTAGCTAATATGGGTATTTTTGCCTTTTATGATGTTAAACTATGATGATAAATCAGGTTTTCAAAATGCAAATACCTCCTCTATGTAGAGGGGAAAGGAGAGAACTGTAATGGACAATAACATAGTGTTTATGTGTGTGGTATTTGTGCTGTGGAAGCTGCAGGATCAATCTGACAACATACCAGTTGTGTGCCTGGTTGCACAGGACGAGGACCTCATGAGATTTCCTCAGCAGCTTTCATAGCTGCAGCTGCGTACACATCTAAATACTGAATAGGATATTGGCCAACGTTAGTCACAGATCCATTCCCAGAAGCAAGTCTAAATTTCACAATTTCACAATACTTTGGCTAATCAGAGTCTAATCCACCCCAGGATATATATTTGACTAACTGTGCAAAGAGGATTTTAGAAAGAAGAACTTTAGTTGCTTCGTAGCTGCACACGAGCAAGGAAGTATGGATCTAAGCTGTACATGAGTGAAGTTCAGTTTGAATCCAGGGTCTTGTTTCAGAGTCCCAGGACAGCTGAGCACAGCATCACAGCCAGCCTGCAGAAAGTAGTTAACGATTTCATTTTCTGCTATGTCCTCTTCCAGCGCTTTCTCCTGGGACGGTGAAAACTCCCCATGATACTAATAAACGATCTTCTCCCTGCCAAACAAGAATGCCTAACAAGCAGTGGTGACTGGTGTCCAGTGGGATTGGTGTAAGTAGAAGGCATTCACAGTGTTCTGGAGTCTGGGAGAACTAGGCACAGAAATTAATACACACAAACACAGAGGCAGATCAGCAGGCGTACACCCAGATACAGTCCAGGAAGAGATTGGAAATGGCCATAACCCTCCACCTTCAGTACGGAAGGAGTCAGAGTTGACTCAGTGCAAATACCCAAAGTCTGAGATGAGACAGAGCCCCATTTGCTGTAACAACATGCCACTGATGCTTTTTAGAAGTGGCTTCCTCAGGAACTGCAACTCTCTCCATGCCTGCTGTGGTCCCATTAATCTCGGTTTCCCTGCCTCCCACTACAGCAGCTATAATTTCCATTTTAAAAGGCCTGCAGATGCAAAGAAGTGTTTGCCTCAAAGAGCTACACAGACCTCAGTATACAAGCCGGCACAGACCTGACATAGAGATTTCCAAGAGCGGGTGAAATGAGATGAAAATACAAATGAAATGCAAATCTTCACCCTTGGGTGAAGGAGTGGCTCCAGTATTTTTCATATACTAGGAAGAATCTCTTCTGTGCAGTGCTTAATATGCAACACATACAAAAAGCAAGGACATAACAGAAGACAAGGAAGTTATCAGCCTGACCCAAACAAAGAAGCCAGGGCAAGGGCTTATGTTTACTCTGGTAAACAAAGCCTTTGCAAAAATTCAGATACTAAGCTTTTCTTCAAACTAATTCCTTCCATCAGACAAAAAACGGAGCAGGCACTCTTACACTCTGTACCTTGCATCAAACTGGTTAGGTGCTCTTTGTACGTGAAAGAAAGGCTGTGGGAGGGACTTTTCTCAGTTCTTCCTGCAGTAGGCTTTTACAACAACCTTCCTCAACCTTTTGCCCTCTGGCTATCTCACATTACAGATCTCACCATATCCACCAGGCAGAGTTATCAGAATTGTCCAACATGTTGGGAGGGCACAAGGTCGGGGAAGGCAGCCACTACATTTTCAAAGCCAGTGCTGCAACCACATGCTGTGGTTTGGAGACACTGCTGTCCAAAACCATCTAGAGAGCCACTGGTCTTCACCTCTGGCATAAAGAAATAAGATATCCTGCTTTTAAATAAGTTACAGTAGTACCCCTTACATGTCTCTTAAAAGTATGCCTACCAAGTTCCATTTGGCTCAGTCCAAGTAAACACGTATACAATAGCAAGGAAGGAGATACTCAGTGTGGTGTGTAGTGGATAGAGTGGTGTAGTGGATAGAATTCTCATGAGTGAATTACTTGTAAGGATACATTGATATAGCTGAAGTTGGAATGATTACAATGTTATGGACACCAGTAAAATTATGTACCTCTATGTACTGGAAAAAGAAAGTAGTGCTTCCTCTTTTTTGTTAATTCAACGGGAGTTAGGATATGGCTGTAATGCACACACTAATGCACCAAGTGTAAGCTCATAAAAAGGAATATATGAAAATTCTGATGAGGAAATGGTGGATATCTGATAAGATTCAGAACAACAAATTTCTTCTGAATGATTATACCTTGCTTTTTGTTATGTCGCAGGAAGGAGGCACAGAACTCTGGTAACTAACTAAATGAAATATTAGGATGCAGAATAAATTGTGTGTATTTCATCTTTGTGTTTCTTAGACCTTTTTCTGTATTTCTAGAAGCCAGAAGTAGAAATGAACTATTTGGTTATGGATGAAATAATCAATTAAGAACAACACAAGATGTTACTTTTATATTCAAACAAATACTTGGAGCATATTTGTGTTGGAATAAACATCCTGAAACTGGAAGCCCAGTAACATGTTACTTCATATGCAGTGTTTATATTTGGGGGTAGGGGGTGGGGAATGAAGACACTGAAAACAGTTGTATCCAAATATGGTTGAGCAACACTAACTATAATTCCTGGAATGCTGCTCAAACAGAGTAAAGTGACAGCAGTTTCATCCATTTGGAAATGATGTCACTGAAGAGACTGCCACTGTAACTGCAGTCCTGCACACATAGACCTAGGAATCTAACTTACTGAAATATGCAGGAATCAACGAGTAGACACTCATAGGATGGAACTGTGAAGATGTCAATATTTGGATTAATGCAAAACTAGCTTGGAGATTGGACAAGGGTGGCAGAGCCAACAGTAAAATAACTCTGTAGAGAACCATGGTGCTCAAGGAAGAACTTGAATGGTGGTGAAGATCTTTTGAAAAATATTCATTCATTCATTCATTCATTCATTCATTCATTCATTCATTCATTCATTCATTCATTCAAATTCATACCCCACTCATTTAGTGAACATGCCCTGGACCCATTTCAGTCGGGCTTCAGGCCGCGCCATGGTACAGAAATGGCACTGGTCGCACTGTTGGATGACCTGTTGAGGAAGGCTGACAGGGGCACTATGTCCTTGTTGGTCCTCCTCGACATTTCAGTGGCCTTTGATACCGTCAACCACAGTATCCTCCTGGGGAGGCTCTTGGAGTTGGGAATCGGTGGATAGGCACTTGCCTGGCTCCGATCCTTCTTGGAGGACCGCCCTCAGCGAGTCCAGTTTGGAGAGAGTGTTTCGGCCCTATGGAGCCTCAATTGTGGAGTTCTGGAGGGTTTGATCATCTCTCCAATGCTGTTCAACATCTATATGAGACCGTGGGAGGGGTAATCAGGGGGTGTGGGGCCTCGTGCCATCAGTATGCTGATGACACACAGCTCTACATATTTTTTTCACCTTCCTCAGTGGATGCCTTTTTGTCCCTTGAGAGCTGCCTCGAGGCTGTACTGCGGTGGATGCAGGAGAATGGACTGAGGCTGAACCTGAACAAGACAGAGGTCCTGAGGGTGGGTGGCCCCTCCATCTGCGGTTTGGGAAACTCCCTCTCTTTTGGGGGGGTGATTTTCACCGCAAAGAGTGAGGTTCGCAGCTTGGGAGTACATCTGGACCTGGTGCTCACCATGGAGACCCAGGTGGCGTTAGTGGTCTGCTCCGCCTATTTCTATCTGTGGTGGATAGCCCAGCTGCTTCCCTATCTTGATTCTGGGGTGCTCACCACTCTGGTCCATGCACTCGTAATCTCAAGATTAGACCACTGTAATGCACTCTACATGAGGCTACCTTTGAGGCTGTTGCGGAAAATTCAAATGGTGCAAAATGCAGCAGCCAGACTTCTCACTGGGACGAGAAAATACCAGCATATCACTCCCACCCTGGCCACCTTCTCATTCTTTTCCGCATCCACTTCAAAATGTTAATGATGATTTATAAAGCCCTAAGTGGTTTAGGAAATCAATACATGGTGGAATACCTTCTCCCACCTAGATCTACCCGAGTCACTCGTTTTAGCCAGGAAAGATGGCTGAGGGGCCTAACGCTGAGAGAGGCCCAGAAGGCAAGAACAAGAAACCGGGCCTTCTTGGCAGTGGCCCCTCATCTATGGAACACCTTGCCATTGGAAATCACCCTGGCACTCTCGCTGGGTGTTTTTAATAGTCAGTTAAAGATTTGGCTCTTTAGGTAGGCCTTCCCTCCAGCCAACACTTGATTTCTTCTCTTTAGTTTTCCTTTTCCCCATCTTGAACTTTTAAATTTTTTGATTTGATTATGTGATTGCTTTGATGACTTTTAATGATGTTTTATAACCGCTTGTAAGCCACCCCGAGTAGACTCTGTCTAGAGGGGCAGGGTAGAAATCAAATAATAAATAAATAAATAACCAGACTATTGTGAAGAGTGTGTGACAGGCCATGGGGAAGAGATGATCTAAGAGAACTAGCTTGACAATCTTCACCTTTAAATTAATAAAGAAACCCAACAGCTTTCTGTCAAGCCAACAGAGCAAGAGCAAGCAGACACTAAGAAAACTACAAGATTAAGTTCTACAGAATGTCTACTTTGTTTTAGCTGAATTTTCAAGCAATAGTTGTAACAAAGACACCAATAGCAAACCATATTTATTTATTTATTTATTTATTTATTTATTTATTTATTTATTTATTTATTTATTTATTTATATCCCGCCCATCTAGTCATTCGACTGCTTTGTGACTCCACATAACACAAAATAGCTTGGGGCCAGTTTTATAATGTTGGTGGTTAGGAATTTTGCCCAAAACAGAAGAGTCAGATAAAAATGAGAACTTGGGAAAGCTACCTTCTGAATTACAACTCCCAGAATCCTTATATCACCATGGTCACTGGCTGGCTGGGGAATTCACGGAGTGGTACACCAAATGACAGATGTTCCCAAGCTCTAGAAGAGCCAGAAAAGATATTTTGCAAAATACAAGGTAGCTATCCAAAGCTAGTTGAGAAGCAGCTGTGCAAGAGCTAAATAAATTGTTTGAATTGCATTTCACCCCATTTTCAACATTTGAGATGGTTAGTAAATTAAAAATTATCAAAATCAATAAAATCTTACAGATAGTACTCTATAACTCAGAATTCATGTTTCATCCACTTTATTTATTTAAAGTATTTGTATCCCGCCTTCCTCCTTAAAAAGAACCCAAGGCAGCTTACAATCCAGGTGAAATCACACTCCTTTCAGGCCCATACTCATACACAAGAACTTATAATCATGAACCTTGGCTAGGAGGTAAGAAAACTGTACAAGATGGCACTGCCTTTACCAATCTTAATGTCCAGGAAGATTTTTTACATATATAACCATTGTTATATCCAACATCAAGTTGTGTCCAACTTCAGGTGATTCTAACACAGTTTCCAAAGTACGTGAGATATTCAAGAAGTGGTTTACCATTACCATTCTGCACTAGGTTTTCGGTGTGGATTCAAAACTAGGCCACCCAAGTTCTAATCCAGCATTCCATGCATAATACCATACTGGTTCCTATGGGTACAGTTGCTCTTTTGAACAACTTTGTTGTAACTGATGGACTTCTAGGTTTAGAAACAGCTTGTCCTTGAAACAGTCACTGGGGAGGAAGAGAACATTTCCCATGCTTTGCTTTTTTTTTCTTCCCAAAGGACCTAGCTGCCCACATTGGGAAATGGGTTAAAAGCCCTTTGGTCTGAATTGGAATGCCTCTTATTTATTATCTATAAGAAGATAAATATTCAGAGAACAAGTTCCAAAAGCTTCCAGCAAAATAGGTCACATCCAATTGGAATTTTAGACAGAATAATTCCAGAGCTTAATCACAAAGCTGTCTGGACTATTTAGTCAACATTTAGCTATGCTTTTTGCTGGAGCACAAACCACAACCATGTTAAACAATGATGCTTGTTGGAACCCATCCCTGGTGAAGGTTCAATTTTTTAATTTAAATCCTCACACTCACTGGCAACAGCCTCCACTGCACACAATCATTTCTAATTCTACAATTATTTTACAGGAACAGAACTTCAAAAATAGTTTTATTGGAGTCATTAAAGCATTAAAGTAGCTTTGTTTAGATTTGTGGCCATGCAAATATATCAGGCTCTGCCTCTGCTTTGCTAAATACATTCTTATCAGTAAAAAGGCTTTAGGGATTGATTAAAAGCCCACTTCTCTAGAAGAGCCAGGAATCTGGATGTTCTCAATAAGCTTGAGTAAACTTACTGAGATGGACAACATGATAAGCATTTGTATCCAGAGAAAAGCCAGTGGTGCAAAAGTAGCAATGAGAAGAAGGGACCAGTCAATAATCACCATTTCCTGCCTCTCTCTGCAGGAAATGGTAATTACTGGCTGCTCCGATTACTCCAGTGGGTCTACTTGGATGAGTAACATCAACTGCATGTTGCAAGAAAACTGTTCATTTTTTAGGACAGAAAAATTGACACAACAAAACGAGAGGAAATTCACTCTCGTTTTGTTCCTCAAAGCATTCTATGGAGAAAATATTCTGATTTTTAAAGCAACATCTAAGCATATTAGCATACAAACTGGGTGTGCTACTCTTCCCTTGAAATATGGAATACCTTCACAAATCAATAATCAACTCAAATTACATACAACAATAATTATATATGCTATATTTACATAAATTTAAAGATGTTAAATTTTACTTAAATTTTTAACTTAAATTTTTAATTTTATACATAATACATAATATTATACATAAAAGATTTTTAAGATTTTAAAGATATTTTAAAATTTAATATATTTAAAGCTTTGTAGAACCACCTGTGCATACAGTGTGCATTATTCCCACTTCATATGCAGAGGCTCTCCTGTACATTGTTGATTACAGTGCTCTTGGCCATTAGCCTTGCTGGCTGGGACTAATAGGAACTCAGGTTTAACATCTGAAGAAACATGGTTACCCACTCCTGTTCTAGACTGACGATACTGTACTTCTAACGCAATGATCTTTGATAAATAGGGTATTGTCAGTGGTCACTGTTCAGAAGCCCATCTTGAATGCATAGGACTCACTAAGGATAGGATACCCCAATGGTATGCTGACATCAGATCAGACCTGGATCAATTACTACGTCACTATAGTATATCAGCAAGGGACATGGTGGTGCTGGGGGTTAAACCGCAGAAGCCTCTGTGCTGCAAAGTTGGAAGGCCAGCAGTCCTGAGTGAGCTCCTGTCACTTGTCCCAACGCCTGCCAACCCAGGAGTTTGAAAGCATGTAAAAATGAGAGCAGGTAAAGTGGTACCACCTCGGTGGGAAGGTAACAGTGTTCCATGTCTAGTTGCACTGGCCACGTGACCATGGAAACTGTCTTCGGACAAACGGCGGCTCTATGGCTTGGAAACTGGGAATGAGCACCGTGCCCTACAGTCAGACACGACTGGACTAAATGTCAAGGGGAACCTTTACCTTTACCTATAGCAGTGGTCATGAACCTTTTTGAGCTCACGTGCCCAAACTGGGAGGGGAACAGTGGGCGGTGTGCTGTGCCAGCGGTGGAACCAGAAGTGGTGGCAGAAGGGGGAATCCCGGGCACTGAGGTGCCTCGAGACACCACTCCAGATCCACCACCAGCTGCTCCAGATCGTGACCCACCGCCTTTCCGGGCACCAGCACCGCATTTGCAGTGCCTGCTCAGGTTTAGCAGTTGGGGGGGGGGGAAGCAATCCAGCGACTTATGGCTTGCGTGCTGACAGAAAGAGCTCCGCATGCCAGCTGTGGCACTTGTGCCATCGGTTCATCATCGCTGACCTATAGTATATCAACAAGGAATCATCCCCAAGAAGTCTTTGAAGAATTATACCAAGAAAGATAATAACATCTCCTTTGCTTCACACATGAGGTGTCTTCAAACTGTCTTGTTGTTCAGAACATGAGAGTTCAAACATCACATGAGAAGAGACCAGTTTCAATGTCACTTGATGACAACTTTTAATATACAGTATTAGCAAATATCCCAGAGTGAAGAAAAACTGCCATATTACACATAAAAAGGTTTTTTAGAGTACCGAGATGTGAGAAGAGGTGGTGCGATTCATATGGTATTGAAGTGCCATGAGAAGTTTCTATATGGGACCCTTGCTTAAAGTCCTCTGCCATGTAGCAACCTGTCAACTTCGGGATACTGAAAAGTGTCTCTGATTGATGTGAGTGAACATATGTGGCAATAAAGTCCATTTTCAGCCACCTAGCATACCCTAAACTGCCACAGTGACTGCTCTGGATCTGTGAGGACATTGTCAACTCTCAGATTAAGCTACCCATCTTGTCCATTTGAAAAAAAATCACAATGACTGAGATAAGAATACACATCTGTTTACAGAAAAGCACTGGCTAAAACTATCACTGTCTATCTAACTTCAGGTGTGAGTTCTTTTGGGAGATAACAGGGTAGCCTATCATTTTTTGCTGTATCCAGTGCACCTGGGGGGGGGGGTGGTGAAGTTAAGAAGCCTCTTGGGCAATGACAAATATAAATATAATACTAGAAAGCTGTTTTAATTAGTATGGAAGTTAATGCTTGGAGTGTATAGAAGAGTGAGCCACCGGACCACAGTAGTCCTCTTAAACCTATTTTCCAGGAAACTAATCCTTTATGTGGATGTACGAAGCACCTTCTCTTATGTGCTTATTTTACAGAGGTCAGGGATAGGCAACTGTTGTGCTCCTGTTTTTTTTTTTTTTAACTACAACTCCCATAATTCCCATGATTGACTATGCTGGCTAAGACTGATGGGAGCTGTTTGTTCTGTCATGTGCCATCAAGCCAGAGCTGACCTATAGTGACCCTAACAAGGTTTGCAAAGTAAGTGAAATGTTTAAGGAATGGTTTTACCAGTTACACGCTTCCCGTGAGTTTCCATGGCTGTGCAGGGATCTGAACCCTGACATCCTCCTAGACCCACAATGGGAGCTGCAGGCCCCCCCAAATCCAAAGTGCCTTAGTTGCCTCTTATGTAGTCCAGCATAGTCCAGCAACAGTTGTGAAGCTTCAGAGAAAGGTATATTACACTCCTGAAGATTTCCAAAGTTGTAACTAGAGCCTTCTACATGCAATTGCTTTTCCTCCCCTTGTAAATATCCACCACGATTAACATCAATGTGAACCTGCCCAGGATCTAGCTGTCAGAGCCTCCCATTAAAAGACTGCCACTCTACGCAGAAGGCATAATTCGTAGGGATGATAACAGAACAAGAACATAAAACAGAATGGGAACCTTTTGGCCCACCCCATGTTCATGAACTAGTATGTCCATCACCAGTATTGTCCGGCTGGCTAGAGCCAACGGGAACTGGAGCTCTACCACATCTGGAGACCCACAGATTCCCCTGCCCTGGCAGGCAAGAAAAGTAACATAATTACATCTGCAGGAGCACTGAAATTAGCCCAAAACAACAGTAATATGCCTTGTAAAGACATCGTTGGTTTTAAGGACAACCAGAAACCAATCAGTTCAGATTCTGGATGCATCATTTAATAGAAGGTCAAGATCCATCTATTCGCACAACTTAGACTCTAACCTTTAGCTGCCTACTTCTGTGACTCCAAAAGTTTCAACGGATGGGATAAGGTTATTCCTAGAAGACGCCTGGTGAAATCCCTGGGTTTTAACTCAGGAACGACTTATTTGTCCCATTTATCTCAGTGAGCCTACTGTAAACAAGATCAATCCCAGATCCAAGCTACCGTAACTCGAAGTGGTCTGATCACGTCTCCAAAGGGGGCGCGCCCAAAGGAAACAATGAGCAGGAGCTTCTTCTCTGTACTTCAAGACCAGCCCTTTCCCAACCACTTGCCTGCAAATATTCTTTTTTCTGCTCCACCCGCCCCCTCCGCGCGCCAACCAACATGCTATACTAGAAGCGAGGAAGCTTATCAGCCATACCTGAAGCGGAACCAGCAGGCCACTTTATCAGCTTCCATTCTTAAATTTGGACTCACAGACTACACACCTCAAACACGCACCCACCAAAACGCTCGACTTTCACACGGTTCCGGAAAAAGCAGGGTGGGCTTCCCTTTTTCCTTTCAGCTTAATATCGGATTTGCCAGAAACTGTGTTTGGAGCCATTAGGCTCCCGGTTACCTGCTCCTTGTAGGATCAGTTCCAGAGCTAGTAGGAGTTTGGTGAGCAGCAGCAGCCGCACGATCCGCCGGTCGGGAGCCATGGACGCGCAACCGCCCCTCCCCGACGGCCGCAGCGCCGAGCCCTTCTAACTCCAGCTCCGGCCGCACGCGACCCTACTATACACCTTCCCCTTCACTGGTGGATCGCGCCGCAGGCAGGCGTGTCGGGTTCCTCAGGAGGGGCTGCTGAGCGATTTCTTCCTGCTCAACATGGGCTCGGGCAAGTAGCAAGAAGGGCTCCACCCTCGCTCTGCTACCGATCTCCAGGTACAACTCCTCCTCTTTCCCAACGCAGGCGTGGCGTTTGAATTACAGTACTTTCCTGGCCTCTCTGTAACTCAGAGTGAGAAAGCGGTAGCTCCGCCCTGGCCCCAGCCTCGTCCCACCGCTGGAAAGGGACACACAGACATAAACTACTCCCCCTCGGGGTGACTCCCCCCCAGCTGGAGAAAAGGCGGATACTGACCCTCGTGTGGATTACCTCGCGCAATATTCCCTATTCGGTAGTGTTTTTTGTTAATTTCTGGGAGAGCACTGAATTGTTCGAGGGCGGCGTCAGTTGATAAGGGAAGAGGAGATAAGCGTTTTTATTAAGGGCTTTTTGTGGAGAATTCTGGATAGTAAAGCCAAAGTATTCGCATTCTGCTAGCATAGGGCGCTCGGATATTACCATCCTGAGGTAACGCTGCGCCTGGCTACTGGGCTCGCACCCTGATTCACACATACTTGGAGGAAAATCTCTCTCTGACACGTAACTTTTCCTCTCTAAACGTCCTGCAAGGCGTGTGAGCGTGGACGGAGCTGTGGCTATGAAGAGTAACCTCCCTATTCTACCACTGAACCGTTTAAACTGTCTCGAACATGTGAGGTGTCCTAAATATTTTGGAGTCTGAAATGGAAAGTCCAAATAGCACCAGCCTTTTTTTAAAAGTTAGTGATATTTAGTTAATTGGAGTAATGATATTAAATTACTGATATTAAGTTAATTTAGAAGAGGGGGATGGGAGGCTTTCAGGCACATGCTAGTTGTGATGTGGGTTAGATGCATTCCTTACGCTACTGTTATCATTGGTGTCCCAAATTCACTAACTAGGATACCTTGCCTTATTTCAAGGCTACATCTGTGTCTGTATGTTTGGACCTGTGAGTGTAGCAGTGTTTGTGAGGAAGGTGAGACGACCCACATCTTACCAGTGGGATGTCTTGGTTAGAGCACTTGGGACAAAAAAGAAATGAGTTCTTCAGCCAACCATGTAATTAAACTCTCTGGGTGACTTTAGGCCAGCATTCTGTATAAGCCAGGCTTATCTTACACAATTATTGTGGAGATAAACTAGCAGAAAACAATGGTCCTCAATGTACATGAGCTCACTGGATAATAGAAATGTAATTAAAAAATAAAATCTACTTGTTGTACACAATTTTACAAAGTACGTATATTGTTTGAAATAGCCCTCAGGTAAGGAGCAGATATTTGCTCCTGTGACAGCTGGATAGCTCAGTGCTTTAGGCATCCAGCTGCAGAGCTAGAAGCTGAGAGTTAATTCCCAACTGTGCCTCCTTGATAGGGGCTAGACTCGTTAATCCATAAAGTTCATTCACATTTAAGATTACACAAAGATATACAAACTATTAAATTTAGTATACTGTATTTTGCCAAAATATGTTTTATTCTTCATAGTCTGTTTTAAAATAAAGTAGAATAACTGTAACTTGCCATAAGTAGTTTTCTTAAGGTGGGATGTGAACTATAATCTAAAATCCTCTGTCCAGGCTTTGCCCTTGAAAAACAAGCTTCACACCTGAATATGGAAAAAAAAGTACTCTTGAATACAGCACGATGACGGTAGTAAGGTGATGATTCCCAAGCTTTACATCTTAGAGGTTATTAGGCTTTGAGTTCCAGAAACCTCAGTGAATTTATCGAGTAATCAGGGAAGTTGTGGTGGAACACCATCCAGGAACCCAGGTTTGATCTCCAGATATTTTGGACATCCTCTCCCAGAAATCCCAGCCAGCAAAAACTAAGATAAAAGATGGCGGGAGGCCCACTGTTCCCAGCCTCTCAGTTTAGAGGCATTTTAAACAGAAATCAACTTTAGAGGAACAGACTTGAACAGGAGCCAGATCATCTTAAACAGATATGCAGCCTTTCATTGCAGCCTGTATAGTTTATCAGGACAAGGTCATTGCCCAGAGATTTTAGTTTACGTGCTTAAAATTTTTCTCCAGAGAACAAAGATGATCCATCTCTAGATTTGTTTTCTTTTGAAAAAGTGGTCTTGGGATTGTGCCTTTCCCAGGCACATTTCAAGTATGAAAGCAGCTCAGTTTTTCTTTATAGCCCTTCATTACACCAAGACTTACACTTTGGCTATAGTCCTAAACTCTGGCACCACACAATAAGCACTATTCACACAGTCTGAATGACCTGCACTTCCTAAAGTGGCCTCCTCCTTTGTCAGGTGAGGTAAATCATAGTCCATCACCAGTGTGTAAGGTTTGGGGGTGGGGGGGAGAGATAATCAGTTGCAAGTCTAGTTGGCTTCAAAACATGGGATGAAAAGGGGCACTTATTCTCTCTCCCATTCATGCACAGGGCTTGTGGACCATTCCTGCAAACTGAGTAGAAATCTTTGCTGATGAGCTACAAATCATTAGAGACCTACTAGCCGATGAGACCTTCTGCAGCTGCATCTCCTGGTCATGCTGCTATTAATCTCCATGAAAATTGCTACCTACTGCTTTCTACAAATCAGGCTTAAAAGTACAGGAGCAAACCAGCCAGGCTGCTTGTTGATTGTATAAACCCTTTCCCACATAGTCTTAGAGCAGTGGTTCTTAACCTTGGGTTACTCAGGTGTTTTTGAACTGCAACTCCCAGAAACCCCAGCCAGCACAGCTGGTGGTGAAGGCTTCTGGGAGTTGCAGTCCAAAAACACCTGAGTAACCCAAGGTTAAGAACCACTGTCTTAGAGGATAGGCATGTTTCCCTATGGCAGATTTGCCTTGAAGTTCTCTCCTTTCCTTACTCTGGTGCTCAGCTGGCCCTTTTGTGGTCCCATGTCTTACATTCTAATTCATATTTCTTGCAAAATTTCTGATTCTTACTCTGTGGCACAGTTTTCGATAGCGTTTTTGAAACATTCCCAAAACATCCTAGCCAACATGACAAATAGTTATACTGATTGGGGTGTTTGGGGGAATGGTAAAAAAAAGTTACTTTTTCAGGCTTCCATAGCTTTACTTCTGCTTCCCCCAGCTGGACTTTCTCACCCCTCTCCCAGCTCTGCCACAGGAAAGACATGATGTAACCAACTGTAACCTAAAGAGCATATGCACAGTCATGAGTAACTGACAGGGGGAAATGGGTACATGACTAATGGAAATGTAACCGTGGTGAATTTGGGGGCTTAGAAGAGGCGTCAGTAGTCATCAAGTTCAAAATAGTCTTTCTCAATGGCAAGATCTACCATGGCCAACCAGATCCTTTGATGTTTTTCTTCTCTCAAAAGAATACGGTCTGTGATCTTACTAAATTGCACACTTTTACAAGCAGAAAGGTCCAGAGTTCACTTCCTTGTCAAAACAAGGAACATGTTTCCATCATAGTAATTGGAGGCTGGACAAACAACTGAAATTTATGCTGCAGCTTATGTGACAAAGAACTTTAACATCATCACAACCGGTCTTGTACATAAAATCCTAATAAGCAGCTAGCACTGATAGCCAATGCAATGTAATGATTAGAGCAGGTGGTGGGGGCAGGCCCATAGGGACTCCACAATGCAGCTCAGATAAAATGAGTCTGAGTTGCTTGTCAAGTCCCCTCAAAAAAAAACCCAAGCTGAGTCTAAGTCTAGTTGCTGGAGAGACTTAAGTCAGACTCTATAGAGAGTCATGACTTGCGAATTCCTATCATTGCTAATTATTCATTGTGGAGCCTGTGTGGATGGTTAGCTCACACTCAAATGGAGCTGTGGGCAGTTTCATCTGAGGTGACAACCCTATGAGGTAATAAGTGGGTTGTGGCATTAAAAGGGAGGGCAAAGAAACTTTCTCCTCTATTTTTGTCTTCCTTTTTAAAAAAAAAAAAACTCCATAAACGATCCAACACAGTTCTAGTACCATACTAGGTTGATGCTTTGCTCTTTTGATGTGCAACTTGCTTCATTCAACAAAAAGAAAGCCTCTGCAGCCAGCTGAATGACAACTGTTGGAAAGAGGGTTATGTGGACTCCATGGGCTCCTCCCCCACAAGGCAGCAGAGCCCCAGCTAAGGAGAAAAGCAGGGGAAATGGGAGCTTACCTCTCTTCTGTCTCCCCAATGTTTCCCCCTTGTGCCAGAACTGCTACTGCAAGCTTAACCTGCCTCCACTGCCCTCTGCTTCTGCCTGCTTACTTGTGAGTAAATGGGTAACCCTTACTCACAAGTAAACCAGGAACACTTACCATGGATAAACTGGCCATCCAATGACTTGTGTGGACCCTTCTCAAAGGAGAAGAATAACCTATAGTGTGAACAGAAAGAGCACTCAAGTGAGAGATAAAATAGATTGCACTGAAGATAAGAACCTCTTAAGTTCTAAAAACCTACTCCAAATCCCCCTGTCTGGGTAGGCCCTAAAGGCAGAACTGTGAATTAGCTGGAAGTTTAAGATAGGCACTGCTCTGGCAAGAGCCTATGAATGTGTGCCATTAGCAAGTGCCTATTTTTCAGTCTTTCTATATAGAGAACTGGCAGTGTTTTATGTTATAAAAGAAAAAAGTGTGCTTATATGTTGCCTTATAGCACTTAAAGCACTCTCTGGGCAGTTTACAAGTTAATTATGCAGGCTACACCTTGCCCTCCAGTGAGCTGGGTACTACCCTACTGGATAGAAGGCTGAGTCAACCTTGAGTCGGCTACTTGGGATTGAATCCTGAGTCGTGAGCAGAGTTTGGGCTGCAGTACAGCAGTTTAACCACTGTGCCACAAGGCTCCTCCTCTACTGCAAATAAGAGCTTTGTGGTAAAGAACCTGATAGCTTGACACATAATTTTTATATACTACCATTTTTACCTGTTCATTTAACTTTTTTATTCCTTTGTGCCTTTTTTTAATAAAACTCTTTTTGGTTTACAAGCACTAGTTATTATTGTTGTTTAAAATAATGGTCACAAGGCATTGTATCCATGTAAACTATTGATCAGTGGTAAGACACATGATTTTTGTAGTCACCAACGTAAACAAGGTTGTGTGTTTTCACCATAAGTATTCTCACTCTTTTTAAAGGGCAATGTGATGTCAGACCTCAACTGTGACAGTGTTTGAGCAGCAGTGTGAAAGAGAATTCTGGCCGTTTGCCTGGCTTGATGATAATTATTATGTAGGACATGGACTCTTCTTCCTAGGTCAGTGGTTCCCAACCTTGGGTATCTAGGTGTTTTTGGACTCAGACTTCCAGAAGAATTCACTACAGTGGGGTCTCTACTTAAGAACTTAATCCGTATTGGAAGGTGGTTCTCAAGTTGAAAAGTTCTTATGTTGAATCTGCATTTCCCATAGGAATGCATTGAAAACCATTTAATCCGTATCTGCTCTTTTCCGTCCATAGAAACTACAGTGGAACCTCTACTTAAGAACTTAATCCGTTTTGGAATGGTGTTCTTAAGTTGAAACGTTCTTAAGTTGAAGCAAAATTTCCCATAGGAATGGACTGAAAACCAATTAATCCGTTCTGGCTGTTTTTTTATGTAGAGGTGCGTTCGTCCATTGAAGCATTAGTTCCCATAGGAACTAATGCAAAGGTGGTTAATACGTACTCTACCACTAGGGGAAGAATTTTTTTAAAACCTAAGATGACCTAAGGTTAAAAAAAGAGCAGGAAAGTTTTTTTTTCCTGTTCTTATCTTGGATTTCTGTTCTCAAGTAGAAGCAAAATTTAGCAAATGGAGCTGTTCTTAAGTTGGATTGTTCTTAAGTAGGGACGTTCTTAAGTAGAGACCCCACTGTACTAGCCATGCTGGCCAAGATTTCTGGGAGCTGTAGTCCACGAACACCTGGAGACCCAAGATTAGGAACCACTGATCTAGGGAGTCCCTGTTTAAAGGTTTAAGGCACAACCTCAAGCTTCGTGCAGGTGTGTGTGAGACAGCACACACAGTAGAGAGGGTTGTATGAACACCTCAGCTGCCATAAGACAAGATAAGATGAACAACAACAGTAACTCATATGTGGCTGTCTTGATGTTTCTGAGTAAGCAGTATCCTGAGAAATAGAGTGTACAACTATGGTAGTAACTGGAGTTTGCTGGAGAGAGGTGTCAAAGCATTGTTCCTGCTTCTCAATTAGAATTTAAATAGAACCTTGCCCTATTGCACATCACCCCCAAGAGAAGCTGCAAGGATGCTTTCTTTTCTCAAAAAGCTCTAGTATCCGAGGTTAAAGAGAAGTGCATGCCAGGAAGTTCTAGATACTTGTGTTTTCTGTTCTCCCCACATCTCCATCATATAGGAAGACAGTGAATCTCTCATGTGTCCAAAACACTAGAGGGGTTTGTTGGTGACTCACATCTGCTGTATATGTGGGTTGCTTCTATGAGAAAGCAAACGTACAAGGGGGATGTCAGGTAAGAGATAAAAGCTCCGCATGTAGTGGTTGATTAGTGTTTCCCTCTTGCAAGATGCTGCCTAGGAGCCTCCAGGAGATAAGAATGCATGTGTGAACTCACCCTAAGTCAAAAGAAAGTGAAATACAGGCAGTTGTATCATTATATGAGAGGAGGATTTTTTTTTCAGTATTGTGGTATAGACTAATTATTAATTACTCTCCTGGTTTAATTCTAGTCCTGCTTTTAAGAAAAGCATTGATGCTTGACTTGTGTCAGAATGTGGACAGGATTGCACTCAAATCCCTGTAATGCTCCAAGCATGGCATTGTTGCTCAAATGTATGTTCAGTTCATGCCTGTGGTTCCTGTAGGCTGCTTATGTGCCCAGACCTCTGTGATTCAGGGGTGTATCTTCATCATCATCTTAGAACTGCAGAGCTGGAAAGAATCCTATGGATCATCAAGTGTGACCCACAACTGTTCCTTGGTCAGTTCATAAACTTGGATATCTCACTTGCATTTCCTTGTGACCCACCTAAAGAGCTGGACTGTGTAGGGAGGGAATTCCTTGGTGTCTAAGACACCGTATTTTCCGTGTATAAGATGCCCCCATGTATAAGACAACCCTCCACTTTCTAACCCAAAATTTCTTTCTTCGCAACAAAGTAGAGGGGGAAGGCAGGGATCATCAAAGCACTTTGATGATTCCTGCTTTCCCCCTCCACTTTCTTGCAAGGAAAGTGCTTACTTTGCAAAAAGGGGAGGGGCAAAGCAGAAATCAAAGTGCTTCGATCCTTCCCACCTCCTTACTTCCGTGTATAAGATGACCCTCAATTTTTAATCTAAAGATTTTAGACAAAAGTATTGTCTTACAGTATACCCTAACCCTAATTGTTTGCCCACTCGACCATGGTACCACCCTGAATACATCCAAACACCTGACTTTTGTAATTAAGGGAAGTTGTGCTTATTATAATTTATTTGGGAGACCATTGGGTATCTCCAGATAAGACTATTAAAGGTTCTTGTCTGATGCCATGAAGAGCCACTGCCAGCCAGAGTTGACAATACTGGGCTTGAATGATTGGATTCAGTACAAGGCTGCTTCCTACAATCAGTACCCTATTGTTAGTCTCAATGAGGGTAGACCTTTGACTCAGCTGGATTTGTGTAAATGTTAGCTTACCATTCAGGAATTGATGCAATGAGTCTATTCTTAATACTGCCCTACATTCCTATGTCCCGTTCTAATGGAAGCAGATAAACAGCAATTTCAATAGGGTAAACGGGAAAGCGACTGTGACCTGGTATGTGTGTGGGCAGGGTGGATAAAAATCAATGATTTTTAAAACTAAAATTGATTTAAATCATATGGCTTTTTCAAAGACTAAGAAATAATCATAAAGGAATAGGAGGGAGAATTTTGAAATCCTGTTGAGACCAGGAAGATACAATATTTCTAGTTTTTTCTCAGAGTCTACAGGGTACTATGGAGCATTGTTTAATTTAATGTGCCATGTCTTAAAGGTACACGATACCTTTTAATGAACACAAGGGAACTTATTGCATGTGCATTAAAGGAGTAGAATGCAGAAAAAGTTATAAAGTAATGACCTGTGAGGCTAACAGTTGTTGTCATTACAAGCAGCAGAGTGAAACTGAGCAAGGGAGCAATTTTATACATTCAAAAAGAATTTCCAAATGAAGAAGGATATTGAATTGAATAATAGTCTCTCAAGAGAGCAAGTAAAACACTGTGATTTCATTAAAATTATGCTGAAAAGCACTGAAGAATGTAATGCTGGAGAACAGAGCTTTATGTAAAGGAAATGGTCCAATCAGTTTAATTAACAGACTTATTTAAGTGGAAGTGCTCTCATCTCAAGAATGCAGGCAGGGGGAGGCCTAAACACCAAGAAGATTAAGTCTCTGTGAGATTCGAGATGAGAGCGTACAGGCTCTCATTGGAGTGCCATCCACCCTTAAGGTTACTCAGGAGGTTCAAACCATCCTGCATCCACCACACAGAGAGACTGTCCACCCAGGAACTAGAGGAGAGATTGTTGAGAATAACGGTCGCTACCCAAACTGAGCAGGAATTGGCGGGAAAGGAAGAGAAGGGGAGGTCCGTAGTAGAGGCGGGAATGGGAGAAATAAAAGGGAAGCTCATTTGGGTAGAAGATCCTTGGACGAGCAGATGGGAAAAGGTGAAGGTACCCCGCGAGGAGGCAGACGATCACAGGAGGTGAGGACTACTCCAAAGACCATCATATTGGGGTGAGTCGGAGGCCCGCGAGTGGAGGCAACGCCTTAAGGAGGAGAAGGAGGCGGTGGCAAGGGAAGTGGAGGAGCGTTGGGCATAGCATGTGGAAGAATTCCGGAGGAGGGTGTACCTCCGGGACCCTGGACACCCTTGGAGAGAGACAGGGAACCCCTAGGGGGAGTGACCCGAGATGAGGAGACCCTACTGTTATTAGGGATTGAAGAAAGGGAGCTCTTGGAAGAGGCAAGAGACTCCTTCTTCCATGGACCGTGGGAGAACAAATCTTTAAACCTTTCGACGCGTTGGTTGTCCTTGCATCTCCTGTTGATGACGTGAGAGAAGTTACATGATGAACAGTTGAATGAAACATTATGGTTAAATGAATCAATAAACCCAAGTTTTAATTTAACTTTAAAAATGACTCCTGCTTTATTTGAAAAAGAGAAAGAGGCTCTATGCGAACCCTCACAGTCTCTTATTTTGATATTGCTCCATTCTAACACTGAATGGATGTTATGTACAGTATTATGTATTGTAAAGCCACTTCCAACTTATAGCAACTCTAGTAAGGTTTCCAAGGTATATATGATATAGAAGTGGTGATTTTGCCGTCACCCCGCAGTGAGTTTCCATGGCCTAGTGGGAATTTGAACCCAGGTCATCTTAGCATACAGTGGGGTCTCGACTTAAGAACTTAATCCGTATTGGAAGGCAGTTCTCAGGTCGAAAAGTTCTTAAGTCGAATCTGCATTTCCCATAGGAATGCATTGAAAACCATTTAATCCGTATCTGCTCTTTTCGTCCATAGAAACTAATGGGAAGCTGCTATTCCGCCTTCTGCCACTAGAGGGGGATATTTTTTCTTTTTTCCTTTTAACCTAAGATGACTTAGCTTTAAAAAAAGGGGGGGGGAAGAGTTCGTAACTTGAATCTAAGTTCGTAAGTCGAGTCCATATATTCCTATGAGAGCGGTTCGTAAGTCGAAACGTTCGTATGTCGAGCCGTTCGTAAGTCGAGACCCCACTGTACTGTACAAAATATATCAGTAGTCAAGATTTGTTTGCAATCTTTGAGGTAGTCATTACTAATAGTTCCTTTTCTTGACACTAGTCTACCTCAGCAGAACTATGTAGTTACTAATAACACAATATCTTACATAAACCAGACATTCTGTTGTAAGTACTGGTGCCCTTGTCATTTTAAAAGTCCATAAACAATGTATTTGTCACCCTCTTTTTCCCATTTCAGTTGGTCCCTACTCCTCTACCATGTACTCAACATATATAAACTTGTGGCCTACTTGTTATGCTCCATGTGCCTGAGGAAGTGTGTCATAATCCACAAACACTCACACTGAAATAAATCTACCTTTTATAGTGCAATCTCTTTTGTTTTCATTGAGAACTGTTACAAAGTAGGTGTATCTGATGAAATAGGTTGTGGTTGTATTTCGCCTGCTGTCGAAGCCCCCAAGCATGCATTTCTTTTTTGTTTTTAGTTGTTCATTTCCTTTATATTCTCCCTCTTCCCCCTGGTTTTTGGAGGATCACTGAATACAAATACATGGAGGGTGGATGTTACGAGTTATGACAGCTTGCTTAAACTTGTATTGCCAGTTTATGTAACCATGAATTCCTCTCAATAGACAGGAGGCTTGTCAAAGCAGGGAAGGGCGGTAGCCTATGTTAAGTGTAATAGTTCATGTTTTGCATGCAAAAGCTCTTAGGATCAGTCCACAGTTCTCAAGAATGGACTATGGAGGACTCAAAATTGAAAGCTTTGAGACCTACATCCAGTCAGTGTAGGTAGTATAGAGGAGGGTGGTGTAACGTAGCTTCCTGAATTCATTTGAGAAATGGAAATCTCAGATGCGAAGGAGAACAGTGGTCTGTAGTTTTGAACATTGTGCAGTTTCAGCTATTTTCCATCCATGAAATGGAGAGGGTGTTTAGGTGCGATCTTGTCAACAGCCGCGGCGGCGGCGGCCAACCAGCTATCAATCAGGGCCTCGACAGGAGCACCAGTCAAACCGGGCGGAATCCCACTCATGGTGTCCTGGAATCCTATAGGGTTCAATAACCTTTGAGGGCAAACCATTAATAAAGGTCCTTGCCCCCATGGGGATAAGGTTGCCAGATACATAGGTACCAAAAGGAGGACATAGAAAGACCAAAAAAAGGACAGAGGAGGACGTATTGAATGTTTCATTTGAATCGTTCTGGATTAAACCTGCAATCAATACCATTTTATTACAATAGCTGCCAATAAATGTCTCTTAGTGAACCAATCAAGAAACAGTCATGTTAAAAAATAAAAATAAATTTAATGAAGGCTTTTTTTTCAAAATACCAAAAAACATTATTTAAACAGATAATTGTACCTGAACCCACCCGGGCCCGGCTGCGGGATCCCCAGGCCGCTCGCACTCTGCACAGGTTCAGAGGCAACCTTGCTAATCTGGATGTCTAAACAAGGCTCTGGGGCAGGCAGGGGGAAGGTGGTGCCAGGCAAAACCGAAAGAGATAGCCTCCCCTCCCCTGAGGATCATAAGTTCAAGGCTGGGGAGTGCGGGAGTTGGAGTCCCAGAGGGGACTTTGAACACACAGTCCAGGCACTCGCCTTTCTATCGATGCACTGGGGCGCTCTTGCTCCTGCCTGGCTTGGTGGGCTCCATGTGGGATGGGCGGGGGTGGCGGATCGCCGAGCAGCCACCATGGAAAGGGGTGGGGGCTGCGCTCCAGGACCAGCAGCAGATAACGGGAGTGGGTGGGCAGGTGGGTGTGGGGAAAGACGGGGGAGGGGGGTCATCCCACCTCTCCCCCTCCCATCCAAAATTATAACATGAAATATACAAAAGCCTGACATTTTAAAGGTTTTTATCTTTGCCTGCTGGACGGAGGACATTAGGCTAAAAAGGAGGACATGTCCTCCTTTTGCCTGACGTCTGGCAACCCTACACGGGGAGGAAGATCCACTGCAAGATTGCATTTAATTAGGCAGTGATCCAACCATGACAAGGGGACAGACACAAGGTCAGTCACCATCGGAGCACACTCACTCTGCTTAGTGGAGAACACCAGGTCCAGTGTGTGGCCACCCACATGTTGGGACATGTCCAAGGAGGCCATAGTCTCCAAGAACTCAAGAGCTGAACCAGAAACTTCTGCCTCCACACGCACGTTGAAGTCACCCAAGACCAAAAGCCTCGGGGACGCCAACAGTGTCGCAGACACGAAGTCTGTCAGCTCCAGTAAGGAAATAACTGGGTCACAGGAAGCGCGGTAACCCAGCAAGATCCCAATACCATCCCTGGCCCCAATCGACACATGGAGGGCCTCTAGATCCAGCGTCACCAGAGCAGAGCGCCTAGCAACCTGAAGGATGTTTTTGTAGACAATGGCTACTCCCCCGCCCTGCCCATCCAGTCTACCCTGGTGTTGGACTGCATAACCGGGATGGCAGGCAAGAATTAGGGCATAGGTCGGAGAACAGGGATAAATTACCCCAA
The DNA here is from genome assembly GCF_051106095.1 of Pogona vitticeps. Classification (NCBI taxonomy): domain Eukaryota; kingdom Metazoa; phylum Chordata; class Lepidosauria; order Squamata; family Agamidae; genus Pogona; species Pogona vitticeps. The sequence goes on along the minus strand of NC_135788.1, from coordinate 52,203,700 downwards.
ATAGGGTAAAAATGAATATCCTGGGGTAATGAGCAGAGTGCTACCCCCTCCCTTCCTCCCACCTCCACCCTCTGCAGCCCAACTTCAAATTGTAAGCCACCTCTCCCTGTTACTTCCTTGGTTGCAGCAGGGCACTCGTAAATCCTCCATTCGTTCAAAGATCAGAGATAAGCCTCCTTGATTGGTTACAGCTGTGGATTAGCCCCGGGCAGTCAATCAATCCGGGGCGTCTGAATGACTGCTTCCTCCAGAAATGACTGCAAACAAGCAGGAGGAGGGAGAGGATCCAGGAGCAAGCAAGGGAAGGAGGGAAGAAAGGTGCGAGAGACCGAGGACTTCATCAAGCTTACTTAAATGTACAAAATGGAGGGAGAAAATGGAGGGAGGGAGGAAATGGAGGGAGGGTGGATGGATGGATGTGTGTGTGTGTGTGTGTGTGTGTGTGAGAGAGAGAGAGAGAGAGAGAGAGAGAGAGAGACTGACTCAAAACTGTGAAAATGAACAAGAAAGCTAAAGAGAAACTTTGAATTAAGGTGGTGGGGGGGGAAAGGATGGCTTTTTAAAGTGTTGTCTAGGTTTATCATTTCTTTTCTTCCAAGAAGCAGGCATCTTTGAATTTTGTGACTGCTGTCACCCTCTGCAGTGATCATGGAACCCAAGAAAGTAAAATCTGTCACTGTCTCCATATCTTCCCCTTCTATTTGCCAGGAGGTGATGGGACCAGTGGCCACGATCTTAGGTCTTTTTTTTTTATGTTGAGCTTCAGACCATTTTTTGCACTCTCCTCTTTCACCTTCGTTAAGAGGTTCTTTAAGTCCTCCTCACTTTCTGCCATGCATTTGCGTAGTCAATGAAGCAGAAGTAGATGTTTTTCTGGAACTCTCTAGCTTTCTCCATAATCCAGCACATGTTAGCAATTTGGTCTCTAGTTCCTCTGCCCCTTCGAAATCCAGTTTGTACTTCAGCTTACTGCTGAAGCCTGCCTTGTAGGATTTTGACCATAATCTTGCTAGCTTGTGAAATGAGTGCAATTGTATGGTACTTGTAGCATTCTTTGGCACTTCCATTCTTTGGGATTGGGATGTAAACGAATCTTTTCCAGTCCTCTGGCTGCTGAGTTTTCCATTGATTATAATAAAAAAAATAGCGCTCTGGTCCTTTGATATTGGGCTGTGGCACCAGGGTGGGTGACATGACCTTTAGCCTGGTTTGTTCCTTTTTGCACACCACACATAGAATGATTAAAGTGGTAGGGAAAGGCCCACCCCAAATCTGTGTTGGCTGTCTCTAGCAAGCATGTCATTGCTAGCACCACTCTGGCAGACACTGATGATGATTAAATTCTCTGCGAGCTAGCAAAAAGTTAATGCAGCTTGCTAGATACGTTGGACACCTTACTACTCCCTATACCACACAATGCCTGCAGTGCAATGTGTTCCAGCAAAAACAGTGCACATCTTTATCAAATTTGGTACATCCTGCTAGTTCGGTACACAGCCTGTGTAGATTCAATAATATTTTTAATTCAGATAAATGTATGATTTCCTTCCTTTCGAATCAAGGGGGTAATGTCAGCATATATAATTTTTTTTGGGGGGGGAAGGTAAGAAAGTTCCCTGACCCCTGAGTTAGGGGAATGCCCCCTTCCCGTCCATCCATGTTTCGCCCTTTGCCCTGGTTTAATCCAGAGCTGCGATCAATGAAGCAAAATAGGAGAAGGCTAGAGTGCATATGGAGGCAGAACCCGATGGTAAATAATCAAATAGCTGTCAGGATCATGACTAACCTCTACCAATCTAAGGTGAAGGCTTCTAGTTGATCTTACTTACTTCGCTGTCCAGCTAAGTGAAGCCTCCAACCAACAGGCAGAACTTTTCCATATAGTTCGCGATCTATCAGGAGTTGGTCATAGTGACTGGCCTCCCACTAGCATCTCACCTGACCAATTTGCAGCCTTTTAAAAATCAAAAGTGGAGGCCATCCACCGGGATCTTGCCCCCTATTTGAAAACAGTGGACTGAGCTGAGACATCCAGTGCTCCATCTTGCCCGACGAGACTTAACCACTTTCAGCCTGTGACGTCAGATATGGTGGACAGAGTGTTTGACCACTGTCATGCCACCACCTCCTCCCTTGACCCTTGCCCAGCCTGACTAATCAAAGCAGCCAGGCCTATAACATCTGAATGGGCTACAGCAATAATTTATGGGTCTCTCCAGGAGGGCAAGGTTCCCCTTGCTCTCAAGGAGATGCTTATTAGGCCCATTAGGAAGAAACTGAGCTTGGTGGCAGACGATATTGGTAATTATAGGTCTGTCACCAATGTTTCTTTCCCCAGCAAGGTAGTTGAGAGGGTGGTGGCCGATCAGCTGCAGGCTCTTCTGAATGAAACCAATGCCCTGGATCCATTCCAGTCACACTTCAGGCCGTGCCATTGGTTGCCCTGTTTGATGACCTGTTGAGGGAGGCCAACAGGGGCAAAATGTCTCTGCTGGTCCTCCTTGATATCTCAGCTGCCTTTGATACCATCGACCACAGTATTCTCCTGGGGAGGCTCTTCTTGGAGGACTGTCTGCAGAGAGTGCAGTTTGGAGAGAGTTTCTTGGCCCTGTGGATCCTCAGTTGTGGGATTCCACAGGGCTTGATTATCTCTCCAGTGCTGTTTAACATCTATACGAGGCCGCTGGGAGGGGTCATCGGGGGATGTCAGGCTTCGTGTCATCAGTACGCTGATGATACTCAGCTCTACATCTCCTTTTTTCCAACAACAGTGGATGCTGTATCGTCCCTTGAGTGCTGTCTGGGGCTGTTCAGCAATGGATGAAGGTGAATGGACTGAGGCTGAATCCGGGCAAGACGAAGGTCCTTTGGGTGGGTGCCCCAGACATCAGTGGTCTGGGAAACTCCCTTTCCTTTGGAGGGAGGTGACTCTTACCACCAAGAGTGAGGTTCACAGCTTGAGTGTACATCTGAACCTGGCGATCACCATGGAAACCCAGGTGTCATCAGTGGTCTGTTCTGCACATTTCCACCTTTGATGTGGGGGTGCTCACCACTTTGGTCCATGTGCTCATAGTCTCAAGATTAGACTACTGTAATGCGCTCTACGTGGGGCTGCCTTTGAGACTGACACGGAAACTTCAGATGGTGCAAAATGCGGTGGCCAGACTTCTAACTGGGGTGAAGAGGCACCAACATATTTCCCCCACACTGATCACTTTCCATTGGTTGCCCATTCGTTTCCGTGTTGATTTCAAAGTTCTTACAATTACATATAAAGCCCGAAATGGTTTAGGACCTCGATATCTGGCAGAGTGACTTCTCCCACCCAGTTCTGCCAGAGTCACTCATTTCAGCCAGGCCGGGCGGCTGAGGGGCCTTATTTATTTATTTATTTATTTATTTATTTATTTATTTATTTATTTATTTATTTATTTATTTATTTATTTATTTATTTATTTATTTATTTATTTATTCATTCTATTTGTACCCCGCCTATCTGGTCAATACGACCACTCTAGGCGGCTAACACCGAGGCAGGTCCAGAAGGAAAGAACGAGGAACTGGGCCTTCTCGGCCATGGCCCCTCGCCTCTGGAACGACTTGCCTGTGGAGATCCGCCTGGCTCCCTCTCTGAGTGTCTTTAGAAATAAACTTAAGTCTTGGTTATTTCAGCAGGCTTTCCCACCTGCTGTGTCTTAAATTCACATTTTAACATCTTGGATTTATTGCATTGCATGTTTTGGTTTTATTCGTTTTACTGTTTTTCAATTTGTAATTAAGTGGACCTTTGGTCTAGATGGGCGGGGTATAAATCTAAATTAAATGAATGAATGAATGAATGAATGAATGAATGAATGAATGAAAGTTGAGAAATTGTAATCACAGGGTAATTCCACCACCACCACCCCAATGTTCATCACACAATTACTTTGCCACCCTGGGTTACAGATTCTGGGGGCTGCAGATCAAAATCTAACATTTCTGATTTCTGGTTATATCAAGACACCTGAGTTCAAGTCCCAGATTGGAAATACAAGAGTGTGGAAGATCTTGATCTTGGTCTCCAGTATAAGATCATCCTTAAACTTGATGATCTTTTTCTAATTCTTTCTTCTGTGATTTTCCAAGTCTTAAGTTTTCTTCTGATTTCTTGGCTGTAGTCTCCATCCTGACTGCTGACTGAACCATGGCATACAAAGTTTTTCACTATTTCAGTTTCTTCATTGTCAACATTAAAATCATGTAATTTTTTTGTAATTGTGATTTTTGTCTTCTTAATATTCAACTGCAGTCCTGTTTTGTCACTTTCCTCTTTCATTTTCACTAAATGTCATTTCAAATATGGATGCTTTCTACCAGTAAGATGGTGTCACTTGCATATCTTACATTACTGATGTTTCTTCCACCAATTTTCACTCTTCCTTCATCTAAATCTAGCCTGGCTGTTGGTATGATTATGTTCTGTATATTATTTATTACTGTTATTTATATAACAAAGCTTTTGACAAAGTGCCACATGATATCCTGATTAGCAAGCTAACTCGGTGTGGGCTGGATAGATAAAGTGTCAGGTGGATACACAATTGGCTAGAGAATCATACTCAGAGGGTCATGATTTATGGGTCCTTCTCTAACTAGGAGGAGGTAACAAGTAGGGTTCAGTCATGGGCCCAGTGCTCTTTAATATTTGTATTAATTACTTGGATGAGGAAGTGCAGGGAATGTTTGTCAAATTTGTAGATGATACCAAATTGGGCAGAATAACTAATATCCTAGAAGACAGAAACAAAATTCAAAATGATCTTGATAGGATGGAACACTGGGCCGAAAGCAACAGAATAAAATTCAACAGGGATAAGTGCAGAGTACTGCACCTTGGAAAAAGAAACCAACTGCACAGTTACAAGATGGGGGATACCTGGCAGAACTACGAGCGAGAAGGATCTTGGAACTGTCGTAGATCACAAGCTAAATATGAGCCAACAGTGTGATGTGGCTACAAAAAGGCAAATGCTATTTTAGGCTGCATTAATAGAAATATAGTTTCCAAATCCCATGAGTCCTTCTCTATTCAGCACTGGTTAAGCCTCACCTTGAGTATTGTGTCTAGTTCTGGACACCAGACTTCAAGAAGGATGCTAACAAATTGGAACAAGTTGAGAGGAGGGCAACAAGGATGATCAGGGGGCTGGAAACCAAGCCTTATGAGGAAAGGCTGAAAGAATTGGGCATGTTTAGCCCTGAGAAAAGAAGACTGAGGGGTGATATGATAGCATTTTTCAAATATTTCAAAGGCAGTCATACAGAGGAGGGGCAGGATCTGTTCTCGATCATCCCAGAGTGCAGGACACACAACAATAGGCTCAAGCTAAAGGAAGCCAGATTTTGGTTGAATATTGGGAGAAACTTCCTAACTGTTAGAGCAGTACAACAGTGGAACCAGTTACCTCAGGAGTTGGTGAGTGCTCCAACACTGGAGGCATTCAAGAGAAACTTGGATAATCACCTGGCAGATGTGCTTTGATTGTATTACTGCATTGCACAGGGGGTTGGACTTGGTAGCCTTGTAGGTCCCTTCCAACTTCACTTTTCTGTGATTCTGTGATCTATGATTCTATGATCTATGATTCTGTGATATAATGCCATTAGTGTGCAACACTGTAAACTAAACTAAACTGGCATAAATCCCTGATGGTTCAGCATCACTTGGTGACAGAGCCCAGACTTTCTCCAGTATTATTCCTGTGTGGCATTAAGAGAAGGAGAAAATACTTCAGTATAATAGTAGGGGAAACAGCACCATCTCCTGTACTTTTTTTTCATTGTGCTGTCTTTTTTTTTTACTGAAAATTGCAACTGAAATTGTAGTATCTGCTAATGCTGTGCTTTTTACATTCTAGACTGAAGACAATAGTGCATTTGGCAATCCATAAATCAGTCTCTAGTTTTATGTTAGACGTTTTCTAGTTCTGTTCCATCCTCCAGATGTAGGTAAACATAGCTATTGTACCACATTTTTGCTTTACCAACAGAAGGCCAAAAAAGTGTGCTGCTTATATGCAACCACATAGCACTTGAAGCAGTCTTGAGGTGGTTTTCAATCTAATTATGCAGGCTACACATTGCTCCCTCAATCTGGGCACTTAGTTTACCAATCTTGAAAGGATGAAAGGCTGACTCAATCTTGAACTGGCTACCTGATCCTGAGATTGAACTCAGGTCATCAGCAATGTCTTCACTGAAGTTTAATCACTGCACCACGAGAAAGGGGTTATGCAAGGGGTGATCAATACTGCAACACTGATTGAACTCCTCCCTTCCTTTTACCAGGCATTGAATGCATGATTACTATGACTTGTTGGAAACAAGTACCAAATGGAACAAAACTGTAGAGAGTAGTGTTATAACTGCACAAGATGGTCATCATCATACAGAGTAGCATTGGGAATTACAGGAGAATTTTAATGGAGAGAGTCTGTAAAGTCCACTTATGTATGCCTATCCTATTTTTTTTCCTGCAGCCAGCTCAGATTACTGTAAACAAACCTCACAACAGTCCTATGATATAACTTAGGCTGAGAGGAAGTGATCAGTATAAATTTCATGATTGCATGGGCTTTTCCACCAATATTTTCTTAGTCGTACTCCAGCAATCAAGAGCCTCAGATCCTTCAAAATACTGCAAAATTCCCATTTAATACAAAGACCTATTTTGTTGTTGTTTAGTCTTTTAGTTTTGTCCGACTCTTTGTGGACCACAGCATGTCAGGCCCTTCTCTCTTCCACTGCCTCCCAGAGTTGGGTCCAATTCATGTTGGTAGCTTCGATGACACTGTCTAACCATCTCATCCTCTCTCGTTCCCCTTCTCCTCTTGCCTTCACACTTTCCCAACATCAGGATCTTTTCCAGGGAGTCTTCTCTTCTCATGATATGGCCAAAGTATTGGAGCCTCAGCTTCAGGAGCCTCAGGCTTGAATTCCTTCAGAATTGATAGGTTTGTTCTCCTTGCAGTCCAGGGGATTCTCAAGAGCCTCCTCCAGCACCACAATTCAAAGGCATCAATTCTTCGGCGGTCTGCTTTCTTTATGGTCCAGCTCTCACTTCCATACATCACGACAGGAAAAACCATAGCTTTGACTATTCGGACTTTTGTTGGCAAGGTGATGTCTCTGCTTTTCAAGATGCTGTCAAGATTTGTCATAGCTTTCCTCCCAAGAAGAAGGCGCCTTTTAATTTCAGGGCTGCTGTCTCCATCTGAAGTAATCATGGAGCCCAGGAAGATAAAATTTGACACTGCCTCCATATCTTCCCCTTCTATTTCCCAGGAGGTGATGGGACCAGTGGCCATGATCTTAGTTTTTTTGATGTTGAGTTTCAGACCGTTTTTTGCACTCTCCTCTTTCACTCTCATTACAAGGTTCTTTAATTCCTCCTCACTTTCTGCCATCAGAGTGGTATCATCTGCATATCGGAGGTTGTTGATATTTCTTCCGGCAATCTTAATTCCGGCTTGGGTTTCTTCCAGTCCAGCCTTCCGCATGATGTATTCTGCATATAAATTAAATAAACAGGGAGACAATATACAGTCTTGTCCAATTTTTGAACGAATCAGTTCTTCCATATCCAGTTCTAACTGTTGCTTCCTGTCCCACATATAGATTTATCAGGAGAGAAATAAGGTGGTCAGGCAAAGAGTTTTACATAGTCAATAAAGCAGAAGTAGATGTTTTTCTGCAACTCTCTGGCTTTCTGCGTAATCCAGTGCATGTTAGCAATTTGGTCTCTAGTTCCTCTGCCCCTTCAAAATCCAGCTTGTACTTCTGGGAGTTCTTGGTCCACATACTGCTGAAGCCTGCCTGGGAGGATTTTGAGCATAACCTTCCTAGCATGTGAAATGAATGAGTGCAATTCTACGGTAGTTGGAGCATTCTTTGGCACTGCCCTTCTTTGGGATTGGGATGTAGACTGATCTTTTCCAATCCTCTGGCCACTGCTGAGTTTTCCAGACCTGCTGGCATATGGAGTGTAGCACCTTAACAGCATCATCTTTTAAGATGTTAAATAGTTCCACTGGAATGCCATCACTTCCACTGGCCTTGTTGTTTGCCATGCTTTCTAAGGCCCACTTGACTTCACTCTCCAGAATGTCTGGCTCAAGGTCAGCAACCACACTATTTGGGTTGTCTGGGACATCCAGATCTTTCTGGTATAATTCCTCTGTGTATTCTTGCCACCGCTTCTTGATGTCTTCTGCTTCTGTGAGGTCCCTACCATTTTTGTCCTTTATCATGTCCATCGTTGCACAAAGTGTTCCTTTAATATATCCAATTTTCTTGAACAGATCTCTGGTTTTTCCCTTTCTATTATTTCCCTCTATTTCTTTGCATTGTTCATTTAAGAAGGCCCTCTTGTCTCTCCTTGCTATTCTTTGGAAGTCTGCATTCAATTTTCTGTAACTTTCCCTATACTCCCTTGCATTTTGTTTCTCTTCTCTTCCCTGCTATTTGTAAGGCCTCGTTGGACAGCCACTTTGCTTTCTTGTATTTCCTTTTCTTTGGGATGGTTTTTGTTGCTGCCTCCTGTACAACATTACAGGTCTCCATCCATAGTTCTTCAGGCACTCTGTCCATCAAATCGAGTTCCTTAAATCTGTTCTTCACTTCCATTGTGTATTCATAAGAGATTTGGTTTAGATTATACCTGACTAGCCTAGTGGTTTTCCTACTTTCTTCAGTTTAAGCTTGAATTTTGCCATGCGAAGCTGATGATCAGCGCCACAATTAGCTCCAGGTCTTGTTTTTGCTGACTGCATAGAGCTTCTCCATCTTTGGCTGCAGAGAATATAATCAATCTGATTGATGTCCACGTGTAGAGTCGCCTCTTGTGTTGTTGGAAAAGAGCGTTTGTGATGACCAGCTTGTTCTCTTGACGAAACTCTATTAGCTTTTGCCCTGCTTTGTTTTGAACTCCAAGGCCAAACTTACCTGTTGTTCCTTTTATCAGTTGACTCCCTACTTTAGCATTCCAATCCCCTGGAATGAGAAGAACATCTTTCTTTGATGTCAGTTCTACAAGGTGATATTTGCAAAGGCACACTTTCTGTGACAGCAAGACCCAGTGCAATGGACAATACATCTCTTACAGGCTGACATTTTACCAGTGCAGCTTGCAATGAAAGCCACAAAGCTCCACCTGTTTAAACTCCCTTTCATGTTCAGCACAAAAATGGTTTCAGGTTAAGTGCAGAACAAGTTCACTTAAGCTAAGTTCAAAAGAAGAATTAAGCAATGAACTACATAGTTGCTTCAGTGTGGCCCAGAGCTTGATTTATTGCTACATGAATTTTAAAAAATGTATTTTTTTACAATCAGATAATGAAATATTTATGTAAAAATATTAATTTCCCTGTAATGTTAAGCCAAATGTTAAGTCCAATATGGCATTGCGTTATAGATTCCACCAAAAAGGAGGTTGCAGCAGGCCACCTCCAGAAAGAGGGACATTTTTGTTACATCCCAGAAATTTGTGCATGGATACAATAGTGAAATACAGTGGTGCCCCGTATAGCGAGGTTAATCCGTTCCGGATTAAGCTTCGCTATACGAAAACATCGCTGTGCGGGTAAGTAAAACCTATTGGAACGCATTAAACTTAGTTTAATGCGTTCCAATAAGTGTGCAAACTTACCCCTCCAGCGATGTTTTCGCTCCGGCGGCCATTTTGGAGCCGCCGATCAGCTGATCGGCGGCTCCAAAATGGCCGCCGGATGACCCGAAATGGCCCCTATCAGCGTTTTCGCGCCCTCCCCTTGCTTACGGAGGTCGCGAAAACGCTGCGGGGGGGCATTTCGGGTCATCCGCGTCCATTAAAATGGCCGCGGATGGCCCGAAATGCCCCCTCCGCAGCGTTTTCGCGACCTCCGTAAGCAAGGGGAGGGCGCGAAAACGCTGATAGGGGCCATTTCCGGTCATGCGGCGGCCATTTTGGAGCCGCCGATCAGCTGTTCGGCGGCTCCAAAATGGCCGCCGGAGCCCCAATCGTCGCAAAGCGAGTGCGGCGATTGGAGCTGATCCGTATAGCGATCCCCAAAAAGGGATCGCTATACGGATTTTTTGTTAAACGGTGCACTCGTTAAGCGAGGCACCACTGTAGACACAATTGGAAGGTATGATTTGGCTTTGAAGAGGAAGCAACAAGTGTGAGAAGGACAATGCCTTTCTTATTGTCAGCTTCTGCAGCCATTGCCTGTTATGCAACACTGCGTTTTTGATAAGGAAGCCACGAGTTACCCAATCTCAAACAGAGAGAAGTACAAATTGCAAGCAGAATGTGTTTAACACCTTTATCAGGAGCCACATAAAATAGGAAAGCAGTGACTTAGCTTTAGTATGTACAAAATTTTGCCCCTAATTTAATGTTTTTAAAAAATAAGAATGTGGGAGATACTTGTGTAGGGTATATGTGGCCTGTAGTCTGAGCTGGAGGCCTAAATGTTTCAGATTGCTCTGTTTTTGTTTGTTTGTTTGTTTGTTTGTTTGTTTGTTTGTTTGTTTGTTTGTTTGTTTGTTTGTTTGTTTGTTTGTTTTTAATACCGAGTGAGCTTTCCTTGCATTACTCAGCACACACAGAGTGCTGTCCTCTGAAGATGCTGGCCACAGAGACTGGTGAAACGTTAGGAAGAACAACCTTCAGAACATAGCCAAAGAGCCCAAAAAACCCACAACAACCATTAGATCCCGGCCGTGAAAGCCTTTGCAAATACATTTCCCTGCATTGGTTAAAAAATAAGTGTTCTGCAAAGAAAAAAATCTGTCTAATGTGTATATCATGGAAATGTTTGTGCAAGAATCCTATCTTGTTTCAAAGCCTTTTTTTAGTTGTTTGTTTTTAAAAGTGACTTTTTGAAGTTCTGATATACAGCTTTAGTGTAAAAGGATAGAAGTTGTTTTGATGCTGTGGCAAGCAATTAAGAGGGAAGTGATGAAAGATTGTCATGGGTACAGGTTTAGTTCACCACAAAGTATGCAATGTTTAGCGAGCTAGCAGGAGTAAAATGGAGAATATAGCAGTTGATGGAATGTGATGGGTTTTAGGTATAGCAGTAATCCAAGTTGCACTTGGTGAAATTCAGTTGGAGAGCTTATTTCAGTCAACAAAATTAATGGAGTAGAAAAATTGATGTTATCTTGATGTTGCAACAAATAGGATTTAATGTTCTGAGTTCATAAAGGGACAGATTTCAGTAACATATGTCTGACAGGGATAGGAAGCTCTGCCAAAGTAAAAGACTTGTGGCTGCAAAATTATGCTTTGAGGTGATGTTGTGGGTGCCTCTGCATGTACAGTGGTGCCTCGCTTAACGAGTGCCTCGTTTAACGACGAATCTGCATAGCGATGGATTTTTGTGATCGTTTTTGCGATTGCATAACGATGTTTCTAATGGTAAAAAATCGCTTTGCGATGATCGGTAAGCTGTTTTGCTTACCGATTTTCACATAGTGATGTTTTAAAAACAGCTGATCGGTGGTTCCAAAATGGCCGCTGGGGAAAAAATGGCCACCCTCTGTGTTTTCGCGCTGATTCCTTGCATACCAGGCAGCGAAAATGGCAGCCGTATGGAGGATTTTCACTTAAAGGTGAGTTTTAAACCCATAGGAATGCATTAAATGGGTTTAATGCATTCGTATGGGCTTTTTCTTTTCGCATAGCAACGAATCCGGATAGCGACGATTTTTCCGGAACGGATTATCGTTGCTATGCGGGGCACCACTGTACATATGTTCTATTAAATTAGAACCGTTCCAATAATTGTTCTTCTTCATGGCCTCTGTGAATGCACACAATTGGGTTGTTCTGCGCCTGTCAGGACCTCTCGGAAGTTTCTAGAGCTTAAAGACATGTGATTAGTAGGATGTTCCGCCATGTTGCGCATGCTCCACCCACCAGAATTCCCCTCAGTTCTTTTTTGCTGCCACTTAGATCAGACCTATTTCGGAACGTTAGAGCGATTGCGCTATTGTTGAGATTATTGATCACTGAGATCCTTTGTTTATTTTCCAAACATCTTCAGGGTGGGCGATACCTATTCCAGTCTCTGGATCTGAATCGTCTCACCAGTCTCCTAGAAAACATAGAGCAAAGAGACGACATCTGTCACAGGTCCAATATGACCCACTGCACAGGGAATATTATTACTATCCTGAACCATCTCAGTACCAACCTAGATATGAACAGGGGGATCAATACCATCATTATGACCCCTATTACCCTGACAACTTGACTGAGCATGTACATTATGAAGAGCCTAAAAGGGTGAGATATGTTTATTCATCTCAACATTCACTGTGTGGTTCGCCTTCACCACTGGGACACCGACATCGTCCTTCTACTGTGTACCAGACATTGACACACTGCATGTCGTTTCCGACCAAATCAGCTCTCATTCACACTCTTCTCCCACCTGTCCAAGAACACACTCAATCCAAACAGGTGAGACAATCCTCCGAACAATCTCAACACCAAACCTCTCTACGAGTTACTGCCACTTATAAAGGTCCTCCCCCTTCTCCTACTGACACTGAACAATGTACTACTCCACAGTTACCGCCTACCTCAGTATCGACGACTAAACCTCCACATCCATCACCATCTTCAGACTCTTCTTGTTCCATTCCAGATTCCAACTCTGATGTTTCTCATGAATCTCCCTCTAATCTACCTACCCCTTCTTCTGATGTCACCAAGAACCACCCACCTTCCCCATCAGAAGACTTTACCTCCTACTCCCAACTAGTGATACGAATGGTAAAATCCTTACAGATGTAGAACCACCGCCACCTCAAAAACAAGGTCTGGTCTTCGATGACCTTAATCAGGACAAGACACCTCCTCTCAGCTCGACATTCATTTCTGCTATGCTTGAATTAGTAAAGGAATCATGGGACAAACCCCCTTCCTCACTACAAATCTCAAGGCATGTAGAGAATCATTACAAGACCTACGGTCCCGATATAGCCTTTTTCTCTAAACATCCTACACCGGACTCGATCATTGTTGAATCTGATCAGTCCAGAGCATGTAACAAATAATCTGTGGCCCCTACTAACTGGGAAGGGAGAAAACTTGATATCTTAGGCAGACGCCTATATTCTCTTACATCCTTCCTTATGAGGGTCGCAAACTACCAAACTGCAATGGGCACATACCATCGCCAACTGTGAAACAAAATTCTACCCATACTTCAAGCAGCTCCTGACGCTTCCAAGACAGAAGCCCTAAACATCCATGCTGAGACTACAACCCTGGCTAAACTACAAAGGATTGTGTCTTGCCATACCATGGACGCCGCCTCTAAGGCTATGTCAACTTCTATCACCCTAAGACGATGTGCGTGGCTGAGATCTGCCGGCATCTCAGATGTTACCAAATCAGCATGCTCATATTCTACCCAACAACTTTATCACTACCAGCGCCGTCAGTTTCGCAGGCAGCATTTCTTCCAACAGCCCTTTCAACAATACCAGCAACCATACTGATCATACAAACCACAAACCTACGACAGATCCTATTCCGGCCCATCGACATTGACAATACCTGCTTTTCGACCCCAGCAGCAACAGATCTGTCATCAGCCCTTTCGACATCAACAAAAGAAGGGTAAGCAATATCCATAGACCCTTTCTATCTCCATTCTAGACCAGACTATCCCTTCCTCAGCTCTTGGTGTTGAATCACTAATGACCAGTGGGTTCTTTCTGTTATCTAAAAGGGCTATTTTATTTTATTGAATTTGATCATACTCCACCACCTGGACCCATAAAGACTATCCCATACTCATTGGCTCTCCGAGAAGAGGTTTCCCTTCTTCTACAAAAACAAACCATACTTATAGTCACTTCCTCTGCCTTGCAAGATGGATTCTACTCGAAATACTTTACAGTTCCCAAAAAGGATGGAGGACTCCCTCCTATTCTTGATCTTAAACACCTCAATACATTCATTCAACCCAGACGCTTCAGAATGCTGACACTGGACACTATAATCCCTCTCCTTTCACAGGGAGACTGGTTTGTCCTCACTGACCTCAAGGATGCATACTTCCACATCTCCATCCACCCGCATCATCACAGATTTCTTCTATTCCGATTAAACAACATCTCATACCAATTTTGCTTGCTCCCGTTTGGACTTTCCATAGCACCAAAGACTTTTACCAAATGTATGGCACCAGTCACTGCCTATCTCTGTCTTCAAGGTATCTCCATATTCCCCTATATAGACGACTTCCTGATAGTTGTTACCCCCTAATACGATGCCATCAGTGCTACCCTATTCACTCTCAATATTCTTCAAGACCTCAGGCTCAAGGTGAACTTTGCCAAATCCTATCTTGAACCTTCACAGACCGCCACCTATATTGGAGTGTATTTCGACTCCCTACAAGCCAGAGCCTTTATCTCTCAAGAAAGAATCACCAAACTGAGATGAGCAATCCAAACATTCTGACCTCTAGCCTCAGTATCAGCCCATGAAGCCCAGTACCTTCTCGGGTTTATAGCATCCACAAGTGCTGTTATCCAACACGGGAGACTCAAAATGAGATCCCTTCAATCATGGTACCTATCACTATTCGATCCCATGATAGACCATCTGTCCAAATGCCTCACAGTAACACCCAAGCTCACCTATCAACTCACCTGGTGGACATCTCTTCCTCACTTGCTCGTCGGTGTCGTAAAAGCATTCCTTAGAACTGCCTTTACACGAAACAGAGAGGGGTCCGGAATGATCCGTCCCTAGTGTCAGCAAAATCGGGTCCTGTAATTTTGCTCTAGGCGACTTCTCACTCTTTCGCCCAAGTCTGTTCCGATTTTAAATAAACAATCTGGAAGATCTGCTCTTCCTCTTTTATTACTTTAGGACCCTAATTTGGTAGCGTAAACGCGGCCAGATCAAATAATATATTTTTAAAGTAGCCAATTTTACCCTAGTAGCTGTGGTCTAAACAAGGAGCCAACTTACAGACAAATTGTCTTTTTATCTTTTATTAAACAAGATAGCATTCAAACAAATATACTAAAGCATAATAACATCATTAATTATTTCCAATACCCCAGCCTTCACCACCAGATATTTCCTCTATAAAACGAAAACAAAAGACAGTCTAGCTATATCTTAAATTAACATTCTTACGCAGTCTCCAAATTAAAGTTCTGCCAGATGCATCTCTCTCCGTGTGTCGTCTCTGGCTTTCGTGCAAGCAAACTCTCTCCCTCATCTCCCCTCCTTTCTCTCTTCGCCCATCTTTCTTAAATTAAGCCGTCGTGTCCTTGTCCATTGGAGTTTTGATAAGATAAGGGTCAACTTGTTCTTCTTGATTTTTTCTTCTGCTGGAAAAAGAACTGACCTTGTACAATTTTTTCTTCCTAATTAACACCTGGACATTAGTCAGCTTCTAGTTGTTTCGTTGCTGTTATGAAACAAAATCCATCTCTATTCTACTTTTACAATTTTCATAATCAAATTCATGACAGTCGGCAGACCCTTCCAACCTCTACAACTCACGATACAGATCACCACTGATGCCAGCCCCTCAGGATGGGGAGCCCACTGTCGACATCACAAAATCCATGGCCTATGGACAACTCAAGAGAAATTATTACATATCAACCACCTCGAACTTTTAGCACTCATCAGGGCTTTTCATGCCTTCTTACCACTTATTGCAGGACAAGCCGTACATTTCGCTACAGACAATACGACAGCTCTTTACTATATAAACAAGCAAGGAGGCACCCACTCCCTCTCATTACTGTACCTGGCTGTCAAACTCTGGGAATGGTGCTACCTACACCACATCTTCCCAGTAGCTGTCCAGGTCGCCACAGACAACAACCTCATAGCAGACGATCTCAGACGCCTTACCACGCGAACACATGAGTGGTCACTAGATGATGGCATTTTCAGTCTGCTTTGCCACAGGTGAGGTGGTCCATCCATCGATGTCTTTGTTTCCAAGACCAACACCAAATGTCAGAGATAATGCTCTCAAGACAGTACCGACAGCAACTCACTCAGAGATGCCTTTATGATAGATTGGACTGGAGACTTACTCTACCTATTCCCCCGATCCCACTCATGCAACGAACCATCATTCGACTCTGGCAGTTCCAGTCAAATGACATCCTCCTCACCCCATGGTGTTCACGACAACCATGGTTCACCCACCTGAGGTCGATGTTGACGGGCATGTTCCAGCTTCCATCAATCCCCAACTTTCTTACCCAAGACAGCAGGAAGATTTACCATCTGGACATAGACTCTCTTGAGAGCGTGGAGGATACTCCTGCCATAAAGAATATACTGGATCGAGTTTGAAAATCATCGATCCAACTATTGTACCAAAATAAATGGAAGACAGTGGTCTCTACAACTTGTCTTCAGTGCACTCACTCAGCCGCCCTCGAGCCAATGGCTACTTGCAATTTTAAATTACTTTCTCTGAAAACATCATTCCTTGCAGCAATCACATGTGCTAAATGTGCTAATGAACTTGCAGCCCTCAAATCAGACCCACCTTCCATTCAATTCTATTTGGATAAGGTCACCCTTTACCTTGATGTGTCATTTTTACTAAAGTAGTATTTGAATTTCACCTTAATCAACCCCTAATGTTACCTACTTTTGTTTCCATCACCTTCTACACCTCTAGAGCGCATGCTCCACACGCTCGACGTAAGACACTCTGGCCTTCTGCATTGATAGAACTACATTGTTTAGAAAATTTCCAAGACTTTTTCTATGTTTTAATGGCCCTCATAAGGGTGCTCCAGCTTCCACTCAAACTATATTTCACTGGATTGTCCAAACGATCTCATTAGCCTATGAACTAACAGTCAAAACACCACCTGAACATTTAAAGGCTCATTCAGCTAGAGCGATGTCAACTCTTACTGCCTTCCAGCATGGAATAGAACTTCCTCACATCTGCTGTGCAGCTACATGGTCTACTCCATTGACCTTTGTGATACATTACCACTTCGATGTCAGGGCAAGGAATGATGCTGGTTTTGGCAGAGCTATTTTGGCCTCCTTTCTACCATGACGTCCCACCATCCGGTAAGTGAGCTTGCCAGTGACCCAATTGTGTGCATTCACAGAGGCCACAAAGAAGAAACGAAAATGCAGGGGGAAAGCTGAAATCGCTTCCCCCCTCCATTTTATTTGCAAAACATGGAGGGGAAAAGCTGCTTTTTGCAATGAAAATGTAAGGGGAAAGCAGGAATCACTTTCCCCCTCCATTTTCTTTGCAAAACATGGAGGGGGGAAGCAGGGATCAAAGCACTTTGATCCCCCCACCCTCCTTACTTCTGAGTATAAAACGATCCTCAATTTTTCCTTTAATTATTTTAGGAAAAAGTGTTGTTTTATACATGGAAAAATGCGGTAATTTGGGGCACTTAATTTCCAAAGAATTGCCTGAAAGTATTTGCCTGCTGCTGGAAAGATAGTAGGAAGGGGGCAAACTGGACCACTGACATGGAGTTACAGAGCCTGTTCTCATCCACCAGAAGACCTTCTTTCCTTGGCAATGGGCAGATGAAAGTGATAGGACTGTGAAAAGCACCTCTCCTGTAGATCTTAAAGTCCATGTGACTTGTATGGTTTGGAAACAAGATTGTTACTTTTTAACTAGGCTGGTGGTTCTTCTCCCTTTCAACAATATGGGTTGAAACCCGAATCACATTTTAAAATCATTAATAGTTTTAAAAGCTCTTTTTGGGGATATACTATAGTAAAAATTGTACCCTGTTTCCCCAAATATAAGACCAAACCTGAAAATAAGCCCTAATATGATTTTTCAGGATGCTCGTAATATAAGCCCTACCTCAAAAATAAGCCCCAGTTAAGTGAAACCCTGCCCTCCACCATTGTGCAGCAACCAGAAGATGGCACGGCTGTATTTGAATAAATGTAGACTGTCGTACATGAAAAAAATTAAACATCCCATGAAAATAAGTTCTAATGTGTTTTTGGAGTAAAAATTAATATAGAACCCTGACTTATTTTCGGGAAAACACGGTAGGATTCAGATTTCATGTAGCTCAAGGCCTACACGTTGTAGCAAATTTCCATTATTTTGTTCTTGGAATTCTTTGTGTATTATCATAAAGCATGACTTAATGTTTACATTTATATCTCACTTTTCCTCTGTTGGCCTCAAGGCAGCACAGATGCTCTCTTCCTTGCTGCTTGTATTCCGGCAACAACCACCAGGAGGCAAGTCAGGTTGAGAGTCACTCAGCAGATACTGTGGTTCAGTGGAAATAGGGTTGCCTTGTCAGCAGCATCCCATTTCATCAGATTTCATGGCCGAAACCTAAGACTGAGGTTGATGAGGCAGGCAAGAGAGTCCAGTTGATTCCCACCTAATTGATTGTGTAAATGAGCACAAAGCATGCCATTCTCCACCATGCAAACAACATGATGGTCTTGAATGAACACCCCTACTGGGCCTCCCTTCAGTCCCCTTGCCTCACTTTTTCCTGCACCAATTTTATGTGAGCATGTGAAAACACCTACATGCAAAGCCCTTAAATCTTAACACCAGCTAAGAAGGGAAGTGGGTGGCCAGAATTTAAAACCACCTCAAGCACACAAATCAACCTCAAACACAGAAATTAATCTTTCTCTTTCTGCAGCATCATTTGCCTTAAGACTTCTCTTTCTACTCAAAGCACTTCCCTGAAATTTCAGTCTGTGCCCTGAGATGTGGCAACGCTGAAGTGGGGATCAAAACGTGAATCCCCAAATCCCAGCCCAGCTATCCAACCACTATACCATACAGAAGCTGTGCTCATAGATGTCTAATAATCTGACAACTATGTAAACAAGTCTATATTCTGCATGGATGTTGCACAACCTTTTTCTGTACCAACTTAAGTGTTAAAGAGCTGTGACTCAATGTGGCTGACTAGCTGTTTTCGTTCTGTGTATACTGGGCAGTCACATCCACCTCTCTCTATTGTTCTTCCTTTATGTTGAGATATCTTAACAAAACACCTGAGTGATTAATCTGCCTATTCTCAAGTGGTTATGAAATGCATTTTTCTCTTGTTGCAAGACTATCAAAGGGGGTATCATGCACTTATCGTCTATTTTGAAATTCCAAATATATGTTCCATTTAGAAACATCAGAAAGCAAGTTTTTCCTTGAAAAGATAATTTGTTTTACTCTGACTTTTTTGGATTGCTGGTATTCTTGCTAACCCACCAAAGCTTGGCAGAGGACGAGGACCAGTTATTTCAAAAGTGCAGGAAAATGTGCCTGCGTGCATATACGATCATGCCGGGCAGCTTAATATTTGATTAAACTCCTACATCCTCCATAAAATGGATCAAGATTGTGGAGTGTTTTATTGTGAGGTATGATCTCAGGCTGCCAGTCCCGATCTAGCCCCCTTCAGATGTTTTCCACTATCACTCCACCAGCACCATCTAGCATAGCTAATGCTCAGAGATTATAGGACTTGTAGGCCAGAGAAGATAGATTTTTAGCATATCCCATCCAACTGGTGGAAAAAACGGTATTGCAACCAAGAAATCCAGATTCATTTCCCACTCAGCTATGAAGATATCTGAATAGACTACTGGCCTGTTGCTCTCAGTTTAATGCACATTACAAGATTGTATTGAGTATAGAAAGGTAGAAGGAAAACCATATAAACAGATTTACCTTCTTAAAAATGTAGAATTAAAATGTAATAAAAGCTTATCCCTCCATGTTTTTATTCATATACTAGATTCAAATACTGAGAAACAGCAAGATCACAGATGCAAAATTAAATCTGTAATCCTTTGTTTCCATATTTTGGAAATAAGTAACATTGAAGTCTGATAATGGGCTTTTTCAGTAGAAGTATCCAGGACTACACTGCAAATCTGAACAAGCCTGTCCTCCTGCATGAGATTTTAGTAACAAGATATAAATAACAAGACTGTTGTCTATAATGCTACATTTGTTGATAATAAGGGTATAATAATGTCTTCTTGTGTAATAACAAAGGTAAGGATTTCTATGACCTAAAATATCAGAAATATGAAAGCATTTATTATCTTTAAATTGTTCAAATATGATGACTTAAACCCAAAATATGACTTTACAATTTTTCTGAAAATAGCTGTGCTTATACAGAGACATAAAAATTAAAAGGTGTATTCTTCATCCCAGTGCAGAGGTACTAGTATTAAAATAACCAAATGAACATTTTGAGAGTAAAATGGTTATACCTGGATTAATTTTCGTCAACAGCAGAATTGCATTTGATGATAATGTGCATCCTGAGATTATCAAAATCAAAACTCCTTCTGTTGTCTGTCAGTATATTCTTGTATCTGGAGAAACTTGTTTGACATCACAAGAGGTTATAGGAGCAATTTTTTTTTTAAAGCCAGCTCATCTGAAGAAAATTCTGGCTCAAAGTCATCAAATTTTTGCTTCAAATACATTTGGAATGTTACTTATGTTGCAGTGTGTTGAATAACCCAGATTAGATTGCAGCACTCTTTGCAGTTTATCTCTCTCTCTCTCTCTCTCTCTCTTTTCAGTCACTTTCCCCTTTGCTCGGTTTAAATCACCCCTGTTTTTCCCCACAATTTTCAGTGCATCACTAAATTCTGTTTAGCAATAGGCATGAATTAAGTCATCCTTATCCAGGCTGAATTGTTGTGATGACCGCACAGATGTTGTGTGGGCATGGCACCTGCCTCCCCTGCACACTCGCCCATTTCTTGGGCAATGAGTGCTTTTCTCCCTGCCTCCTCAGTGGAATGACCAAATGAAGGTGAATTTGCACCATTGGCAGCATCCTCTTTCTTCTACCATCGTCTCCCTCAACCAAACTTCCCTGCTTCATGAGTAGGTATGACTTAATTTGTGCCCATCTCTAGTCCTATTCCTATATTTTTTAATAAATGGTTTTTATTATTTTTAGAACAAAAACAAATACAAAAATACAAATAATAGTGCTTATTATACACTGGCTGGGGACTGCCCAGTTTAAGGCGGGCTCCAGAGCACGAAGCCTGGGTAAAATAACATGGAGGATAGGCTGTTACCCAAGCAGCAAATCCCCCCTCTCTACATCTTTGAAATAGTCCAATGGAAAGGCAAGAGTCAATACAACGTCACAGGAGTTGACAGAACAACACAAACTGCCTCTGGGACTCCAGCTCTGGATTTTGCCTCAAGATTGACTCCTGAAGCCTTTATCAGCGGTGGATATAGCCACAAGGCAGTGGAGATTTGAAATCAGAGTTGTCCTTCTCCTAGATGGGCTGCCTTCCAAGGCTGACGAGCCCCACCTACCTGGCCTGCCCTCTAATAGTGCAGAAGTATGATCCAACCCTTAAAACTTTCCTGCACCCCAGGTGTATGCTTTGTTAATTGGCTTTCCTATTTACTATATTAAAGTAAAAAATAGCAGGGATGGCCTTTTAAAAATACTTCTGAAGATTGGATGTCCACCTCGACTCCTTAACATCATCAGGTCCTTTCATGAGGGAATGAAGGGCACCGGAGTTTTTGATGGCTCAGCATCGGATCCCTTTGACATCAGAAGCGGAGTGAAACAGGGCTGTGTCCTTGCGCCAACCCTGTTGGGATCTTTTTTGCTGTCATGCTGAAGCACGCATTTGAAACTGCAACAGAAGGTGTCTATCTCCGAACTAGATCAGATGGAAAGCTCTTTAATCTTTCTAGATTGCGAGCGAAGACCAAAGTCCAGCTGAAAAACATGCGGGACTTGCTCTTAGCCAGTGATGCAGCCATTGTTGCCCACTCTGCTGAAGACCTCCAACAACTCATGAATCGTTTCAGCAAGGCCTGCCAAGGCTTTGGATTAACAATCAGCCTGAAGAAAACGCAAGTCATGGGCCAGGGTGTGGACTTGCCTCCGTCTATTACCATCTCCACACAAGAATTGGAGGCTGTTAATGACTCTGTGTACCTTGGCTCAACAATCTCTGACACTCTGTTCCTAGATATTGAGCTGGATAAACACATTGGCAAAGCAGCTACCATGTTATCAAGACTCACAAAGAGAGTATGCTAAGGAGCTGAAAGCATATACCAAGATCCAGTTCTATAGAGACTGTGTCCTGAGTACACTCCTGTACTGCAGTGAGTCCTGGACCCTTTGTGCATGGCAGGAGAGGAAGCTGAACACGTTCCATATGCCTTGTCTCTGACCCTAACCCTAGAACGAGCTGGAATTTTTAGCATATATACATTACTGAAACAGCAGTGTCTATGTTGGCTCAGGCATGTTGTGAGAATGGCTGATGGTCGGATTCCAAAATATCTCCTGTATGGAGAATTAGTGCAGGGAAATCGCCCCAGAGGGAGACCACAGCTGCGATACAAGGATATCTGCAAGCGGGATCTGAAGGCCTTAAGAATGGACCTCAACAGATGAGAAACCCTGACATCTGAGCGTTCAGCCTGGAGGCAGGCGGTGCATGACAACCTCTCCCAATTTGAAGAGACCCTTGCCCAGCAGAGCGAGGCAAAGAGGCAGTCCCGGAAGCAGCAAAATGAGGGAACTGGACAGGGGACAGATCGTGTTTGTCTTCAGTGTAGAGCTGGGAATTGGTGGCCTGGCACTGGCCTGGCTCCGTTCCTTCTTGGGGACCACCCCCAGAGAGTGCAGCTTGGGGAGAATGTGTTGGCCCCATGGAGCCTCAATTGCGGGGTTCCACAGGGGTCGATCATCTCCCCAATGCTGTTTAACATCTATATGAGGCCGCTGGGTGGGGTCATTGGGGGGGGGCTTCGTGTCATCAATATGCTGATGACACCCAGCTCTACATCTCCTTTTCACCAACTGCAGGTGATTCTGTCCTGTCCCTTCAGCGCTGCCTGGAGGCCGTACTGAAATGGATGCAGGAGAACGGGCTGAGGATGAACCCGGATAAGACAGAGGTTCTGAGGGTGGATGCCCCCATGGTAGGTGGCTTGGGTGACTCTCTCACGTTTGGGGGGGTCACCTTGGCCGCGAAGAGTGGGGTTCATAGCTTGGGCGTACACTTGGACCCGACACTCACCATGGAATCCCAGGTGGTGTCGGTAGTCCGCACTGCCTTTTTCCATCTTTGGCAGATTGCCCAGCTGCGACCCTACCTTGACTCGGGGGCGCTCACCACCTTGGTACATGTGCTCGTAATCTCAAGATTAGACCTCTGTAATGCGCTCTACGTGGGGCTGCCTTTGAGGCTGATGCAGAAACTTCAGGTGGTGCAGAATGCTGCGGCCAGACTCCTTACTGGAGTGAGAAAACACCATCATATTTCTCCAACGCTGGCTGCATTGCTTTGGCTGCCCATCTGTTTCCGCGTCAACTTCAAAGTTTTAATGCTTACTTATAAGGTCCTAAACTGTTTAGGACCTCGATACTTGGCGGAATGCCTACTTCCACCAAGGTCTACCTGGATCACCCGCGCGAGTCAGTAGGTGAGGCTGAGGAGCCTGACGCCAAGAGAGGCCTGGAAGGAGAAGACACGAAACCGGGCCTTCTCGGCGGTGGCTCCTCGCCTTTGGAACAATCTCCCTCCAGGGATTCGCGCGGCCCCTACGCTGGGCAGCTTCAAAACCCAATTAAAAACATGGTTGTTCATTCAGGCCTTCCCTCCAGCCAATTCTTGATTTTCTTCTTATTATTTTTCCTATTTTTTAGTTTATTGTAGTTGTTTTGTATTAGCTATGTATTTGTTGTGTTTTATTGTTTAATTTTATATTGGAAGCCGCCTAGAGTGGTCCATCGGTCCAGATAGGTGGGGTATAAATCAAATAAATCAAATAAAAATAAATAAAATAATAAGGGATTGTCACTCTCGAATTGGCCTTCTCAGCTACACTAGACGCTTTTCCAAGTCCTCCATACAGAGCATGTTACCACAGTCTCTCGAGACTGAAGGATGCCTAACATGTATACACTAAATTCTACCATGCACTTCATACCCACGGGACCCCATTGAACAATATTTTTATTACAAACTTCCTTTCCAAAATGGTATAGATTGTTATTTAGATGCTTTCCCCTTTCCTTTCACTAATACAAATTCAACAGATCTACCCCAAATAGCATAAAAATATTTGAACTTATTTCCCGTCGTTTCATCTTGAGTTTAGTAGTCAATTTATCATTTAATGCAATGTCCCATACTTCACCATACCAATCTTCTAATTTAATATCATATTTATCTTTTCAAAACCTAGCTATTAATATTCTAGCACTTGTCATAAAGTTAGAAATCAATTCCTTCAAATAATAATCATGATCTATCTTATCAAAAATTGACAACAAATCAATTTTAGAGTTAAATTCAATATCTTTATCAAATATATCACATATTTCCTTAAAAATCAGTTTCCAAAATTTCTGAAACAATTTACAATCCCACCACATATGATAATACATGCCAATTTCTTCATCACATTTCCAACAAGCTTTAGAGTGATCTGAATTTATTATATTCAATTTCACAGAAGTCATATACCACCTTAAACAGATTTTTAAAATTCCTTTATTCTTACCAACATTAACCTTAAAACTCTCATTCTCCACATTTTTATCAAATCCTCTATTTTCATTTCTCTCTTTAAATCATTTTCCCAAATTAATTTCAAACCTTCTATTCCTATCTCTTTTTCCTCTTGTTCTGAAATTATATTATATATTCTACTTACTAATCCCTTCATCAAAGCATCTTTCTGCATATTTTCAACTCATCTGGTTAAATTATCTGTTTGTCTTCCTTTAATAAAACCACACTGGTCTTCCTTAATATAATTTGCTATTAATTTATTTAATATATTTGCTAATATAGCAGTAAAACTCTTAGCATCTTGGTGTATTAAAGATATGGGCCTATAAGATCCTGGAGCTGTTTGATCCTTGTTGAGTTTTGGAATAAGAATCGATAATGAATGTTTCCAAGAAGCAGGCATTGTCTCTCCTTCCATTATTTTATTATAAAACATTTTTAACTTAGGTATCAAAATGGAACTAAAATGCTTGTAATATTCTGGACCCAGTCCATCAGGGCCTGGTGTTTTACTATTTTTGAACTTATTAATAACTTCCACAATTTCTTGTTCTTTAATCTCTTCTTCTAATATTCTTTTATCACCTTCCAATAATTTAATGTTTAAATTCTCATTTATATAATTACATTATTTCCTTTATATAATTTCTGAAAAAAATTCATGAAAAATCTTCAATTTATCTTTCATTATATCACTGGAAGGACAGATCCTGAAGCTGAGGCTCCAATACTTTGGCCATCTGATGAGAAGAGAAGACTCCCTGGAAAAGACGCTGATGTTGGGAAAGTGTGAAGGCAGGAGGAGAAGGGGACGACAGAGGATGAGATGGTTGTACAGTGTCATCGAAGCGACCAACATGAATTTAACCCAACTCTGGGAGGCAGTGGAAGACAGGAGGGCCTGGTGTTCTCTGGTCCATGGGGTCACGAAGAGCTGGACACGACTAAACAACTAAACAGCAATAACAAAATATTACAACTCTTACCTGTTCTATCTTTAATTATCCCAACTGAGTTTTTTACTCTTCTATTTTTACACATTCTAGCTAATAATTTTGAATTTTTATTGTTAGATTCAAAAAAATGCCTCTTTAAATACATCAAATCTCTCTGGACTTTCTCTATTTCTAAATTATCTAATTCCTTTCTCTTAGCCTGAATTTCTACCAAAATTCTTCTATCTCTTTCTAAAAAATATCTGTTTTCTAAATTTTTCAGATCTTCCTCTAATTTTTTCACATTTCTCTATTTTTTTTAATTTACAGGATTCACTTATTGTCATTCCTTTTAGAATTGCTTTTATTATGTCCCACAACAGGCCTAATTTAATACCTCCTGCTTTGTTTATTGTCCATAATTCTAACCATTCCTTCTTTATCTTTTCTATTACCTCTGGGTACTGTAAAATATTATTATCCATTCTCCCCCTTTTAGAGTCTTTATGATTTTTTTTATTTCAGTCTCTATTGACATCAAAGCATGATCTGTTATTTTTAATGGAATTAATTTCAGTATTAATTATCTTAGAAATTAAATCTTGAGATGTGAATATAAAATCTATTGTAGAGTAACTATTATGTACAGCTGAAAAATAAGTATATCTTCTTTCATCACCTGTCAATTCTTTCCAAATACCCTTCAATTAGTTATTTCTTATCTTCTTGCTCAATATTGTATTTCTTTGATAAATATCATTCCGACCATAAAAAGTTTTATCATTTATCTTATCCATAACCATATTAAAATCTACTGCCATAATTACATAACCTTTCTTTATATTTTCCGTTTCTTTAAAAACCATATCATAAAATTCTTCGTTTATTATTAGGTGTATAAACATTAACCAAAGTATATTCTTCCAACCCCATTTTACCTTGAATTATTATATATCTACCATTATAATCGTTTACTACCTGTTCCACTTTAAATTCACAGTTTTTAAAAATTATAATTGCCACACCTCTAGATTTAGAAGTTCCAAAAATTTTTCATATATGTCTATCTTGTTCATCTTTAATTCATTGACTCCATTTTCTGATTGATGTGTCTCTTGCAGAAAGACAATGTCCACCTTGTTTTTCTTCAATAGCGCTTCTATTCTTCTTCTTTTCACTGTTTGATCCCAGGCCTTTCATGTTTAAAGTTGCAAGTCATATTCTTTTACCCATGTGAATTCAAAAGTTCTCCTTCCAATAGGCCCCGTGTCCAACCTCTCCTCCCACCAAACTAACAAAAATAAACTAAAACTTAAAATTAACATAACAACACCCAATAATTGACCACTGCCAATCTTGTGAACATATAGGTTTTTCCCCCCTCCACCATAATCCCATGCCATAACCACTGGTATGGGCAAAAGGTACAGGGGGGCACCACTGCCATCTGTTGGAACTACAACTAGAAACTTGCCTCTGATCTTTTTATTTGTTTTTTGCATTTCTACTTAATGTTTAATAAAACTAAAGCCCCCCTTTTCTGCCCCTCTTTCCCTTTAATTATAAATCAATTAAAAGAAAACATAAGATTTAATATTTATTTATTTATTTATTGGACTTATATACCGCCCCATAGCGCTACAAGCACTCTCCGGGCGGTTTACAATTTTAATTATAAAGGCTACACATTTAAGACTCAGTTTTTAGTAATTTTAGTTTTGTTAATT
This sequence comes from Pogona vitticeps, assembly GCF_051106095.1. Classification (NCBI taxonomy): domain Eukaryota; kingdom Metazoa; phylum Chordata; class Lepidosauria; order Squamata; family Agamidae; genus Pogona; species Pogona vitticeps. The sequence goes on along the minus strand of NC_135788.1, from coordinate 52,176,431 downwards.
ATTTTACTATCTAACATTAGTATATTTAATATAGTTATACCTGTAGAATATATATAGAAAAATGAAAAAGAAATTTTTAAAAGGGGGGGGACGTTTGACAGAGGTGCGGCGTTACCAGACTACGCCAGGGGGCGCTATGATGAAATGAACTGCTCAGAGATGAAACCAACCAAACAGAATTCACATGGGTATTGTAGTATTGATAGAATTATTTACATTAAAGTTCATATATACAGGTACAAATACAACTTCTCTTGGTCTTTACACAGTCCTGGTCTTTCACAGTAGTTCTTCAGTTTGCAATAGTAAATTACAGGTTCAGTATCCAAAGATTGTTACCAATATAAATAGTCCAGCATCCACGAAGTCTTCTCCTCTCACCACGGAGATAGTCTTCCTCCAGGATCTTCCTCTTGCAATGTAGCAAGTCTTCATCCAGCGATGCAACATAAATTTCTTTCACAATCAACCAAATAAACAGCTCTCAACTACACAACCACCAACTACCCAACAACCCAACTACCCAACAACTTGTGTCTGCAAGCTTGGCTAGCTTTATTCTTGGTTGCTCCAATCAACTTGGTTGTCCCACAGCTGTCTCAATTAACCCAGCTGTATTACTTTGGTACATGTTGCTCACTAAATTCTGATCCTGTTATAACTTATCCACTGAATTGCAATGAACAATTTCTAAGGTTGATTTGAGACCTGTCAATCTCCTCCAATTGTTTAGAGCAATTCTGTTACATATTTACTTACATTGTACATTGCTTCTAGCATATACAGAGTTCTTTTTTTACATTCATATATATATTATATCATTCCCAACATTTCACAAGCTTTGTCATGTTTAGTTGGCCCCAATACTTTAGTCAAACAATCAGCTTTATTATTTTCTGTTCCACAGTATACTAGTTCTATTAACCCATTTTCTATGCTTTGCTTAACATTTTGGTACCTGATATCCGTGTGTTTTGATCTGCTCCTTACATTTGGTGAGTTTGCCATTTGTATGACAGCTTGATTATCTTCAAACACTTTGATTTGTGATTTTATATTTACTCCCAGATCTTATGCCAATTGTTTATAGAAAATTAAATCTGTACATAATTCAGATAATGCTGCATATTCAGATTCGGCAGAAGACAATGATATAAATTTTTGTCTAGCTGTCTTCCAGCTTACTAAACTTCCTCCCAAATGCACTGTCACGCCTGATGTTGATCTTCTGGTTATTAAATCACTCCCATAATTAGCATCGGCATAAGCAGTAATAGAAAGTTCTCCCTCTGGTTCTAAATTTAGCTTTTTATTTTGTGCCTCCTTTAAATACCTTAGTACTCTTTTTGCTGATTGCCAGTGTCTTTCATTCGGTTTGCTCACATTCCTTGATAATAAGTTCACAGCTATAGATATATCTGGCCTTGACCATCTACTCAAATATAGTAAGCTGCCTATCAGTGATCTATATATATCAATATCACATTCTGGACCATTAATATGTTCTTTCTCAAACTCAATGTTCATAGGAGTTGCTGCACCTTTACAATCTTCCATCTTGTATTGTTTTAGGAGTTTTAATATTTTGCTCTTTTGAGCTATTTTAAATCCTCTCTCACTTCTTTCTATTTCTACTCCTAAGTAGTTACTTATTTCTCCTAAATCTCTTAATTTGTAGTGTCTCTTTAACATTTGAATTGTTTCTTCAGCTTCTTTCTTATCCTTGGTAAATATGGCTAAATCGTCAACAAATACTAATATTATAGCTTGTGTTTTCTCATTTATGAATAAACAAGGGTCTGCCTTTCCTTGCACAAAACCATTATCTTTTAAAGTTTTGGTTAAATGTTGGTTCCATTCATGGCCACTTTGTCTCAGACCATATAAGCTCTTTTTTAATATCCAGCATTTACCTTCATTTTCTATGCCTGGTGGTATTTCCATATAAATTGTGTGTTTCAGGTCAGCATATAAATAGGCTGTTTCTATGTCAACATGCCTGGTCATGAGATTATGTTTGGCTGCATAGGTTAAAACAAATCTCAATGTCTCTGGCTTTAGAGCCGGTGCAAAAACTTGATCATAGTCGTTTGATGTTTGAGCATACCCTTTTGCCACTAACCTTGCTCTATACCTCACATTACCATTGGCATCCACCTTCCTTTTAAATACCCATCTGGATCCAATTACTTTTGATTTTTCAGGCAGTTTCACCTCCTCATAAACTTTCAGTTGTTTTAATGAATTTAACTCTTTCTCCATTGCCTCTTTCCATTTTATTTGTTCCTTCTCAGGCATATTGCATATGTCATCATATGTCTCTGGTTCAGCTACATTGAGACAGAAATAGGTCTCAGGCTTGTACCTGTCTGGAGTTCTTCTCTCTCTGCTAGACCTCCTAGGTAATTCCCTGTCCTCCTCGAGAGTTTCCCTCTCTTCTGAGTTGGATGGAATTTCTGTATCAGATTGCATTTCCACAGGTTCTACTTCTCTTTTTATTTCCTGCTCTGTTTGAGAGTCACTATCATCTCCACTATCCTCATTCCTTTCAGACAATTTAATTATTGTTTCTGGGGGTTTACATATTTTGTCCCAGTTACTGTGCTCGTTAAATGAAGCACTGCTACTTATGACAAGTTTGTTGGTATTTGGCAATCCAAACCTAAATGCTCTCCTATTTTGTTGGTATCCTAGGAAATACATCAACTTGGCTTTCTTCTCTCCCTTTCTCCTTATTTCTTTTGGGATGTGAACCCATGCAGGAGATCCAAAAACGTGTAAAAATTTTAAATTTGGTTTTCTCCCAGTCCAAATTGTGTAAGGTATGTTGTCTATTCCACTGTGCCAAAGAATATTAATATAAAAATTTGCGCACAGTATAGCTTCACCCCAATATTTCTCAGACAGTTTACTCCCCCTAATCATTGCCTCAGCCATGTTCTGCAGAGTTTGGCCCCTTCTTTCAATAAAGGCATTTTGAGTAGGAGTATAGGGAGCGGCTCTCCTGTGAGTAATACCATTTTTTCTTAATATTGCTTGAAATTTGGCATTGGTAAACTCCGTTCCATTGTCAGTTTGTACCATCTTAACCTTTTTTCCTGTTTTGCGCTCTACAAATTTGAGCCATTTTTCAAACTCTACATGTACTGTACTTTTATCTTTCATGAGATAGCAGTATCCAAACCTGGACTTTTGGTCTTGGATAGAGAGAATGTATCTAGCTCCTCCTAATGATGCACTTTTGGGTCCTATTACATCAATTGACACCAAATCTAATATATTTTTCACTTGTACATCACTATGTTTCATTATAGGGGCTTTCTTACTCTTGGCTAATTGACATGCTTGACAATTTACATATTCATTACATTGCTTTAAATTAACTCCTACTGAGTTTTCAATTGTTTTTCTAAGTGTTTTGTAGTTTGCATGTCGTAGTCTTTGATGCCATAAATGAATACAATCTTTGTGTATACATTTGTTCTCATAGACATTGTTAGCCCTAGTACAGTTTAGTCTATATAAATTATTTCTAACATAGCAATTCAATTTTTCATTGTTCTTGCTAGTTATTATACATTTATCCTCATAGAAAGTGCTGATAAACCCATTCTTTGCTAATGAACTCACAGAAAGTAAATTATGCTTCAATTTTGGAACATGTAAAACATCTATTGGTTTAGCTATATAAGGCAATTTAACTTTACCTCTTCCCAGTATTTTAGCACTAACACCATCTGCTAAGCATACTTGTTGGTTGGATACAGGTTGGTAGTTAAATATTAGCTTTTTGTTCTTACACATGCTAGCAGTTGCTCCAGAGTCAACAATCCACTCTTCTTCCTGTTCAGAGTTATAAATTTCCTCAGTTAGATTTAGTGTTTCTCTCTTACGTCTTGTTTGTTTTTCTTTTACTTTCTTAAATTTACAATCTTTTATCAGATGTTTTCTTGAGCCACAGGAAAAACAGCATTTTCCAGAATGAATGTTTGCAACTGTGTCCCCCTCCTCCTCACTTTCTTTCAGCTTATCACGGTGATTAGTGAGTTTGGAGTCTCGGAGTTGTTTGTTATCTTTCCTCTTTTGCTCTTCTTCCAAAAGTTTGCTCGTTATATTAATTACTGTTAGCTCTGCTTGAGGAAGAATTTCCAAATTAGTCACCAGCTGATCATATGACTCATCTAATGAAGACAGAATAATAAATGCTTCCTGTATTTCTGTAAATGTGATGTTCTTTTCTCTTAAGTCCATCAACATTGACTTCATTACCTCTAAATGTTGAAGCATACTCCCTCCAGCTTGCAGTCTAGTTCGAAAAAGTTTTCTGGCAATTTGTATCTGGCTTCCAACGTTATCTCTTACGAAGAGTCTCCTTAAATCCTCCCATGCCTTCTTTGCTGAGTTTTGGCCTCTCAGGTGGATAAGAAGACGGTCCTCTAGAGTTAACCCAATAATCGCCAGTGCTTTTGCATTTAGTTTCTTTTTTCTTTCATTTAGTACTGCTGGGGGATTTTCTACTATGTCCCATAATGCTTCCTTTTGTAATAGCAATTGAACCTTCTGCTGCCAAGTTGAATAATTCTCCCCATTCAACTTTTTTATGCACAGTCCAGCCATAGACATTTCGTTGGCCATTTTTACCACAGACTGTAGCCACACTACTTGGCTCTCTCTCTCTGGGTAGCAGTTTCTTCAATAGCTTCTTAAATTTATACCTGGATGCAGTCTGGTGCGCTGTCTGGGCCCATAACCAAATGACAGAGGTGCGGCGTTACCAGACTACGCCAGGGGGCGCTATGATGAAATGAACTGCTCAGAGATGAAACCAAACAGACACTGTTGTAGTATTGATAGAATTATTTACATTAAAGTTCATATATACAGGTACAAATACAACTTCTCTTGGTCTTTACACAGTCCTGGTCTTTCACAGTAGTTCTTCAGTTTGCAATAGTAAATTACAGGTTCAGTATCCAAAGATTGTTACCAATATAAATAGTCCAGCATCCACGAAGTCTTCTCCTCTCACCACGGAGATAGTCTTCCTCCAGGATCTTCCTCTTGCAATGTAGCAAGTCTTCATCCAGCGATGCAACATAAATTTCTTTCACAATCAACCAAATAAACAGCTCTCAACTACACAACAACCAACTACCCAACAACTTGTGTCTGCAAGCTTGGCTAGCTTTATTCTTGGTTGCTCCAATCAACTTGGTTGTCCCACAGCTGTCTCAATTAACCCAGCTGTGTTACTTTGGTACATGTTGCTCACTAAATTCTGATCCTGTTATAACTTATCCACTGAATTGCAATGAACAATTTCTAAGGTTGATTTGAGACCTGTCAACGTTGATCATCTTCTTCCAGAAATCTGGTTGTTTCTGGTTCAACCTTCTATTTCTTTACTGGAAGTTCGGATTAACTCCTGACGTTCCTCTTCTTCTTGCCAAAGTTTCCAGGCCTTCAGCAGTTCTTTACCTTCATCACAAGAATAGATTTTGAACAGAACCTTATCTTTCCATTTTTTCTAAAAAATAGGATGACCCCATTGATATTTGAAGTTGTTTTTAATCAACATTGCTGTGACAGGCTTCATAGATTTTCTCCAATTCAGAGATTCATTGCACAAATCCTGGAAAATCTGTATCTTATTGTCCTGATAGAACAGCTGGTCTTGTTTTTGTTTAATTTCTCTCATAAATTGTTCTTTCTCTGTATAGTTAAAAACCTTCACTACCACTGGTCTAATCCTGGGGCTTTTTGGGTTGCCAAGAAAGTGTGCTCTTTCTGTTTCCTGTTCAACCACATGCTGTGAACCCATTACAGAGTTAACCCAGGCTATAATCTCTTTTTTGAGATCTTGTCCATGTTGCAGTTGGAAATTCATTATTTTAATATTGGCCTTTCTGAGGTTATCTTCCATGTAGATCAACCTTTTATTGGTTTCATTGATTTTTTTGCCCAAGCTGCATATTTTTTAAATCTGATTCAGCCTTGTCTCTATTCCTATAGTTACAAGGCAAATGATTGTTCTTGATAATCCACTGAAATACTGTTTTAGATATGCCAAGTTTCCAGCCAAGATTTCAGAAATGGAATTTTAAACAATTCTGATGGAGGAGGATTCACAGCAATCAAATTCTTTAACTATCCTCTGCAAGGGATCATAAGTTGTGGCATAATACATAGCCGCATCCAGCTACGTCCATCATGACAGGTTGGGGAGGGAGAGCCAAAATAGGATAATTTTCTTCAAACTTTTGTACAAAATGGAGTTTTAATGAACATTTTTCATCCCATTTGAAATTATCTTCTCTGCGTCAGGATAGTTGCTTCAAATCTCTTCAGCCACTTTGTGTAGGGCATGTGCAAGGCCTGTGATATGGATCAAATCCTGTTAAAGAAGTTTAACTCTTTTTGCTGCCTTAGTCATGTATGCAGCAGCTTCTGTTACAAAGAGGACAATGTTTTCCCCTTTTACAACATCCAGCCCAAATAATTTCATAGAATTGTCAAAGAGCATAGCAATAGTGGAATTGTTTACTTTTTGTAGATTTTCAGATACAGTGGTGCCTCGCATTATGACATTAATTCGTTCCAGCGAAATCGCTGTAGAACAAAAACGTTGTAATGCAAAAACGTTAAAACCAGATTAATGCATTCCTAAGGGCTTGAAACTCACTAGCCAGTGAAGATCCTCCATAGTGCAGCCATTTTCACTGCCTGTGCGGCGAGGAATCCGTGCGAAAACACAGCGGGTGGCCATTTTGTTTACCCAGCGGCCATTTTGAAACCGCCGATCAGCTGTTAAAAAATCATCACTTTGCAATGATTGGTTCCCGAAGCAGGGAACCAATCATCGCAAAGTGAAATTCCCCCATAGGGAACATCGTTTCGTGGTCACTTTTGTGATTGCAAAAACATCAACGTCAAGCAATTTCATTGTCAAACGGAGCACCCTTCATGCGGGGCACCACTGTATTAGAGAAGTATTTCACCAGGCTTGTCACATTTCAGAGTGTCAGTAATCCATTGTAACATCCATTGTAATGATCCTTGTTGAAGAATTATATTTGTTTTATTAAGAAAATAAAATAGATTCATTAGCATACAGTTGTAGCTTTAATGCATAAGCGTTGAGCATCTCCAGATTATTACAATGTTTAAATAAACTTACAATTTGTAATTAAAATACAAGTCGGCATCTAGAAGCTGGGCTATTCCCCCCTCCCTTCTTTCTAAGAAGAACAAGCCTCTCTGTTTCACATTCCACAGCATTCATGGACCGTTCTTCACATACACAAATCCTCTCATTTTACAACTCTTTAGGACCTCCGCCTTCTTTACACTTTCAAGCTGACACCCAATTAAGTCCAAGTACAGTGAACCCTCGACTTACAGAGGTCCCTACTTACAGAAATTTCGAGGTAAGAAAAGCTCCGGCCGCAAAATTTTAGTTCAACTTACGGCCGGAGCTTCGACCTACGAAAGGCAGGGGGAAAGGGCGGGAAATTCAAAGCCACCCCCTCTGCCCTCTTGTCTCCTGTCCCCAATGCCCTCTGCCTCCCATCCCCCTGTGGACAGGAGGCAGAGGGCAGCGGGTACAGCTTTCGAACTTTCGGCTTGCTAGGCTCCCGGCAATCCAAAAGCCACCCCAAACTCCGCACCCGCTGCCAGCTTTCAGGGCTTCAAAAGCTGCACCTGCTTCCCTCTTGTCTCCTGTCCCCGGTGCCCCCTGCCTCACGTCCCCATGGGGACAGGAGGAAGAGGGCAGCGGGTGCAGCTTTGGAAGCCCGGGATTTTTTTCTTTGGCTGAAACAGATTAAATGGTTTTCAGTGCATTCCTATGGGAAATGGACCCTCGACCTGCGGACTTTTCGACCTTTGGCCACTGTTCCAATACGGATTAATTCCGTGAGTCGAGGGTCCACTGTAGGCATAATTCAGAACACTCCAATCACCACCCAAAGTTCTCACGATCCAAGCTCCAGGTGTCTTATCTTCTCCCCATTAGTGGTTTTTCTTGCGTCTCTTCTCTCTGGACTGTCTGACCTTGTAACTTTGACAAACAACTCTGCATAACAAGCTCATGAAAAACACCTCCTTCTGAATTCATCTTACACAGAACCTAACATTCCATTTTTGTATGACTACAATTTCCAGTTTCCTTCCATTTCCTTACATCCATTTACATCACTTGTCTTATTTATTGAAACCCATATCTTATTGTTGTCAACAGCAGACCTTATCACTCCTAACACATATTCATAGCAGGCAGAGATATAATTTTTCTTTAGAGTTCATTCATCTGGAATCAGGTGACCGGTGCACTTCTCCAAGAAATGTCTGATTTCCAATTTCTTTAAGGGAATATTTGAAGTAACTATCATTGTCCAAAGATCCTTACAAAATTCTGACTGGGTGTTTGATGAACCTGCAATAGAAGAAGAAGCTCTCTCAAAAAGGAGATGTTGCCTATTCTCAGAGAGGGTAAATCTTATTAAACAACTCTTATGTTTAGTGATAACACGGTGTTGTTGCGTATTAAAATGCTTTTGTGCCAACACAATTTACAAAACAAAATATCACCATCATTATTAAAAATCCACTCCCCAAACTCTTGAACAAAATGCTGTAATTTTACACTCAATGAAATCTGCTTTTAGGCATGTTGAAATCACCAGGAGAGTTGCCTATGATCAAAATATGTCATTATTATTATGTGCCATTAAATCATTTCCAGTTTGTACATACGTTTGTTTGGTTGATTTATATACCACCCATCTAGCAAATCGCTACTCTGGAAGTGTTTTTTAAAGCTCTATTAAGTAATTCCATCTGTTGTCTTCCACTTTTCTGACTATAGTATGACCCCCATATCCCCAAGATCGGTATCTGTGGTTTCACTTATCCGTGGTTTTCCACAGCCTTATATACAACATACAAGGGCACTCCCTTGTGGCTTTTGTCCCACCCTCTTGTATGTTGTATACTGGGTGTCATGCACCCCCAGTGACCCCTGTGTGTTTTGCCCCTCACCCAGGTTCACCTTTGGACACGACTTGTTCTTTACACCTTTTTCGCTGCCACCAGAAGATGTTATCCTCACTATATCAATTATGATTCTCACACTCTTGCTGTACAATTTAACAAGGTTTATTTATGGTGTAGTAATTAAATCACAGAAGGGAAATCATGGATATTCTATTATCATTCATTCAATAAATGTGTATTTGATTTGAAGCAGTTCTTGCCTGAGAACAAGGTCACTCATTGCACAGGGATCTCATTCAGCAAAGAGATAATTAATTTCACAGTTTAAAAGTACCATTCACAAATAGCAGCAATCAGGTGGATTACAAGTGTGCCTTCCTTTCACCTCAGAAATAGTATTGTAGTTAATCTACATACACTGATTTGTATCAGTTCACAGGGCACACATTTTGTGCTTAGGCATGTGAGTATATTACGGATGAGAACTGAAGAGTCATCTTGTAAAAGCAGCCTTGCTCGAATAATGAAACAACATGGAGGACAGCCCTTGAGATGGGGACGGGGAATATGTGGCACTCCAGACTTTGTTGGACCACAATTTGTACCAGGCCTAGCCAGAATATACTATAGTTCTCCATTGCTATCATATGGTTAATAGACAAGAGTGAGAGCTGGGGAAAAGTTTTATGCAGGAGCAGTGCATATGCTTCAGATATACGACTTGACTTACGAAAGTCCCAACCTATGAACATTTCAAGTTATGAACAGCTTCGTTCGCAAAATTTTGCTTTGACTTGCGAATGGAGCTTTGAGTTACCAATGAAAAAATGCAGGGAAGGCAGGAAATTTGAACTTTCAGTTAACCGTTGGTCAGCAAAGAGGCTGCTTGTCTGCTACCTCGCTCGCCCCAGTGGTTAGAGAGTGTGGATACGGAGATAGACTTCACACTGCCTACTGCCTGGTACTGTACTGTACGGACTGTATTTTTTTGGCTTTTTTATTTTTGGATTTTTTACTTCCTTTTTTAAAACAGAGAGACTCCCTGTTCTGGGTGAGTACACTGCATTTACTGTACAGGGGTTTTGCAGCTTGGGGTTAAGCTAGGTGGGGGGTTATGTTTCTGTGCTGGCTGTTGGTTTTAAAGTCAGAAAACTGTTTGCAAAGGTCTGTCTGGCAGTTGCGCTCTAAAGCTAAGTGACCTCTCTTTTATTTTAAAAGGTGTTGGTGGGTGGGTTTAAAAGGTGCTTGGTTTGGTTTAAAATGTGTTTTGTTTAAAAGTTGCTTGGTTTGTTTTAAAATGTGTTTTGTTTAAAAGTTGCTTGGTTTAAAATGTTTTGCTGTAAAATGAGTGGGTTTAAAATGTGTGGGTTTAGCATGTATGGGTTTCAAATGTGTTTTAGACTCCATACTCTCCCCCCCCATTGTCTTCTCTCTCTCTCTCTCTCTCTCTCTCTCTCTCTCTCTCCTCTCTCTTTTTGTTCTTAAAAGCACAAACCTTTGTCTGAGGGGTCTGTGTGCCCCAGTGATTACCTTCTTTCATTCTTTCCTCTTTTCCCCATTGCTCCCTCCCTCCCTCCTTTCCTGCCCTTTTTAAAACTTAAGTTCATCTTAGGTTAAAAGAAGAAAAATTTTCCCCATAGTGGCAGAAAGTGAGGAGGAATTAAAGAACCTCGTAATGAGGGTGAAAGAGGAGAGTGCAAAAAGCGGTCTGAAACTAAACATCAAAAAAACTAAGATCATGGCCACTGGTCCCATCACCTCCTGGGAAATAGAAGGGGAAGATATGGAGGCAGTGACAGATTTTACTTTCTTGGGCTCCATGATCACTGCAAATGGAGACAGCAGCCACAAAATTAAAAGACGCCTGCTCCTTGGGAGGAAAGCGATGACAAACCTAAGCATCTTAAAAAGCAAAGACATCACCTTGGCGACAAAGGTCCACTTAGTCAAAGCTATGGTTTTTCCTGTAGTGATGTATGAAAGTGAGAGCTGGACCATAAAGAAAGCTGACTGCCAAAGAATTGATGCCTTTGAATTGTGGTGCTGGAGGAGGCTCTTGAGATTCCCCTTGACTGCAAGGAGAACAAACCTATCCATTCTGAAGGAAATCAACCCTGAGTGCTCACTGGAAAGACAGATCCTGAAGCTGAGGCTCCAATACTTTGGCCATCTGATGAGAAGACTCCTTGGAAAAGATCTTAATGTTGGGAAAGTGTGAAGGTAAGAGGAGAAGGGGATGGCAGAGAATGAGATGGTTGGACAGTGTCATCGAAGCAATCCAACATGAATTTGACCCATCTCCGGGAGACAGTGGAGGACAGGAGGGCCTGGCATGCTCTGGTCCATGGGGTCACGAAGAGTCGGACATGACTAAACGACGATGAGTGGTAGAAGACGGATTAACTGGTTTTGCATTAGTTCCTATGGGAACTAATGCTTCGACTTACAAACCGTGCCTTGACATAGGAACAAAAAACAGCTGGAACGGATTAAGCGGATTTCAATGCATTCCTGTGGGAAATGCTGCTTTGACTTACAAACATTTTGACTTGTGAACATCTTCTGGGATGGGTTAAGTTTGTAATTCAAGGCACCACTGTAGATGGCCCCTGGTTCACTCCCTAGTATTTCTAGGACCCCAGCATTTCTAAAGCCCCCCACTCAGGCTGAGGTGCTTTTTGTTGGGCGCCTTTGATATGTTTCTCTGTTCTCCATCACTGAAAGGCCAACATTAAAATCAACAGCTTGTCTTCTCTTGGATCGACGTTTCTGTGAAGAATGTCCTCTCAGTGGCATGAGATGTAGATTGCTTGCTGTTCCCATCTTTTCGTAATTCTGTACGTTTCTCTCTGATCCTTTACATCTCAGGTTAGTAGCTGGATTATCTGGATGATTTTTCTTCAGTAAGGAGCTGTTCTTTGTAAACTTGATAGTGTGACATTCAAACAGCAATGCAGATATTCCGGAAAGAAAAAAAAACACCCTTTCACAGCATAATATAATGGATCTCCAACCCACCCCCCCCCCAGCTATTACAGGGTGTCCTACTGAGCAGATAAATTATGGGTAGCTGAAATAATGATCCAATGCACCAAAAGCATTTTAGAAGCATAGGATGGTTAATGCAACAGCTATTTTTCATTCTCTCTTTCTCTCCCTTTGTGTATGTGGTTTTTAAAATGTTGTTTGGCAGGTAAAACCTCCCTGTGATATGGTTTACAGATGGTTCTGTTAAATAAAGCTTTCGCCTAATAACATTTGCTGTAAAGTCAGAAGGAAACGTAGCCAAGAGCTACATTAACTTTACATTTTTCTTTTTCCAAACAAAACTAGAGAGAATTATGATGTGTAAAAACAACAGCAAGGCTTGTCTTACAGTGTGAACCTCCTTCTCCCAATCTTAACTTTGAAATTAGAGACTAGTCAGAGGTAGAGCCTAGGATGTATTCAGAAACTGAATACTAATTGCAGTACAAGTCTCTCTGAAATCATACCCTACAAAATCCAATTGATTAACTGGAGAACAACCAGAGATTTATATTCTGGTTGTTCTCCACTCTGATAAATAAGCACCGTTGAAGTGCATGCTGGGAGTAAAGGAAATCTTAACTGCTCATTTTGGTTATTATTTCCATTAACCTTAATGCCTACCATGTTATTCCTCATTTCAAGTGTCTAATTTGAGAATGTGTCAAAATACCGATGTTGGAAGAAGTTATTCCAAAAGTGTTGCAGCTGCTATTACCTATGGATATTGTTGTCATAGCTGAAATTACAAAGGGGGCAAACGGTACTACTGACATATAGTGAACTGTTTATGAAACATAGTTTATTTATATTTTTTTAAATATTGCTCACTGCTGGTTTGGATGGTTCAAAAGAGAGGTCCTCTACTGCTGCTTCCTCTCTGAATTTCTTTCTGTAACCAGGGCACTGTTTCAGATTTGTGGTAAGGGGAGAAATTTGGGAGATGAGCAAGATAACAAGATTCAATGATGCTCTGATATTTAAAATAAAAATAGGATAAGCAGTACCATATTTGAATAGTATTTGTTGTTGTTGTTGTTTACTCATTAAGTCATGTCCAACTCTGGCCACTGCTGAGTTTTCCAAACTTGCTGGCATATGGAGTGTAGCACCTTAACAGCGTCATCTTTTAAGATTTTAAATAGTTCACCTGGAATGCCATCACCTCCACTGGCCTTGTTGTTTGCCATGCTTTCTAAGGCCTATTTGACTTCACTCTCCAGGATGTCTGGCTTTAGGTCAGCAACCACACTATTTGGGTTGTCTGGGACATCCAGATCTTTCTGGTATAATCCCTCTGTGTATTCCTGCCACCTCTTCTTGATGTCTTCTGCTTCTGTTAGGTCCCTACCATTGTTGTCCTTTTCATGCCCATCTTTGCAAAAAATTTTCCTCTAATATCTCCAATTTTCTTGAACAGATCTCTGGTTTTTCCCTTTCTATTATTTTCGTCTATATCTTTGCACTGTTCATTTAAGAAGGCCCTCTTGTCTCTCCTTGTTATTCTTTGGAAGTCTGCATTCAATTTTCTGTAACTTTCCCTATCTCCCTTGCATTTTGGAAAGCGATGACAGACCTTGACAGCATCTTAAAAAGCAGAGACATCACCTTGCCAACAAAAGTCCGCATAGTCAAAGCTATAGTTTTTCCTGTAGTGACGTATGGAAATGAGAGCTGGACCATAAAGAAAGCTGACCGCCGAAGAATTGATGCTTTTGAACTGTGGTGCTGGAGGAGGATGTTGAGAGTCCCCTGGACTGCAAGGAGAACAAATCTATCAATTAGCCTTTTGTTTGTGATCATGGGGCATTCTTGGCAAGGATACTGGAGTGGCTTGCCAATTCCTACTCCAGGTGGATTCCGTTTAGTCGGAACTCTCCACTATGACCTGTCCATCTTGGGTGTCCTTGCACGGCATAGCCCATAGCTTTCCGGAGTTACTCAAGCCCCTTCGCCACAACAAGGCAGCAATCCGTGAAGGGGACGGCTCTAATGATAGTCAAATGATACAGCTCTAATGATAGTCAAAGCTATGGTTTTTCCAGTTGCGATGTATGGAAGTGAGAGCTGGACCATAAAGAATGCTGACCGCCGAAAAATTGATGCTTTTGGTGGTGCTGGAGGAGACTTTTGAGAGTCCCCTGGACTGCAAAGAGAATAGACCTATTTATTCTGAAGGAAATCAACCCTGAGCACTCACTGGAAGGACAGATCCTGAAGCTGAGGCTCCAATACTTTGGCCATCTCATGAGAAGAGAAGAATCTTTGGGAAAGACCCTGATGTTAGGAAAGTGTGAAGGCAAGAGGAGAAGGGGACGACAGAGGACGAGATGGTTGGACAGTGTCATCCAAGCAACCAATATCAATTTGACCCAACTCCGGGAGGCAGTGGAAGATAGGAGGGCCTGGTGTTCTCTGGTCCATGGCGTCATGAAGAGTCAGACATGACTGAACGACTAAACGAAATGAAACGAAGAGCTGTATTATTACTTATTATTATGGCCGAGGGAGTGGTCAGCCAAAATCTGCCCACCAGCTACACTGATTGTCACCATTCCTGCTAGGGCTCTCATCCTGTTCTACCTATGTACACCACACACAAGTGTACAGGGAGGTTTCCCAGTCTATAGACTGCTGCTGGAACTTGTAGAAATGTTATTGCCAGCCCATGAATAAGTTTTTCACAAATCCTTCTAGAGCTTGTGCAGCAAGAAAGCTCACACATTGCTCTGCTTCTTTCTTTGCCTCAAATGGCACAGAGGGTTCAAATGCCGGCACCTCTTCGCTTTCTACAGTTGTCTCTCCTCACCCCTTGTGTTTTGGTATGCCAGTGTTGCATGGTCACAGTACACAGCTTCATGGGGAGCCTGTGACTCATGGCACCAGTTAGGGATATCTGGAGATTAGTGCCATGTGCTTTAAAGACACCTCACACCCATAATCAATTTTTCTTCTTCTACCTTTGTTACTCCCTCTAAGGTTTTTCTCACCACTGGGAGAACCAAAGCAATTCCCTGAGAGTGCAGTGATCACATAGCAACCTGGCAACCCTACAGCAGACCTCCCACTACTCTGTAGTCAACAATCCCATTTCAACTGGGGGTCAAACTATATGCTGCAGGTAGCTCATATTTAGAAGAGGAATATCCCTTCAGTGCTGAGAATGTCTTATGGTCACAGCAAAAACTTTTCACACCTCACATAGTTTACAAATGAGTATGCTTTGTTTTGTGTTTGGCTTCCTTTCAAATGTAAACAGGGGCTTCCTTTCCAAATCTGATTGCTTCATCATGGTGGTCTGCCTGAATCACATCTCTGGGAACACTGACAGATTTCTAGCTTCTAGTGATGAGCTATTTATAATGTGTAGTTTGGCCCTCAGTGTGCTCAATCCTCATTGGGCTGTTTGAGAAATACCCCTTGCACTTTCTTAAGGCTTTTGCTTGCTTACTTACTTCTAGCAAATCTCAGAATTTCCTTGAACATACTCTCTGCTGTTGCACAGCTTGTAGTGTTCTAGTTATATAATGGTAGGCACTTGTGAAAACAAATTCACTATTTTTATATAGGATATAAAGGTCCTGCACCAAAGGCGTATTTGATCTTGACAATTAGTTCAAAATAGTATGATAAAGGCACACAGTATGTCTTCCTCCCAAAGCATTCAAGAATAATACTAGTTGAACTCTGAAATAATTGCATTAAGTGTGAGCTTGCTTCAGTTTCTTCAGCTGTTATTAATTTGTTCTTCCAGCCCTCCCTCTTTGTTATCTTGGAGATATGTCATCTTTTCTAGGAGTGGGCATGCAAACTGCAGTGCAATATGTTCTTCCTGAGAAAATGATGCCTCCAGCCTACTGAACTAGTGTTAATTAGTGTTATTGTTGCTTTTGCCACAGGCATGTGAAAAATCATCTTTGTGTTAAAGACACCTCTTGGGTGGTTGCTATGCTGTGAATAATGATCAGTGATGCTGCTCTGCTATTTTACTTTTAATAGTGAGAAGGGATAGAAGAATGTTTGTTTCCTTCTCCAGAAACCTATGATTTCAGGAGTCAAACTGTGGTGGTACAAAGTAGCAGGGCTGTGATATTTGCTCAATTAATGTTAGTTGACTGGAGCTCATTAGAAGGGCATCTGCCCCCTTTGCTCTCCTTTAGTTTGGAAAAGCACAGAATGTACCTGCATATCATTCAATTCACATCCATAAGCATTTTTTTTAATACTGTATGGGGAAGGGTATCTTAAAATCCAGCATCCTCTGATCTTCTCCTTCTATTTCCCTCCTCCTCTTTTATTGAATAGTAGAAGTGGCATAGTGCTGATTCACCCCTTTGAAGGCAGGCAGATTAGTGCTTGGATACTACAAACATGGGGGGGGGGGCGGGAAAAAAGCCATAGATTGTGAAAATAGATGCTAGTTCAGTGGTGTCTCTTCACAGCTCCCACACACAGCCAGTGCTTGGAAGGAACTAATTAATTATTGTCCCTAGCCGTCTGGGAACTTATTAATTAATTGATTCTAGCTTTACTGTGGAGGTTGCAAAGGGAATTGGCAGTTTCACTGTTCCTCTTCACAGCTCCTCCACTCACCCAAAGCTTGAAAGGAACTCAAATGTGAAAGACATTCAACCTCCCTGCTGTAGCTTCTCTTCTGGAACTATTTTTTGTTTTATATTTTCCTTGAAAACTTAACTTGAAGGCTTCTGACTAGAGGCTGTGACTGCAGAGACATATATTTTCCTCTGAGAAGTACTGAATTCTGTTTTCTGCAACAAATCAAGTTTTTTTTAAAAAAAAATCATAGCTTGGGAGGCAACAAAAAAAACACAAGTCATGGATGTTGTCACTGTCACTGTTTTACTGAAACAAACATTGCATCATATTGATGGTGGGATAAATACTGAAACAATCAATGCAAAACCAGGTACTTTCAAAGGAACAATATTTCCATCTGGATGAGCATCCTGATGAAGTGAAAACCAAAAAACCCAAACAATAAATAGACAGATTGAAAAAAAAATGCAAGTACAGTACTTACAAAAATGACAGCTAGCAAACACCACTTTTAAAGAGGCATTCCCTCCTGTCTGACAGATGGGGAATGCTTTTTCTAAGATGTCTGTGGTAAGACAAGTGTATCAGGTGACAAATGAGTTCTGTGACTCACATTCTTTTCCACTCATGAGCAGGATATTAAAGATATGAGTGTTCAGTAAAACTATCAAAGTTATGTGGAAGATATTTGGAAGCGCCCATACACAGCAGCTACCCCATGTTGTTGATTAAAGACAATATATTTTAGCTGGAGCTAAAGGAAGATGAAGACTTCATGTAGTTTTTGTTAAAATCAAAGCATGGTTTAGTTTTTACTGCTTACAAACAGCTTACATACATAAAAATGCAGATAGGTTCAAATAGCTACTTTATTGTCCTTCTAGTAAAGCATCTTTGCAGAAGAAAAGCCTCCAGGAGCTTTGTAAGCAGGATACCACTGGCCCGTGGAAGCTTTGTGCTTGATGCCTTCCACAATCCCTTTGATCCACAGTCTCCCACACGAACGTGTCTTGGCCCCTTCACTTTGGCACCACCTGAGAATGGATGAGCCATCAGTGGAAACTAGTTCGACAGCTGTGCAGACCCCAGGACTTCCAGAAGGTGGGAAGGCAGGAGAACTTTATGAAGGGAAGAGGCAGTTTAAAAGGGGAAGGGAATGCTAGTGAGGGAAGGGGAGAATGATGTGGAAGAGAAGAGAAAGGAGGACTGGGGTGATGCTTAGGAGTGGCCTGGAGCCTAAAAGGAACTGGTGAAAATCAAATCATATAATTACAAACTGATGGATCAGAGGCTAACACACTTTCTTACCACTTGATGGCCTTTTGTCTTTTTGCACTTCAATGTTTTGATGATTTAGGTAAGGTAAAGTTAAAGGTTCCCCTTGACAATTTTTGTCCAGTCGTATTCGACTCTAGGGGGCGGTGCTCATCTCCGTTTCCAAGCCACAGAGCCAGTGTCTGAAGACAATCTTCTGTGGTCACATGGCCAGTGAAACTTAGACACAGAACACTGTTACCTTCCCACCGAGGTGGTCCCTATTTATCTACTCGCATTTGCATGCTTTTGAACCGCTAGGTTGGCGGGAGTTGGGTCAAGCGACGGGCGCTCACTCCATCATGTGGATTCGATCTTACAGCTGAAGATCTACAGACCTGACAGCACAGAGGCTTCTGCAGTTTAACCCGCTGCACCACCACATCCCTTATTTAGGTAAACTTCTGTTTAATTATTTCATTGAACATCATAAGTATGAGATGTTATTTCTAACCATGCATGCATAAAGTCACTGTTTCTTGGCTTAATGCTTTTTGGGAAGCTTGGCAATCACAAAAAAGTTGCTACTCTTTTTCAAAGGGTTATTGAATTTGGCTGCTTCAAGCATGCATATTCTCTGGTGATAGATAAAACAAATACTGTATAGGCAAATAAAGAAGACAAGTTGGTAGTTTTTTTACTGACTGATATATATATCTATGATTTGTTTAACCATGTATTTCTCTTTTTTGTACAGGACTTACTAATAACTAATTATCTGGTTATTTGAGCATCTTTAATGGAATGTGTATGTGAAAAACAGATTGATTTAAAAGAAACTGTATTAAACAATCTCATGTCTTTCTTATTATTTTGTTTCTGTGTAGATTTGAGATCATTTGGAAAGAAGGAAATACAATTCATCCCCCTCTTCTCTCTTTCCCTCTCTCGCACATGTACACACTCACTTCATGGGAAAGTAGTTGCAAATGCCATATTGTGTGATATTTGTAATGAACATAGATCTGTTACTATGGAAACGTTTGACAAAAAAGATAATGCATGATCATTTATAGGCAACACTTCTTAAGAGGGTGGATTTCTGTTTTTTGCTGCTACTTTGTTCCTTAAAAGAAAAGAGATCTCCAGCTTCTTGCTAAGACAACACCATTCCTCTGCTGGAATTGTTATGCAGGTGAACCCTAATTTCACCTGGTAGTGAGAACAAAAATGAGAGAAGAGCCCACCAAACAAACATTCTGTGGAGAGGGTTTTGCAATAGGCTTATGTGGAGGGGATGGCTATAGAAAAAGCTACTTCTTCATCCCATTTGATCTAATATTCACTCACATTGAGCTGCAGAAAAGTTTTTATTCCCCCAGTATGAACGCAGGAGAAAAACTGTTTTACCCCAAATTAATTGGCTTGAAAAAGGAGGAAACACACATTTAGTGAGAATGTTTGTTACTGATTAGTTTCTACAAATATTATAATTAAATGAATAAGAAAGAATAACTGATAGAGTTCTCCAAGTGTTGAGATCCACAGAAAGCAACCGAGGAGAAAAAGAAATCCTCCCAAGTGACCAATGGTGGGGACTCAAACTCTCCCATCAGTGTTTATCTCCCTCCTGTTCTAATTTCTGTGCTGTCACATTACAGTACAACCCAATCTGGAGCCAGACAACCATGCCTAGATACTTGTTTGCACTGTGAAATAATGATTAACTTAAACCAAAGTAGAGAGTGGTGGTGATTCAGCTGTAGGCTCCAGGATTCAGCAAAGTTTCACACCTTGAGTGAAGAAGTCAGAAATTCTGACCATTAAAGTAAGCATCCCCAGCAATAAAATAAATTAAATAACTAATCATTTCCTGACATCCCAAATCTATTGCTTGAGGTGGCAGCCTCGGTCTATGTCATGGCAGAGATGACCTTGCTGACTCCCTTCTGGGGTAGTTTCTGTCCTCTGACTAAGTGGTCTCCCAATTTCATAGGATAAAATTCAAAATCTCAATTGCCACCTCTTCCCAAATAATTCCTGCTCATAAGATCTAACAGAGTCTCCTCCCATAGATTCCTTGTCAGGTGTTGAGCTCTTAGGCTGACAGTGGCTGCCCATTTCTGTTAA
This sequence comes from Pogona vitticeps, assembly GCF_051106095.1. Classification (NCBI taxonomy): domain Eukaryota; kingdom Metazoa; phylum Chordata; class Lepidosauria; order Squamata; family Agamidae; genus Pogona; species Pogona vitticeps. Next base: position 52,156,469 of record NC_135788.1, on the reverse strand, counting down.
GTTCATTACAGTGACCACAAGATGAAACATTCCCCATGTGAAATTTCTGAAAATTTGATCTGTTTACAGTAGCTTTAAAAACCGTATTAGTTTTTGACTGCTGAATATGCCAATTGAAGCCAAAGTTGCCTCTTGCTGTGATGCTTGAAATTACATGATTGTATTATGGGTTTTATTATTGCTGTCTGATTTATCATACTGATCTTTCCTGCTTTGGGAATTTTGTACAGAAGGCTGCTTTATTTTTTTTCTAAATAAATAAAATAGAAATGGTAGATGTGCTTTGCAAATCAGATCAGTGATGTGGTTTTGTGTAGAAAAGTAAACAAAAGTGTGCAGTGTGTGTTCTGTGCTATGTAAATGGCTTTATGGGCTGAAGAAAATGCAGTGGTATTGGGAAGCAATCCTCCTGCAATGATGTAAAACCAGTGAAGATTAGTAGAGTCCAATAATTTATTTCCAATTTCAAATATGCACATTGAATGTCTTATTAATTGAATGTACAGTTTTAAAATTATTGTCATCAGTCAACTGACATTAAAACCATAAACCAGGTATATTCATTCTTATAAAGCTTGATTTTTCTGATTCATTGACAGAAGGCAAATACGAATGGATACAATCTTAATTAAACTGGCATTTGCTACAAATACAAATGTAATATAAGTACAAATATTTTCCACTGTTCATTCAAATTTAATTATATTTATAATTATTCCTGAACCATTATATATATACATATCGGTGATTTGAATACTCTTTTGAAGATGCATAATATAAAATGTTCTAGAACGAATGGCATTTTGCATTGCCTAAAATTATAGCAATGTAATTTCTGATCTATATATGGAGGAAATACAAAAGTGCAGGCATGTGTCACTTTTGAAGCCAGTTTTTTTTTTTAAATGTCAAACTGATGGCATTTGTTCCTTAACTTTTTTTCGGTTATCTTTTTGTTTGTTTGTTGTTTATAAGATAGGTTGTTTTAAAACAGGAATGGGAAATATGTGGCCCTCCAGGTGTTGTCGGACTCTAGTTCCATCAGCCTTGGCTAGCCTAGCCAGCAGTAAGGCGACATCTGGAGGGTCCTGAGTTTCCCATCTGTGTTTTGAAAGAAGTCAAGATTCAGCAGCAAGTGCTGTTTGGAATTGGAAGCTTTGCACATGAAATTCTTAGTTTTACTAGCCAAACACAGTGTTCCTTCTGTTGTAAAATTGTTCTATATGAAATTATGGGTAGTGATGAAACATTACTCATAGTGTCATGTAAAATTCACCTAATATACCTCACCCGGCCCTCAACTTCGTCCCAACTCCTGTTTCCACATGTCAGAATATTATAATGATTAGTCATTTTTGCAGTCCCACAATGCCAACATTTCAAAGAGTTTGCTGGATCTTGTTCAAAGCGTTCTTGTTCTTGCTTTCTTTCAGTCAAGGTCTTAGCTGTTCTGGTTTGCCCTGAAGCAGTTTATGCCACAACTACTGCAAGGAGGGTGGTTGTACTAACATAGCATTACCTGCTTGTCTCTAACAGCAATGGGGGAAACATGCGTACTATGGCTACCACAAGATTCTGTTGAGATTAGGGATGGTTGACACTTTCAAAGCAGTATGCAAAGCCATCCTGGTGTTTCTGCACCTCTAACCAAGGCCCTTAGGCAGATAGCCATACTTCCAAGGTGAGTTCAGAAACACAGGCAGACACATATTGCTCCCCATCCCTTGATGTGCACGCACACATACATGTTACATTGCAATAGGGATAGCTTGCAAGTCTATTGTGGCTAGGAAAATTCACTCCCCTTGCCAGCTATTTCAAGGATCACAGCTAAGCTGTGAGGGAAGTTTGAAAATGTGGCAGATAACGTGCCAATTCAAATGTCCCAGTGCTTTCACCCTGTCACCACTACACCACTGACTGACTGGTGTGTGGTGCTCTTATTTGAATGTTTGGTGAGATTTAAATGAATTGTAACTGAGATAATTAATATCTCAGACATTCCAGCATAAATGAGTTTTCATGTACATTAAGCAGAATAATTAGGCAATAATTAGAGAGATTGGACTTTGCTTCTCTCTTATATGTTGGGTAATAATAATAAGAATAAGAATAAGAATAAGAATAAGAATAAGAATAAGAATAAGAATCATCATCATCATCATCATCATCATCATCATCATATGGCCAGACCTGCATTGCTAAGGATCTGTGCTGGTCAATGAATGTGGAGAGTGTTGCTGGCACTGGATCCCCGGAGTCAATATTGGATCCATTCAGTTCTAGTGGCATCACTTTGGTTCCAGGAACCTTCCCCAGCTTCAGTTGGGCTGTTAGCTTGTTGATTTCCCTTATCATAACTGGAGGCCAAATGGGGAGATTTCAAAAACTGATATCTAGGGAGGTGTTTTGGTCTGGCCAAGTAGAGTAGAATGCAAGAAGGTGATTATTCCAAAATTCTGTAATATCAGACACCTCATCACTATTGTGTATGTACCTCAGCTTTCTCTAGTATTTGCAATTGCATTTTTGTTGCCTGCATTTTTAGTAGCTGATCTATTATCATAACAATAAAGACTAATTTTTTGAGCTTAGAATAGAATAGAATATTGATGTGGCCATAAATATGGCTGTCATATTTGTTCATTTGTTTTGGAGAATGGCTTTGAACACAACAGTATTGTGGAACAAGCAGGGGGGAAATGACTATGGTCTAGATTCTACTGACAATAAAAACCATTGTTATATCAGGTTTTGCTTTTTGAAAAAACTATTTAAATTTTGGTGTACACAGAAGATATGTGCATGAGTGGAATGTTATGCCAGGAGATCGGGTTTTTCTGCTCCTCTGCCCGAGGTCCATTTGTTCTGAGGCGGATGTAGAATCGATTCATTGGAATCGGTTCAACATACGTGAAAGTCCCATCCGCATTATTATTTTTTAATTCCTGCTATCTGATACAGCACAGGAATCAAAAAATAAAAATTAAGAGCACCACAGTCCACTTTCTGGAAAAGCCAGTACTGTGCCAAACAGCTCATTCCAAGCCATCAGTCAGTGAAGCCAAGCCCTCCTTCCCTCCCTTGGCAGCCCCTACCGCCTTCCTCCCCATCCACCCCATCCCTCAACCAACTTCTTTTCATTGCCCCCCATTCAAATCCTTCCCACCTTCTGTTCCCCTCAGCTGCCTGCCCCGTGTCCTGTCCTCTTGCCCCCTCTTGCCTTTTCCATGCCTTTCCACCCCTCTCCCTCTCCCTCTCATCCTCTTCCCCCTGCTAAGTAGTGTTCTCCACATTGCCACCCTCTGTCCTCAAATGGAGCCACCTGATCAGAGACAGTGGTGGTGATGTCAGTGTCAGAGGCAGCAGGGAGGCTGAGGAGGTGGCAGTAGTAGCAGCAAGGTGGTTGAGGCTGTGGCGGTATCAGTGGCAGCCGGGAGGGGGAAGCCAAGATGACAAGGGTGAGGCTGAGGCAACAGTGGCAGCAGTGGAAGGGAGGGCAAGGTGCTGCTCATGGTGGTGGCGGCAGAGAGGCCAAGGCGATAGCAGTGAGGATGCACACACTGACACAAAGGTTTTGCATTTAGACGAAAGTCTAAAGTTATCCAGAATTCAAAAGAAACAATCGCTCTCCCAATTTATCCTGACCTATGAGTACTTAAGGTGTCTAGATGGCAACTCAGAAGAATTGTCTGCATCTTCTACAGTTCCAATGTAAAAGAAGTTGTAGAACACAGTTGCTTCCTGTTGCTTGACCTTGCTCACATACTTGCTGAAAGTAAGCATAGTTTTCATTGTGATCCACAGCATATGAGGAGAATGGTGTTACCTATTGCTAACCCTTAGGAAAAGAACAGAGAAAACATCTGTCTGAGGATCAGCAGAGTCATTTTCATAGATCAAATGCTCCTGTTCTGTAGCCATAAGTACCTTTTTTAAGAGACTTTTAAAAAGAGGAGAAGGGGACGACAGAGGATGAAATGGTTGGACAGTGTCATCGAAGCGACCAATATGAATTTAACCCAACTCCGGGAGGCAGTGGAAGACAGGAGGGCCTGGCATGCTCTGGTCCATGGGGTCACGGAGTGTCGGACACGACTAAACGACTAAACAACAACACTAAAGATAAATTCTGGGCTGTGTCTGTTGAAAATGAAGGTTTGCAAATGTACTCTGTTATTTGCCTTAGTGAAATGGCTTAGTTTCACAGCTTATATTCCAGCACTAATGATGGATAAAATAATTCATGTTTTGTCCCTATGCTTATTTATGGGCTTAGCACATTACCCATTCTAGACAGCCAATAATACAGATTGTTATTGATATTCCCCCCATTACAGCAGTGCCACTGGCTGGCTGTCAGTTTCCAGGCACAATTCCAGGTTTTAACCTATAAAGCTCTAAAAATAAATAAATAAAATAAAAATAAAAAATAAAAGGCTTGGGTCCAAACTATCTCAAGGGCCATGTCTCTCTATGAGCCTGCACAGGCATTAAGATAATCAGGAAAGGCCTTTCTCTTGGCCCACCACCCTCTCAGGCTCATTTGATGGGGACATGGGAGAGGGGCTTCTCTGTCGCTGATCCCAGACTCTGGAAAGCCCTCCCACGGGAGGTCAGGCTGGCCCCATCTTTGCTGTCTTTCCAGAAGCAGATGAAGACCTTTCTCTTCTCATTGTTAAATGACTGGTTGACCAAGGGGATCTTTTAAAGGGATTATTTGATTCTGTTGTTTTACTTGAGCTTTTAATATTGCTCTTATGCATGAGTTTTAATACATCTGTTTAATGCTATTTAAATATTGTAATAATTTATTATTTAGCTTTTAACTTTGTTTCTTTTAATACTGTAAGCTGCTTTGGATCCTTTAGGAGAAAGGCAGCATATAAATATTTTAAATAAATAATAAATATTAAGGGTATTAAAAGTGCTCCTGTTGCTGCAGATTTTTGCTTTGCAGAAACATCTTTATCTGAAACAATGAAGTGCTCAACAAAACTGGGATACTTTAATTTTATTTAATTCTTCCAAGTGTAAAAGTCATGAGGCGGATACTGCTTTGAGGCCTATCACAGGTAGAATTCCTCTTCAGACAGCCTTCTGTTTTTAGGTAAAAGTTTCCTGCCCCTCAAGACCTCTTCAACCTGGGGAAGCCTTTGGGTTCTGAAAATCCCCACTGGAACCTGGCAGAGGATGGAGAGATGGGAAGCTTTTAATTTAAATTGAAACATGCAGGCTGATAATGTCTTCAGCCTTAAGCACAAGGAGCTGCACTAACAGGACTCTGGCCATTGTTTGAAGAGAGGTATAGCAGAATACGTTGTAGGACCATTTTGACAGCAGCACTGTCATTTTGGAATTTATATTCAGAAGGGTCAGTTTAGAGCTAGTGCTTGTGTGTGTTTGCTCAGATTGGCACTTTCAAATGTGGTTTTCAGGCAACAGCCTTCAGAACTGCTAAAAAGAAAAAGAAAAGCTAATATAATCCTCACGGTAACATAATGTTTGAATATGCCAAAGAAAGCAAGAACAGAAAAATCAGATTAGAAATGTATAAATTGCAAAATCTGTAAGGCATAATGAATTAAAAGGTCTTAACCTTACATTGAAAAGAAAGTAGCTTGATGTAAAGCCTTGTCTTAGAATGCATTTCACTCATTTCAAAAAAGAAAACATTTCATCAGGATACTTTTCTAGGTTCCTTAAGACTTGCAGAGTTTCCTATGAAAAAACTGATTTTATCCCCAAATTTTCCTAGTTTCCCTGCCCCCAGTCCTTCACATCTCTATATTCAATTAACCATGCTTTGAACAAACTGGAGTTTTCTTGAGTTTGGATGTTTGTATATACCATATGTGGCTCAAAATGAAGTGTATGTATCTGATTTTGTGGCCACACCAAGGGAGTATAAAAGCCCAAGGCTCTATACTGCTCAAGCAAATAGTGTTAAAGTGTGCATTAGAGCTATACATGAAACTAGCTAGCCTTTGATTTTTAACAATAAGTAGTTATGTGTTCCTCTGACTTATGCTGCATTTATCTTATTACCATTCCAAGTGATTCAATAAGCTTATTTTTTAAAAACAATCCTATGAAAATTCATTTTCATGCTGACAGGCTGTGTTGCAAAGCTTGGCAGTAACTAGTTGGTTGTAATTAGTTAGCTTCCCTAGTAAGAAAGGTATAACTGCACTCCTTTTGGTTTTAGTTACTTTTATAGTTATGGGCTGTATCTTAGTGTGATTCATGTCCTGGCTGATGCTTCTCTGCCTTGTACTTGTTGCAGTGTTGAGATGATAAAAAACAGAAGGGAGAGAACAGTATAGTTTACATCAAAAGCCAACAGTTGGTTGCATTTGGAAACTGGTCACAGTCTTGTTACTTACACCTGCTTATGTAAATCTCAGCTGTGAACTGCCAAAAGTTAAGAACCTGACATTGGCATTTGCTGTCGTTTTGTGATCTGACACATGGCAACACATGGCTATCCTGACATCTTAACACATGGGCAATTCACAACTGAAATTTATAGCTGTGAATTGCCATATGGTATGTGGTGGACTTATGCTGATATAAGTTTTCACCTGGATTCTAAGTCATTATTTTTAAAGTAAGTAGAAGTTACTGATTTATTTACTTTTGAAAAATGAGAATGCAAATACTACTCCAGTATCTAAAACTGTTACTGACTACTAAGTGTTGCAATGCACTCTACTTCAGACCAGTGCAATTACCATGGGTGAAAACAACAGCAACACTAGAACAGATAAAGTCTAAAGCAACCTCAGTATGAAAACTTCAGTTTGCCTGAATTGTTCCTTCTTCCTTTGGCTGTGAAGGACCTTTGAAATTGTCTCCAATTTTTCCTTCCCACTTTTTTTCCTTTTATACATTTATGCCTGTTTTCTTCCAGTTCACATTCTTACCAAAAAGACAAAGAATGACAGCTCTTCTGTTTTCTTTGCTTATTATCCTCTTTCAGTTTCTTTTTTATATCTCCAACTTCTTATTGCTTAGCAACCCCAAGAGGTACCTCAAAAAACTGAAGTGCTAATTTTTCCAAGGAATCTTTGCCTTCCATTCAGGAAAATATAATTTAACTTCATGGGGACAACTCCATCACAAGATAAGGTATCTCAGTATAAGGTAACATCTATATGAGGCCGCTGGGTGGGGGTCATCAGGGGTTGTGGAGCATCGTGCCATCAGTGTGCTGATGACACACAGCTCTACATCTCCTTCTTTCCAAATGCAGGTGATGCCGTTCTGTCCCTTCGTTGCTGCTTGGAGTCTGTACTGCAATGGATGCAGGAAAATGGGCTGATGCTGAACCCGGACAAGACGGAGGTCCTGAGGGTGGGTGGACCCACTGTCAGTGGTTTGGGAAACTCCCTCTCTTTGGGGGTGTGTGTGTGACTCTCATTGCTAAGAATGAGGTTCGCAGTTTGGGAATACATCTGGACCTGGCACTCACCATGGAAACTCAGGTGGCATCAGTGGTCCGCACCACCTATTTCCATCTTTGGTGGATTGCCCGGCTAAGTCCCTTTCTTGACATTGGTGCACTCACCACCTTGGTCCATGCGCTCGTAATCTCGAGATTAGACCACTGTAATGCACTCTACATGGATTAATGCGGAAACTACAAATGGTGCAGAATGCTACGGCCAGACTCCTTAGTGGGGTGAAGAAACATCAACATATTACTTCCATTCTGGCCGCATTGCATTGGCTGCCCATTTGATTCCGCGTTGATTTCAAAGTCTTAATGATCACATACAAAGCTCTAAATGGTTTAGGACCTCAATACTTGGCGGAACGCCTCCTCCCACCTAGATCTACTCGTATCACCAATCTAGCCAGGAGGGGCGACTGAGGAGCCTAACACCGAGGGAGGCCCAGAAAGAAAAAAACAAGACACCGGGCCTTCTTGGCAGTGGCTCCCAGGCTCTGGAACACGCTCCCCCCGAGATTCATCTGGCCCCCTCACTGGGCATTTTCAAAAACCAACTCAAGACCTGTTTATATAGACAGGCCTTCCCTCCAGACTCTATGCAATTCTCTCTCTTTCTTCATCTATTCTGTTTTGTGTTAATGTAAGAAACTATTACTTTATATTAATTGTTTTTATTACGTGTTTGTGAGCCGCGCAGAGTAGACTATGTCTAAATGGGCGGCATATAAGCTCAACAAATAAATAAATAATAAATAAATGATGACTACGGTTCAATGAGTACCTAATGAAAGAGGAATTTTAACCATGTTTAAAATGTACTGTTTGGGACAGGTAATTTTCATACAGACAGCAAGGATGGTTCATAGAATGGTGTCTATTTTCTTTGTATCGGTTCAGTCAACTCAAAGAAACTATGTAACGGATTTTGACTGAATCATCTTGTGTCTTCAAAAGGAGCATCCACTAAAGGCATTGGTATCAGTTCTGCTCCAGGATTAGGCTTAGACTGTGTCAATTGACATTGTTTACAAGTTTTGCAATAATTTTCAATGTCCTTCCAGACATTTGGCCACCAAAACCTCTAAGATTCTTGTACTCATCTTGTGCACAGCCAAATGTCCAGCCATGGGTATATCATGAGCCAAATAATACCTTCGCCCTCCATTTCTGTGGTACTACCAATTGGTTTGTCTCATCCACAGATATTCTATACAATAAACCATCATGAAATTCAAAACCCACTTCCCCATTCTTAAAAGTCCCATTTGTTTTAGCATTCTCAAAAAATTTCGATAAAGTCTCATCATCTTGTTACCATAGTCGCGTCGTTTCTCTGGAAACCCCCATAATAAGGTCATCCACGTTTGTCTTTTCACATTCAATTTGTAATACTTCTTGTGCATTTATTAATTCATTAATACCTTCCCAATCCCTCCCAATTAACATCTCATTGGTTAGGCTGGGAACTATTCCTACTTCCATTCTACGCGTCTCCTTCCCAATTTCAACCGTGATATAAGCAGTTTTATAAGTTTTCACATCGCCATGAATACATCTTATCATTAATTCTTTTCCTTTCTTACACCCTTCGACCTCTTTAACCAGAGTTTTTCCACTTCCAGAGTCAATTAAGGCTGTTTTCGGTTTCCCATTAACCCGTGCAACAACTTCCCAGTTTCCACTAAGTCCCTTCTTTCTTTTCACCTGGTTCCATTGATTGACCCATGAACAGTCGACCCTGGGGCAATTTTTTTTTCTGGTGTCCCTTGTGAGCAGGTTCTGGGTTCAAATTAGGCTGTTCCACATCTTGAGACAAAACCAATGCAGCAGAGTTGTGAATAAAAGAATTTTTATTGTTAATAACAACTGAGTCTTTTTCGTTTAATTCACTTGAACAGCAAATAGATAACTGGGGAGGGGATTCCTCCCATAACCATAAGAATGCTCATCAACATCTTTTAACAGCAGGTTTTTTTCTCTTATTCTTTCTTGGTTGTTTCTTTCAAACACTGATCGTATCCCACACACAGTGTCCCGCAACACGGGTGACGAGCCCATTCTACCATTACAGGCTGCTCTATCACCATCTTAGGGTCTCCTGTGGGAGTTGATCCCTGCGGACCAGTAATCCTGGGGTATACTACAACAGTCCATTCTATAGGACTCAATCCCATAATAATCAGGCAATAGCTTGCTTTAGAGGAAGTCCCCTCTCCTGGATCCTCTACCCTCTCAGCCACTCTCTTTTGGGGTACTGCAAAGACATGACCAGTCTTCTCTAATTCCTTTGTTTCTTGTTCCGGGAACACACTCACTTTCTCAGTCTCAGTGGAAACCCCTCCTATTTCAGTAGTCAAGAATACATCTACTCGCTCCCTGTCCAGATTTATCCCTCTCTCTCCCCTTGTATCCGTCTCTAGCTGTCTTAATGGCTCTTTCCTCCTTGCGCCTTCCCTTTCTCCTTGAGACTTTTCTAGTTCTCTCGCGCGGCTCTCTCTTCCCTCTTTATCCTCGCGCATCTCTGCTGCTGGTTCTTTTATTTCTTTAATTTCTCCTTCATTTTCTCTCTCCATGGTTTTACGCTCATGTATTATGTTATATTCGTGAGGGGATGGCTCACTCTGGCTCCTATCCTCACAACAATGGCGTCTTTTTTCTTTTTATCGGTTCAGTCAACTCAAAGAAACTATGTAACGGATTTTGAGTGAATCATCTTGTGTCCAGATTAGAACTTAATTGTTAAATCACATTTTGCAAGATTTTCCAGGATATTGCAAGGTTTTCATGGGAACTGGATTGCTACAGAGCATCACTAACACATCTCAAAATTTTAAGTAAAAATTGTACTGACCTCCCTCCTTCTAAGATGGTATTAAAGAGCACTGGAAGAACAGGTGAAGTATGTCATTTCAAAATGTAGCTTGTTACCACAAGCTGTGGAGGAAGGCAACAGTTGTTTGTTCTCCAGCAACTGATATTCAAAGTTATACTACCTCTGAACCTATGGGGTTCCATTGAGCTATCACAGGTAATAACAGTTTATACTTACCTGTCCTACATGACATGGTGGGTAACTTGTGGCTCTCCAGATATTTTATTTATTTAAATTTTAACCCACCCATCTAGTGGCCAGGCCACTACTCTGGGCGATTTACATATAGAGACATAAATATAGAATAAAGCTTCCATAATAAACAGATTAAAACATAAGACAAAAGAGAAACAAATCTATATTTACTATATTTAGCTGATATGAAAGATACATGATGGTGGCAGAACAAAGACAATTGGTCCAAAAATGATGGGATATCAATAATCAAAACCAAAATTAATCTGAGATAAGGCTATGGAAGACCTGTGTAAAGAGCCACATCTTCACTTGTTTTCTGAAGCCAAGGAAGAAAGGAATCTGTAGCACCTCTGTTGGGAGAGAATTCCACAATGAGGTAGCCACCACAAAGGAGGCCCAGTTTTGAGTTTTTGATTGGGATGGCTGCCTGCAACATCCTGGACTGTGAGGTGTGGGTGGGATGGGAGATTGTTCTGAGGGAGATGCACTCAGACAATATTGTTGGACTTCAACTCCTGTTAGGCCTAGCAAATATAGCCAGTGGTGGGCCAGCAGTGTCTGAAATTACACAATTTGCACACCCCTACTCCATGCAGCTTTTTTTAACCTGGTGTTCTCCACATAGACTTTGGCTCTCATGAACATTCAACACTGACCATGTAAGCTTTAAATTTGTTAAATTTCTTAGACACATGTTTGTTAAACAAAGAAAAAGATTCAAGGCATTTTATAACTGAAATATTTAAATTAAGAACAAAAACAATAAAAACAAATATATTATAAACTACCACTCCTCCTCCCAAGGGTAACAAATTATCAGGAATAATCAACTACCAAGACACTCATGTTTAAATACAGGATTACTGTTCCTAGTCAAATACTTGAGAGAGCATAATGTCCTAAACTGGTGATGAATAAAAATGATGGTGTCAGGGCCAAATGAGCCTGACTCGAGAGAGAATTCTATAAATGAACACACAACTGCAAAGACTATCTTCCACATACATTCTCAGGAAAAATCCTCAGATACAGGATTTAGAGTATAGGCTGGTACATGATGGAAGATTTGTTCCTCTGTAATATTTTAACCTTCCAAGCATTTACATACTACAGTTTTCTTCCTATTTCTCCTTTGTACAGCTCAGTCAACAAGGGAACAAACTATCTTATGGGACTGTGAAGAAACTCCAGGCAGGCAAAGGATGATGAGCACAACCCCATAGTGTCTTTGCCTCTGCTTGGCTGTTTCATACACAAGAGGACAGGAGATACCAAGGCCTGGAAGGAAGTTATACTGTTGGCTGCCTGGCAAATGTCACACTACTGTAGTTGTTTATGTCATAGTTATAAGTCAAGTGACACTTAGAAATAAGACATTTCATTCAGTGGGAACATACACAGAGAGACTGTGCCACATATCCCATTGAAAGCAAAGAGACTCTAGCTAGCCATGAGTATCTTGCCCTGCTATTTACAACTGGATTTAGTCACAATTTTGATAGAGCAGACTGTGACAAACCCAGACCTACTGGGAGATGCCACAGTTTCACTAAGCTGCCACCAACCATTCCCTATAAGAAGTCACACAGACCAGGGATGGATTTTTAACAAATAAAAGAACAAGGTTTATTAAATAACACACAGGGAAAATAAAATGATCAAGTGAATAAGATACAGTAACGTGGCTTAGTCTCAATCATACATACACACAGTTTGGTTCACACAGAACACTTAACTTGAAGCACAGACCCTGAACCTATCAGTCCTGGCTAACCATACAGACACCTGAACCTATCAGGTTGGTACTGACTGACACACAGTAGTACCCTGTCTGACACACAGACTCCCACTCAAGCTTCTTCTCTCAGCTCTTCCTAACTTCTCCACACACGCTCCACATATATATACAGTACAGCCCCTCCTCCTGATGTCCCGCCTTCCACTCCCCATAGGATGGAACTTTCCCTCCAAACCCATGACAGACAGGTAACATCAGTGCTGTATGTAACACCTCCCCTCTTTATAAGTTGTTTTGTAGGGGGAAAGCTAAGGTGCTTTTCACCAAAAAACAACCTGGATCCAAAACAAACAAAAACAGTCATATAATAACATACAATACCATACTTACTTATACTTACACTCTATTAGGCATTTAAACATTTACCATTAACAATACATCAAGTTACCTTTATTCATACAAACCAACATGTTTAATAAACAGACACATTTGACTTTTTGTCATCAAAATATATACATAGTCCATGTTTCTTTCGCCGTCTTCATTCTTCAGGTCTTCTTGACAAGGCGTCAGCAACACAGTTCACTGACCCTCTGACCACCTTCACTTCAAAGTCATAGTCTTGCAGATTTAAAGCCCACCTCATAAGTTTACTATTGTGGGTTTTCATTGTCTTTAACCATTGCAGTGGTGAATGGTCAGTGCACAGAATAAAATGTCTTCCCCAGATGTAAGGCTTGGCCTCCTGGATCGCGTAGACTATGGCCAGACACTCCTTTTCCACGGTTGCCAAATGTCTCTCACCTTTCTGGAGTTTCCTACTCAGGTAGGACACTGGATGCTGGTCACCATTCTCATCCTCCTGGCAAAGAACTGCTCCTACCCCGCTGTTAGACGCATCGGTGTAGATGATGAACTCCCGGTCGAAGTCTGGAGCACGCAGCACTGGATAATTGATGAGCGCCTCCTTCAACTTCCGGAACGCCTCCTCACAGTCGCTGGTCCACGGGATGCGGTCATCAGCCTTCTTCCTCGTCAGATCGGTCAGCGGAGCCGCAATCTCGCTAAACCTCGGGATGAACTTTCTGTAGTAGCCCACCAACCCAAGAAATGATTTGACTTTTTTCTTGGTGTTGGGTCTGGGCCAATCACGAACTGCTTCTATCTTGGCCTCGAGGGGTTTTATCACTCCTCCCCCTACTATGTGACCCCAGTATTTTATTTCTGGGCTACCCAGCTGACACTTGCTCTCTTGGCAGAGCCTAGGCCAAAGCACTTCCTCCCCTGGGTTAAAGTGCCTCTCCCTGCCTTCCTGGTCATCCCAAGTTTTCTTTCTGACCTTTTGAGCTTGCAGGGTCTCTGCTGCTAGCTCTAGGTTTCTCTTTAGGTCATTCATCAAGGTGTCTATGTATGTCACAACGTCTTGTGGGTCATCCTGGGTGATCTGCTCCCAATTTTGTTTGATCAAATCAAGGGGCCCTTTCACCCTTCTCCCAAATAAAAGTTCAAACGGACTGAACCCGGTACTGGCTTGTGGCACTGATCGATAAGCAAACAAAAGGGATTGCAGCTTCTGGTCCCAATTGTTTGGATTCTCTGCCAAGTAAGCCCTAATCATGCGCATTAGAGTCCCATTGAACTTCTCAGTTAACCCATTACTTTCAGGATGATAGGCAGTGGTTTCCTTGTGCTTAATTCCACAGATTTGCCATAACCGTTTCATGAGCTTCGATGTGAACGATGCGCCCAAATCTGTGATTATTTCTGAGGCAAATCCCATCCTGGACATATACCCCACGAAGGCATCTGCCACTGTGTTAGTTTCAATGTTAGTCAAGGGTATGGCTTCAGGGTACCTCGTGGCATGGTCCACAATGGTGAGAATGAACCTGTTCCCCCTCTTTGTGGCCTTGGGCAAAGGTCCCACAATATCCACCCCTATGCATTTGAACGGAGTGTCAATCACAGGCAAAGGGCACAACTTTGCTTTGGTCCTGTCGCGGCTATTCCCCTGCCTTTGACACACATCACATTGTTTACAGAACTCCCTGATCTGCTTCCCTATGTCAGGCCAGTAAAAATTCTGTGTGATTCTCTGCTGTGTTTTGTTCACCCCTAAGTGCGCAGCAAACATGTCAGAGTGCCCCCTTTGTAAGATCATGGGGCGATACTTTTCAGGTACCACTAGCTGACTTCGGATCCCATCTCCCCCTCTTGAGATATTCCTTAGGGTCTCTCTATACAAAATCCCCTTTTTCTCTAGAAATCTCACTGGGGTTTCAGGTGTTAGCTGGGCGTCAGTCACCTGTTCAAAACACTTTTGGAGAGTGGCGTCTGCCTTTTGCTCTTGGCCAAATCGGCTGTCTGTGGTTAAGGTTTCCACCACAGCTTCTGAACTCCCCTCTGCTTCCGTCTCTGGCTCATCAGTACCCCCCTGAACTGTCCCCGTGGTGGCTTGTGAACGTGTAATCACTAGCACCCGTTTCACATGTTCAGCCAGGTCATTTCCCACGAGCACGGCTGCTGGCAGAGTCGATGAAATCGCTAGCCGCCAAACTCCCCTCCAGCCTTGAAAGTTCACAGGTACCTCCGCTACTGGCAGTGAGATCACCTGCCCCTCAATCCCTGCCACCTTCATGCTCTCATTTGGGATTATATATTCCCTAGGAATAATATCTGGATGGCACAGGGTCACCTGGGAACAAGTGTCCCTCAGCCCCCGATACTGATGGTCAAGTATTCCTACGTCCACCCCTGCTGTTTCAAACAACTGAGAATCTGTTCTCACGAGCAAGCAGCGCTTGACCTCCACAAGAGGACCATTTTCCTCAGCCTGATCAGCAGATGTAACTGTTCCAGATTGAGTAGCCATGGCAACAGGCTCCCTCAGTGACAAGGAGCTTTGCTCTTTCTGGACACAGAACACAGCTTTTGGCTTGGTTCCACTCGAATCCTGAGGCACAATTCCTTTTAGCTGCTTTAATTTCTCACACTCTGAGATTAGATGGCCCTTTCCCTGACAGAAATAACATTTTCTACTATATTTTGAGTCTTTCTCATCTTGTTTTGGTTTTCCCTCCAAAATCTGAGGTCTTGGTTTCATGTCTGAGGGCTTCCCTTCACCATGGGCCCCTCCCCCTTGCTGGCTTTTCCCTGGTCCCTGAGAGTACTTGCTGTAGGTTTCTTTAGGTTTCCCCATCGATTTCCCCTCACCCAAGGGCTTTCTTATTTGGGAAATAAAATCTGCGATCTCGGCTGCTTCTGCCACAGATTTCGGTTTCCTTTCCCTCACCTGGAATTTCAGTTCCCCATGCAGGACTGAATAGAACTGTTCCAGCGCTATCAAGTCTTTGAGCTGCTGAAAGGTCTCTGTCCCCTCCTGAGATAGCCATTTCTCTAGCAGCCTCACCAATTGGGCCCCCACTTGGGTAAAAGTCTGCTCTGGTTTCTTGGTGATTGACCTGAATCTTTGCCTCAGCTGTTCCGCATTTATCCCATGTCTGGCAAACACCAGTTTTTTAAACTCTGCAAAATCTTTCATCAGTTCCTGTGGCATCTCTGCATAAACTTCTGCCAGGCTGCCACTGATTAAAGATCGCATGATGGTCATCTTCTCAGTTTCCCTTACTGAGAAGTCCACAAACGCTCTTTCCACTAGGGAAAAGAACACTTCAGGACAATCTCCCTTGTGGTACACAGGGAATTTCTTCAGGTCAGCTTTAGACAATTGTCCTCCCTCAGAATCCCTATTGTTATTATTGTTCTGATTCATCAGTTCCAATTTTCTTAACTCAAACACCATTTTCTCTCTCTCCAATCTTTCTGCTCTTTCCATTCTCTCTCTCTCTAATTCAAATTGCCTTTGTTTCTCTCTTTCCCTTTCCTCCATTTCCCTCACCCTCAGTTCATGCTGTTGGGCTATGAGCAATTTTCTGAGTTCTGGGTTCTGTTCTCCCGTGCTGTCACCCTGCACTGAGCCAAATTCATCCTCAGAACCTTGGTCTACCTGGGGGTCTTTCACTTCACCCATTTCTGCCATTTGGCTTCGAGTCAAGGGCATAATCCCCCCCCCCAGAACAGGCTGCTTTCAAAAGTCAAGCCTCAAAATAAAGCGACCACTTTTTTTTTCTTCTCTTTTGCCTCAGAACCAGCTTTCTATAGATTGCTGCTGTTCTTCAGCACTAACTTGCAACAGTTGCGAGCCAGAGTCTACCCCCCTCTGCTAGGCCTCTCAGCAGGCAGGCTAAATCACTTCTACTACACAGTTTTGCCACAGCTTTTTTCCCGCCAAAACAGGCTGCCTCAGAGCTCCCTAATCTAGTCCCCAATTGGCACGTTCTTCCACTAGCGCACCTCCCCGTGAGGTACACCTAGAAGATTACCTACGCGCCTCAGATTGTCCCTGACTAGACCCCCCGTGCTCTGGGCACACTTGCCAAGGCTTTGCTGTACCACTGGACAACTGGACCAGTCGTATCCCACACGCTGGACACCAATCAATGTGACAAACCCAGACCTACTGGGAGATGCCACAGTTTCACTAAGCTGCCACCAACCATTCCCTATAAGAAGTCACACAGACCAGGGATGGATTTTTAACAAATAAAAGAACAAGGTTTATTAAATAACACACAGGGAAAATAAAATGATCAAGTGAATAAGATACAGTAACGTGGCTTAGTCTCAATCATACATACACACAGTTTGGTTCACACAGAACACTTAACTTGAAGCACAGACCCTGAACCTATCAGTCCTGGCTAACCATACAGACACCTGAACCTATCAGGTTGGTACTGACTGACACACAGTAGTACCCTGTCTGACACACAGACTCCCACTCAAGCTTCTTCTCTCAGCTCTTCCTAACTTCTCCACACACGCTCCACATATATATACAGTACAGCCCCTCCTCCTGATGTCCCGCCTTCCACTCCCCATAGGATGGAACTTTCCCTCCAAACCCATGACAGACAGGTAACATCAGTGCTGTATGTAACACAGACCTCTTCATGTCTGTAAGGTTCAGTCATTTATTTTGCTCAAATTCATTGGGTTCATTAATGGTAGTGATCTGATCATTGTTCTTTGAAGTGTTCTGTAATCAGCATATTTTATTGCAAATCTAGTTGTGGCTTTGCATTGATCAAACTTTTGTTTCATAGATGGAGAAACATGAATATTGGTATGGCTTGCCATGTGGGTGGGAATTTCAAGAGTCTTCACAAAAGTGACCCTAGGAAAAGAAAATCTAGTACAAAATCACCCTAACCTTATTCATCTAGAAGTACGTAAATTCCCTTTGATTTCAATGGGACTCATAACCAAGTTGGAAATGATGTCAGTGGAACTTATACCCAGATTGGGGAGGTGACAGGGTTTCTCAAAAATCAAAGGGGGCCATATGATGCCAGAAATTTGGGACTTCTGCTCCAATGGGAACTATGTTATGAAACGGTATCAAGCTATAGCCAAATTCAAGTCAATATAACAGCAATCCCTTGATTTAAGTCATATCTAAATGCATATTTTTATGTCACCAGCTTATATCCAAGGACATCACTCCATGTAAATATGTTGAGAGTTCTGTAAGTAAACCAGATCTACAAAACATATGAAAGAAACATCCTCTAAAAACTCTTCTGATGAAATAAGCCATGGCTTGACAAAGGGTCATTCTAGATTTTTTTTAAAAAAAATTTCTTTTGGCTGGCACTAATCTGTTTTTGCCCTTTGTCATCATTTAGTATCCTTTGAAATGTAATACTCCAGGGAGGAATTCTACAGTAATGAAGCTCAAGCAAATAAATAAATAAATAAATAAAATAAAAAAAATTGCTCCTGAGTTGAACCTCTGCTACAGTACAGTTTTGAATGACTAATCACTTTCAAATTTTCAAAGATTTAGACCTCACACTTGGGTGTGCAAAACAGCTTTCCTTATTTCACTTTAAGAGAGTCGTCAACTGCTGATGGCAAGGCTTCCACTATGACAATTTTTCCTTTCCCATTTCCAGACTCACATGCTTGTCTTTCATTAATTCTAATGCAGACTGAACACACACAACTACACACAAAGGAATGTGTATAATTGGTTTTCAGAACAGATCTTGAAAAGGAATAAAATATATCATTTAAAACATTATCTACAGTGGAGATTGTAGGAAATCCTGACATCTGAGCATTCAGCCTGGAGGCAGGCAGTGCATCACGGCCTCTCCCAATTTGAAGAGACCCTTGTCGAGCAGGCCGAGGCAGCAAAATCAGGCAGCTAGATGGGGTACAGATTGTATTTGTCTTCAGTGTGGAAAGGATTGTCACTCTCGAATTGGCCTACTCAGCCACACTAGACGCTGTTCCAAGTCCTCCACAGAGAGCACGATACCATAGTCTCTCAAGACTGAAGGATGCCTAATCTAATCTAAAAGAAAGTAGATGTATTATTGAAGAATCTTAGTCAATCTTTCAGAGATCCATTTTTAGAGGAAGAAAATTAAGATTTCCAGAAAACTATGCCAAACAAGATCATATTCTTTATTTGATACAACTTGAAACTAAAGGTTTTCAAGAAGCTTAAGCTACAAAATACAGATGTACTGTAATGGAGCATTCAAGTTTGAGAACAAAAACAGTGGTGATTATTGTAGAACCCAAGGTCTTATTATTCTGATTCATTATACCAAAATAGTAAGCCCTTAACAGTTAAGGCTTAACTCATATCACTCTCTGAATGCAAGAAGAATGTTCTTCTTTTAGTAAAGACTTTTCACTATTTTAGAAACGCAGGGGTGGGTAGATAACAGTACAAACCACAATGAGAGTGGCTGGAAATGAGTGACTAATTTACCTTGTGATTCCCTGTCTACTTAAAGAAGTGTGGTAAAGTAACATTCCATAAGCAACAAAATTTCAAAAGATATCTTGCCTATATATAGCGGGAACAAGAAGAAGGTGGGCCTGGTCGTATTGATGTACCTCTGAGATTTTCAATAGTTTGGTAAAGATTGCTGATTCCTAATTGTTCAACAACAGCTACAAAATGACTTCCCCATCCCCATAAATTGTACTGTTGAAATGAAGAATTACCGGTAAATAAGTCCACTCCATAGCATTGCCAGAAGGGGATTTGTGTGTAGAAAAGTGTTGAATTCTAAACATATCAGTTGGGGATTCCAGAAAAAAAAAAGAAAAAGAATGAATCACACACATCTGAATTCTGCCTAGCATTGCAATTAAAATCTTGAAGGCCTGTGTAAAGATGCTTGCTTAGAGTAAATGTAAATGTCATAGATGCAATTAAACTTTCTGTCACAACATTTAAAAATTGTGCAGTTTTAGATGTAAATCACAGCAATAGATATAATGTTGGTTGCTGCCACATTTTCGTGAAGCAAGCCCTCATCTTAAGCAAGATGTCATAAGAATATATGTTTGATCAAGGATTAAACACTCTTATGTCTGAAGGAGAAAGAACATCCAACTTCAGGACAATCATTCATAACCCTGCTGTGGTATATGTTTAGTCAGGCATCTGTTTTGCTATATAGTATTGATGTCAGATACAAGTACAACTGCAGGCTTACAAAATAATCCTAAACACATTTATACTGAAATCTCATCAAATTAAATGGAATTCCAAAATGCATTGGATCAGGGTGTTGATCCTGCCCAGGTGAGTAGATTACTGCAAGCAATAATGTCATGGCATACCACTGGAAAATCAAGCGGCGCCACCTCTAACTCCCTTAAAATCAAAATTATAAATCACTGGAGTGTACCCTAAATCTTTGCAGGTTGATTTCCAGTGGCTGTATTCTGTTGCTCAGATTCACGTTTTGGAGGCTTCTGGGAAATGATTAAATATTCAGTTAAAATCAAATGTCATCATTCTGGTATATTATGCTAATTCTTAATTTTTCCCCTACTGTTTACTTCTGATGCAGGAATACAAAGAGTTCATATATTAGAGAGGAGGATTACAATTTAGCTAAGAATGCAAGCCATATTTGGGAACAATAAGAACTATAATAAAAATTGCATTGTACTACTGTAAAATGTTCTCAGCTCTTTTGCTAACAGTCTCTGGAATGTTCAATTCAGCTACAGTGCTTATTCATACCTAACTGAGGGCCGTGCCTGTATTTGCATAACCTTTTAAATACACAACCAAAGAATTCAGTAGGGTTCAGATAAACATTCTGATACAAATTTTGATGTTTATACAGAGGTACCTAAGCAGCAATAACACATTTGAAAAGTTGCTATATCCACAAATCTCTTTTGTCAGATCAGGAAGCAATATCAGAGTTTGATCAGAGAAAGCATAAATGGATAACAACTTTGTGCTATCTCAATAAAGTCTGCAGCAGAGCCTTTAAAATACTGGACTCGTAAATCAAGTATCAAAGTTTCATTGAAAAGCACTGGACTACTGTACTTCGATTAGCAGAGTCAATGGCATCACTTGCCACCCTCTCACTCTTCTGCATTCCCTAAGTAGCTAAGCTGCAATATTCACAAAAGCTGGCTGGATAGCTCAGGTGTTTAGGTATCTGGCTGTGGAGCTAGAGGTTGGGAGTTTCATTCCCCACTGTGCCTCCTGTTGAGTATAGCCAGCCTATGTGACCTTGGGCAGGCTGCACAATTCCAGGGCACCCCCAGTAGAAGGGAATGATAAACCACTTCTGAATATTCTCTACCTGGAATACACTGAAAAGGGTCACTAACCAGATGTCAGAATTGGCTTGGTGGCATGTGATGATGATGATAACGTCACAAAAGTCCCAACTCCTGCTGAAGGAAAAGAATAAACCTCTGCTAGATCTGGTTTATTGATACAGAACAGCTTAATAATCATCTGCCATCAAGTCAATTCTGAGTTACTGTGACCTGTTTTCTAGGGTTTTCCAGGTAGAGAATATATGTATTCCAGGTAGAGAATAAATAGACGTGGTTTACCATTCCCTTCTTCTGGGAGTGCTCTGGGATTGTGCAGCTTGCCCAAGGCCACGCAGGCTGGCTGTACTCACAGGAGGCACTGTGAGGTATTCAATTCCCACTCTCTGGCTGTGCAGCCAGATACCTAAACCACTGAGCTATCCAGCCAGCTACAAAATAGCACAGCTTCTTCCATTTATATATTGGTTTTCCGTGTGAGTCTAATGAGTCTGTCCTTATGACTGCCTGCACTTCAAAACATACCACTGTAATCCTCACACCAGCACAGCCAGTGTTTCAGTCCAAAACATGAGGTGGTGGTGGGTGGTGTGTGTGTGTGTGTGTGTGTGTGTGTGTGTGTGTGTGTGTGTGTGTGTGTGTGTGTGTGTGTGTGTGTGTGTGTGTGTGTGTGTGTGTGTGTGTGTGTGTGTGTGTGTGTGTGTGTGTGTGTGTTGAGAATAAACCTTAAACCTCTGTTCCTCCCTAGACTAGTGTACTTTATTTTCCTTAGACTAAACAAAGTCTAAAAACTCCACCCAAAGAAAATATCTGTATTAGTACTCTAACAGATATACAATGATAATCACATTTCTAATAAGAAACACACACACTGTAAAATAGTAATTGAAGTCCAGGTTCTCTGAGAACATATTATATAGTGTTAGCAAATTTAAATATTGTACTGCCAAAAAAAGTTTCCTCTTTTAGTAAATAAAAATTTTCAAAGACAAAGTCTATTCCTTTACAAAGAAGTACTCTAACTTACAACTACTGCAAAGTGCACTGGCTTTCTTATGTGTTGTTTTTACTAAAATATTGACTTCAAAGAGCCCCCCTCCCAATATATATATATATATATATATATATATATATATATATATATATATATATATATATATATATATATATATATATATATATATATATATATATATATATATATATATATATATATATATATATATATATATATATATATATATATATATATATATATATATATATATATATATATATATATATATATATATATATAAACACAGGTTTTGGTCGTTTCCCAATCCCACCCCGCAGATATTAATTTGAGCACATGAGAATTATATCTATAAACTCTCTTTTTAATCTGAAACTGGAGGCAGAAGGGCATCGCTCCCGGAAAGATTCGTGGGCAAGGGACCAATCGAGCTCAGAAGATATCCTGCCCAGTCCAGTCTCCTGCATTCAACGCCTAGAAGATGGCTTTCAACGTAATAATCTACAAAATATATTCCTCTATTAAACATTACAGGAAAAATAGATATATACTGTATATGTATATTGAATAAGGTTCCCCTGTTCATTGGCCTATTGAGTAACCCACGACAGGGCGAGGACCCGGAGCAGGACCGACCACGAAGAAGCGGCGGCGAGGGCACGTTGCGGGACGGAGGGCTGAGCAGGGGTGGAGTGAGGGGGGGGTCATTTGGCCGCTGTCGCTGCCGTTGTCCCCGGTCCGCCTCCCGAGGCGGCGGCGGCAGCACCCCTCCTCTGCTCCATGCCGTTAGGCAAGAAGCCGGCGATGATGGGCACCGGCCAGATGAGGGCGGCCACGCTCCACACGATGATGACCAGAGTCATGAAACAGGCAACTAAGGTAGACTCGATGGGCTTGCGGTTCATCCTCCAGCCGGGGTCCCCCTTGAGCTCCTCCAAGCTGAAATCCAGGCAGCAGAAATGGAGCCGCTCGCCTTGCTGCCAGGGCGGCTGCCCAGGATCCGAGGCTGGCCCGGAGGAAGAGAGGAGGGCGGCCGAAGCAGCGGCCGAGGACGACGGGGGATTCGGGGCTCCCGGGCGGAGGCGGCCGACGCGCCTGCCCCGCGCCCAGCTGCACCCCACACAAAGGCGCAGCTCCTGCTGAACGCCCCCGGCCGCCAGCCCGACGTGCTCGATGAGCAGCGGCGGCGGCCCGACACGGTGGAAGGCGGCGGAGAAAAAGGCGCGCCCCGCGGGCCCGCTCGTGGAAAAGAGCACGAGGTCGCACTGAAAGCCCAGCGGGCTCCAGCGCACCAGCAGCGAGCTGAGCATCTGCCGCTGCACGCTGATGTTGCACGGCGGGTCGTCGCGGGGTGGCAGCTGCGGCGGCGGCGGCTGGTGGGGTGGCTGAGGCGCCGGGCGGGGCGGCGCCGACGAAGGGGCAGCCGGGCCGGCCGGACGAGGGTCGGCCGCTTCGGTGGCCTTTTCCCGCCCTTCTAGGAAATCTGTAGCCAAGGCACCTGGGGCTGCAAAAGACTTCGGCGGCGTGGGGGACGGCGCGGAGAAAGAGGCGTTGATGGGCGGCAGCGTCAGCTCCGGCGGGTCCTTTTGCCCCGAGCCCGAAGCGGCCGAGGGCGTCCAGCCTCGGCAAGGCACGGGTGGGGCGAGGGCGGCCAGCAGCGCCGAGAGGAGCGGCAGCAGCATGGCACGGGCTTAGAGGAGCGCCCGAGGAGAGGAAGGAGGTGGCATGACGTGGCGGCGGCAGCGGCGGCTGGGGCTAATTGCCATTGGGGAGAAAGGCGGAGAGGCTGCACGCTTTCCCAGCGAGAGAATGAGGGGGGGGGGAGAGGAAGAGAAAGGGGGGGAAGCGAGGCTGTCGCCGTCGAGAAACAAGGCAGGCGGGCGAGAGCGAAGGTGTGTGTCTGTGTGTGCGCGCGCGCCCGCGAGTGCGTGCGTGTGAATGCGAGCGCTGTCAGGAGCAGGTGCCAGTTGCCCTTCCCTTCCGCTTCGTTTCTAAACCTAGTTCTGCCGCCAAGCCCTCCTCAGCCTCGCTTGAAGTAGCAGCAAATGAAGGACTTTTTCTGGCGGCCCTTGAGGGAAAGCCCGCCAAGCCATCGCCTTCGCCGTTCCAGGCTGCCTGTCAGTCGCTCGCCCGCCACAGGATTCCCTTTCGTGCCTTCCCCGATGAGGAGTTTCCTCTTCTTTCGTCATGCCCGGATTTCCCCGCGCATCCCCTCCCCCTTTCTGGTACTACGGCGAAGTCCCTCGCTCGCCGCTTCCACTCACTCGCGAGAATTTCGCCTTGCGCCTGTGGAAAGGAAGCGCGCATCAGTTACCAACCCACGCTCTTTCTCGGAGTCTAGCCCTTTGCTGCCGCCGATTTGCCTCAGAAAAGGCTACTTTTCCTTTTCATCCTCATCCTGCCATTGGCCCGCCTCGTTGCAACCCTGGACTTCTTCGCTTTTTACCTCAGAACGCAGGGTTTATCTACTACAGGCATCTTCTTTATAACCCTCCTGTCTCCACCTGCCCCGCCGCCGCCGTTGCAGGGCGTGTGGGTGGAAATAACTGCTAGTGAAGGAATGCTGTTTTTTGAACGTTAGTGTGTGCGGGCTGAAGCCATGCCCAGTATAACAGTCCAAAACAGCCAAAACCATGGAAAAGCAACATTGGTCAAATCCTGTGCTCACAACTCTGGCTATCCCCACACAACTTGTATGTCTTATGAGCTCTTGAAATGGTGCATTGAAACCCTGGTTTCAAAGTGCATTGTTTTCCATCTTCACCACAGATTATGAAAAATATATCCGTTTTTGTTACCTACCCTGGAACATTACATCCTTTCCATAACTTAACGTTTCCCTGCTTTGTAGACATCTAGACTTGTTTGATTATGTTTAACTACTAGTTGCTTCAATTAGAGTTTGGGGCTGAGTTTTTTTTAAGGATGTTGTGCTGGCCACTGAGAGCCAGATACTGTACGGTGTTTTGTTGTTTAGACCTCTGTAGTGAACAGAGCTACGTATATATTTATGGGTTAGGTTGTGTTTGCTATGACTCCCAGAATTCCACAAGGGAGTTGTAGTTCAAAAAATATTTTATTTTTTGCACACTTCTAATACTGAATCAATGTGATTTAGTGTGGAACTGGGACTTGGGGAATATATGTTTCAGCCACCACTGAACAATAAAACAACTTCAGTGCCTGCCTGTCCATTTCCAAGCCCAGTTCCAAATGCTGATTATGACCTATGAAGCAACCTGCTTATATATCGCCCCATAGTGCTTAAAGCACTCTCTGGGCACTTTACACTTTAATTATGCAGGATATACGTTGTCCCCACCTCACCAATCCCCACCCCAGTGAGCTGGGTGCTCACTTTATTGACCTCAGAAGGATGGAGGCTACCTGGGATTGGAACTGGATTGTAAGCAGAGTTCTGGCTTTTGTTGTTGTTTAGTCATTAAGTTGTGTCCGACTCTTTGTGACCCCATGGACCAGAGCACGCCAGGCCATACTGTCTTCCACTGCCTCCCAGCGTTGGGTCAAATTCATGTTAGTAGCTTCAGTGACACTGTCCTCTATCTCGTCCTCTGCCGTCCCCTTCTCCTCTTGCCTTCACACTTTCCCAACATCAGGGTCTTTTCCAGGGAGTCTTCTCTTCTCATCAGATAGCCAAAGTATTGGATCCTCAGCTTCAGGATCTGTCCTTCCAGTGAGGACTCAGGATTGATTTCTTTCAAAATGGATAGGTCTGTTCTCTTTGCAGTCCAGCAGACTCTCAAGAGTCTCCTCCAGCACCACAATTCTTATTTATGGTCCAGCTCTCACTTCCATACATCGCTACTGGAAAAACCATAGCTTTGACTATGTGGACCTTTGTCAGCAAGGTGATACCTCTGCTTTTTAAGATGTTGTCTAGGTTTGTCATTGCTTTCCTCCCAAGAAGCAGGCATCTTTTAATTTTGTGGCTGCTGTCTCCATCTGCAGTGATCATGGAGCCCAAGAAAGTAACATCTGTCACTGCCTCCATATCTTCTCCTTCTATTTGCCAGGAGGTGATGGGATCAGCGGCCATGAATTTAGTTTTTTGGATGTTGAGCTTCAGACCATTTTTGCACTGTCCTCTTTCACCTCATTACGAGGTTCTTTAATTCCTCCTCACTTTCTGCCATCAGAGTGGTATCATCTGTGTATCTGAGGTTGTTGATATTTCTTCCTGCAATCTTTATTTCGGCTTGGGATTCCTCCAGTCCAGCCTTTCGCATGATGTATTCTGCATATAAGTTAAATAAGCAGGGTGACAATATACAGCCTTGTCGTACTCCTTTCCCAATTTTGAACCAATCCGTTGTTCCATATCCAGTTCTAACTGTTGCTTCCTATCCCACATATAGGTTTCTCAGGAGATGGATAAGGTGGTCAGGCATGCCCATTTCTTTTAGGACTTGCCATAGTTTGCTGTGGTCCACACAGTCAAAGGCTTTTGCATAGTCAATGAAGCAGAAGTAGATGTTTTTCTGGAACTCTCTGGCTTTCTCCATAATTGCATGTTAGCAATTTGGTCTCTAGTTCCTCTGCCCCTTCGAAATCCAGCTTGTACTTCTGGGAGTTCTCGGTCCACATACTGCTGAAGCCTACCTTGTAAAATTTTGATCATAACCTTGCTAGTGTGTGAAAAGAGTGCAATTGTACAGTAGTTGGGGCATTCTTTGGCACTGCCCTTCTTTGGGATTGGGATGTAGACTGATCTACAGTTTTGGCTGCAGTGCTGCAATTTGACCACCCCCCAGTTGATGCTTTTATATCCTTTTTAACTGGCATTTTAATGTTCTAATCTTTTAAAAATTGTTTTTAGGTGTGTATTTTAATATTACTAGCTTTTCGGTGATTTATGTACTTTGTTTTAATTCCTGTTTGTTTTATTGATATTGTGTGCCACCTTATCACCCTTCACTGGGAGAAAGGCAACATAACAATGACAAAATAAATAAACAGATAGATAAATGATGCCCTTGGTCCTCTCGCTGTCTCCCAGCCTCACATACTTCACAAAAGGTCTGTGAGAGTAAAGTGAGGAAGAAGAGAGCTACAAATATTGCCTTGATCTCATTGGTGGAAATTGGCTAAATGTAGCAACAAAAGAAACTCCATAGTGTAAAAAAGTATGTGAAATTTATCATACCGAATAAGGAATATGTGGCTTTATTTTCTAGTTGTACTGTCCACGTTTGATCCCCAAACAATGGTGAATAATACCTTTTTTAAAAAAAAAGTAGTCTGAAAAAGGCATCACTCAGCCTTCACTAGGGACTTTGTACCAAGGCTACATGGCTTCTTTTCTGTTTCCCTTTTTTCACACTCTCAGTTTGCTTATTTCTCCTGTTGCCATTGCCACTATTTCACTATGGCTCATATAGACGGTAACTCCCTTGCTGTCCAGAAGAGGAGGCCACATGTTGATCTTGATGTATCACCAGCACCTTAAAGGGTACACAGGTTCCCCCCAAATCTGACCAGGTCCCAGTGCCAGGGATTGGTCTTCCTCTTAGCCAGGCATTGTAGACAAAGTGCCTTCAGAACCTGCTTGAGTCTCCATTTGCCATGGCAAAAAAGCAAGAATGCTGTTCTCCTGCTGAAATGATTCTTTGCCTTAGGGAAATGCCTGAGTGAATTGCAAATTCAGCCTGCCTTGGGGGAAGGCACTGGAGTCTCCATAAACCCTTCTATCAAACAGGCTTCTGAAGTTGCAGGTGAGGCTTATACCTCAAACATATTTTTAAATGTAATTTATATATTTACCAGTGTAACCCCCAACTGCCATGCCTAATAGCCATTGACAGGGTCATTACTTCCATGGATTTAATATAATTCATTAGGAGATATGTATGCCAGGAACAATCCAAATATCCTGTGACAAATGATTCCATAAATTAATTGTTCACTGGATGAAAAACTGCCTTCTTTATTTGTACCGACAACCAAAATCAATGGGTAACTCCAGTTTCTGTTTGGAGAATGAATAATGCAGTGGTCCCCAACTGGCATGCTTCAGATAAATGACATTACAAATCCCATCATTCCCAATGCTGAGAGGGTGGTGGTTATTATGGCTCATTACATCAGGAGGACAACAGTTTTGGAAGAGCTACTGTAGATAGATTTATTTTTCTCTGTTCCTGAATAGAATACAGTACTCAAAAAATTAAGAAAACACTTGTAGAACACAGTGTTTTGAACAGTCATATATAATCTTACAGCTGCATCTCATCCTCCACCCCAGCAATCAGTTTCTGAATATACTTATTTGTTAAATTCATTGTTTCTAAGTAATAGTTCTAGCACATAAGTTAAGCAGGGGGTGGGGATGGGATGGTAGAATCATACAGTCATAACTCTTGCCTGATGGTTCACTGTTCTGATTTAGATGCATTATACATGGAAAAATTATTCATATTTTGAAGCTTCAGAGTAAGGGAACAATGAACTTCAACATAGGAGTTTTAACCACGAAATTAATTGCAGCATTAAGTTAATGTTAGATTTATAGTATTATGGGAGCAGTGTTATCATTTTTGCACTCTTTTGGATTCATTGCATTACAGTCAAATTATTCATAATTTAATCTTCAGAATCTAGTTCAGAGAGCTGTAGAAATGTATCATGAAAGGATTGTTCAGCAGCAGTGAACACAGGACATGGGTGCTTGGAACTGCAGCCTTATTTATTTTTTATTGTTTGTTTTGAGGTCTTGATGACAAAAGCTTCAGAAAATGCTACTGTGATTGTGCAACGCCTCCTCGCCTCTGGAACAACTTGCCTCCGGAGATTCACGCGGCTCCCTCACTGGGTATTTTTAAGAAACAACTGAAAACATGGATGTTTAGGCAGGCTTTTCCCCCCAGTTAATTCTTAATTTTCCTCCCCCTTTTTTGTTATGATTTATTTTGTCTTTCCTTCCATCTTGGAAAATTTTTTCTAATTGTGTAAATTATGTTATATATATAATTTGTTTTATATTTTGTGTTGTAAGCCACCTAGAGTGGTCGCAATGACCAGATAGGCGGGGTATAAATGAAATAAATAAATAAACAAAAAACAAACAAACGTAAACTAAAGAAATAGAGTAAAGAAAACAAAATAAAAACCAAAGAAGTAGCACGAGAAGCAAAATAGGAAAGTTAAGGCAAAAATGACTGGAAGAAAAGTCCAGAAGAATGAGGGGAAGAGTAGAAAACCAGTCATGATAGGATTGCATCTTTCCTCTGAGTGGCAACAATTCTCAGGAGTTCCAGTGATCAGTCAAGATTCAGTTTTGGAGGAGGAGCAATGGAGAAGGTAAGGCTCTCATGACTTCAACTCTTGCCAGCTCTAGCTGTCATAACCAAATGTAAAGAATGATGATAGGTACAGTCCAACCATATCTGCAGAGCCATACATTCTACTACTCTGTGTTAGAAAGAGATCACAGGGAGCTTGTGGGCTTTTTGTAAAACAGACAGACTGAGCATAATGTATTCACTTGATGTGAATATCTAACAGATTTCTCTTGTTCATCAGATTTCTATAGTGCATTAGGATTTTCTGTAGAAGGCAAGCCAATCCCCTCACTCCATTCAAGTCTTTCCACAAGGCCCTTCTCCACTGACACACAACTTGATAGCATCATTCCTTTTTTTCTCTGGTGTCATATACCATCTATATAATATTTTCAAATAATTTTCTTTCAAATCTGTACAGTACTTATTAATAGGTTTTGGTTATCGTTCCATGCTCCAAACCAATCCTCTGCTTTAATTCCTGCATCCATTTTATCATATTTTCTTTAATTCCTCTTCCATATTTCTTTCCAATAATAGTTTATACAACGTTGCGATTTGGTGATTTTCTTTTCCCCATATTATCTTGTCTAGTTCTGTAGGCTCTTTAACCAATCCTATTAATTTATTATCCATTTTCATTCTTTCTGATAGCTGTCTATGTGGAAACCACTGGCATATTATCCTACTTGATTCATTTCTTGTCTTGTTCTTAATCTTAGTTGTCCATCATCTTCCTTTATGAGTAGATAGTTATATGTTAACCATTTATTATTCTTTATGTCAACTTTGAGAGAGCTTCATGGGGGGACATCCACAATGGAATCCCATGTTAAAATTTCCCTTTATATTTCTTCCATACTCTTATTAATGCTTTTCTTATTATATTATTATCAAAAGCTTTCTTCACTTTCTTTTTTCCATACCATAAGTATGCATGAAGTCCATATTTTAAATCTTTGCTTTCTAGTATTAATATTTTTTCATCCTTCAGTCTTATCTACTCTCTTAACTGTTGTAGTGCTGCTGCCTCATAATATAATTGGAGGTTTGGGAGACCCCATCCTCCTCTCTTCTTGTTGCCTTGCAGGTATTTCAATATTATTCTTGGTTTTCTTCCCTGCCAAATAAAATTTGAGAGTTGTTTTCTCCACAAATGAAATGGTTTGTTATTTATTATTATTGGGATAGTCTGAAATAGGTATATGAATATAGGTAATACCATCATTTTGATAATTGCTATTCTGCCCCTCAATGAGATTTTTAAAAATTAAAACTTGATAGCATCATTCCTATTCCTTTTTAAACAAACAGGTGCTGGCCATTTCTTTAGTCGTTGGTAAGGCTTATCTTCTTAACAACAACAATGCTATTCTACTATGTGTGTGTATATTTATATATTTATTTATGTATGTAGGTATCTTTGTAAATTTTATATATTTTGTAACTTTTATTTTATATGAAAATCATAACAGAAAAAAAATTAGATATATGATTTAAAAGAAGATGCAGACATAAAACAAAGTAGAAATGCCACAAAGTGGTCAAAGAGGAAAAGAAAAAAGAAAAAAGGGGAAAATACATGAGAAGGAAGAAAGGATGACCAAATGTTCAAATACAGGCCTTTTCATACAAGAGATGACACTCTGTGCCACATGCTCCAATGCTAAAAGCCTTGAGATCCATTGAGTTATAGAAGGAGCACATTTATCCTTCCAGTGCTGTATGGTAAGTCTTTTGGTCATTGAAAGAGTCATTTTTGGCCAATGTTATTTTCGAAACTGCCAGCCAGTAATTTAAAACTACTACTACTACTACTACTACCACTACTAGTAGTAGTAGTAGTAGTCGTCGCCGCCGCCGCCGCTGCCGCTGTTGTCGTCGTTGTCTCTAAAGTTCGAAGATTTTTTCAAAAATTGTATTAACTTGTTAAAGAATTTGGACACAAAAGGGAACTAGAACTGGACATAACCAAAGATGCCTTAGAAAGTTACAATGTGAATTGTTAGTTGATACAGTCAGACCTCTATTCCTGTTTTAATTAATAAAACAAGATTTGTTTGGCAGAACAAAAAACTTCATATTGTCTGGACTTAAGTCTTCAGAACCATTGAATTATGGAGGTCATAGGTATCCTGTGAAATAATTTAGACCAGTCCTCTCAGCTTAGATTAGGCATCCTTTCTCAAGAGACTATGGTAACGTGCTCTGAATAGAGGACATGGAACAGCATCTAGTGTGGCTGAGAAGGCCAATTCATGAGTGACCATCCCCTCCACACTGAAGACAAATACAGTCTGTCCCCTGTCCAGCTCCCTGATTTGGCTGGTTTTGGGACTGCCTCTTTGCCTCAGCCTGCTGGAAAAGTATCTCTTCAAACTGGGAGAGGCCATGCTACACTGCCTGCCTCCAGGCTGAACACTCAGATGTCAACGTTGCCCATCTGTTGAGGTCCATTCCTAAGGCCTTCAGATCCCGCATGCAGATATCCTTGTATTGCAGCTGTGGGGCGCGCTCCCTGCACTAATTCTCCATACAGGAGATCTTTTGGAATCCAACCATCAGCCATTCTCACGACATTCCTGAGCCAACGTAGTCATCGCTGTTTCAGTAATGTATACATACTAAACATTCTAGCTTGTTGTGGGGCTACTCTATTTGGAACTTTGTCCTGTCAGGTGATACCAAAAATGCGTCAAAGACAACGCATCTGGAATGTGTTCAACTTTCTCTCCTGCCATGCACAAAGGGTCCAGGATGCACTGCAGTACAGGAGTGTACTCAGGACACAGGCTCTATAGACTTGGATCTTGGTGTATGCCTTCAGCTTCTTACTAAGCCATACTCTCTTTGTGAGTCTTGAGAACATGGTAGCTGCTTTCCCAATGCATTTATCCAGCTCCACATGTAGGGAGAGAGTATCAGAGATTGTTGAGCCAAGGTACACAAAATCATGAACAACCTCCAATTCTTGTGTGGAGATGGTAATAGAGGGAGGTGAGTCCACACCCTGGCCCATGACTTGTGTTTTCTTCAGGCTGATTGTTAATCCAAATTCTTGGCAGGTGTCGCTAAAACGATTCATGAGTTGTTGGAGGTCTTCAGCAGAATGGGCAACAACAGCCGCATCACTGGTGAAGAGCAAGTCCCACATGCATTTCAGCTGGACTTTGGTCTTCACTCTCAATTTAGAGAGATTAAAGAGCTTCCCATCTGATCTAGTCTGGAGATAGACACCTTCTGTTGCCATTCCGAAGGCATGATTCAGCATGGCACCAAAAAAGATCCCAAACAGGGTCGGCACGAGGACATAGCCCTGTTTTACTCCGCTTCTGAGGGATCTGATGCTGAGCCATCAAAAACTACAGTGCCTTTCATTTCCTCATGAAAGGACTTGATCATGTTAAGGAGTCAAGGTGGACATCCAATCTTGGGAAGTATTTTTAAGAAGCCATCCCTGTTAACCAAATCAAAGGCCTTTGTGAGATCTATGAAGGCCACAAAGAGTGGCTGTCGTTGTTCCCTGCATTTCTCCTGCAACTGTCTGAGGGAAAATACCATGTCAGTGGTGGATCTATGAGCTCGAAATCCACACTGTGATTCTGGATAGACTCTGTCTGCAAGCACCTGGAGCCTCTTCAGCACAACACGGGCAAGCAGCTTCCCTACAACGCTGAGAGATGCAGTGATAGTTATTGCAGTTGCCGCTGTCTCCTTTGTTCTTATATAATGTGACAGTGTTTGCATCCTTCATGTCCTGTGGTACTCCACCTTCCCTGCAGCAAAGACAAAAGATTTCATACAGCTCGGTGGTGATGATCTCTTTGTAGCACTTCAGCATTTCTGTATCTGAGAGCAGAGCTGAAGCCAATAGTCATTAGATCATCTCCTGGCAGCCTGTTGGACTTTGCTATGAACAACTCGAAGAGCGAGCAAGTTGTACTCACTAGGACAGGCTTTGTATGCTACTAGAGCTCTCCTCTTTTCCTCTATGGTTGGCATCAACTCGTCTGAATGGGCTTCAAACCAGTCTGCTGTCTTTTTGGTCTTCTTGCCAAATGTGGACAAGGCAGTGTTATAAACAGTGTTCTTGAAATGTTCCCATTGTTCAGGTGTATTTGCATCAGCCGGGCCTGGAAGGGTTTCCTCAAGCATTTCGGCAAATTCCTCCATTTTTCTTTGATCACGAGTCTTGCTGATGTCAATACGTGGTTTTCCTTCCTTTTTTGTGTGATACAATCTTTTTGTTCACAGTTTTACTCTACTACACACTAGGAAGTGATCAGTATTGCAGTCAGCACCCTGATAACTGCATGTGATCGTAATGCTAGGAAGGCTAGAGCGTCTAGTGAGGATCAAATCAAGCTGATGCCAATGCTTCGATCTTGGATGTCTCCAGGAAACTCTGTGTTGAAGCTTCATATTAAAGAATGTGTTGCTGACACAAAGACCATAGTACAGTGGTGCCCTGCATGATGACGATAATCCATTCCGGGAAAATCGCTGTTAAGCGAAATCGTTGTCATGCGAAAAACAATTCCCTATTGGAATGCATTGAAACCCATTTAATGCATTCCAATGGGGAAATTACCTCGTTGTCCAGCAAAGATCACTCATAGGGGAAGCCATTTTCCGAGTGCCGAGCAGCTGTTAAAATGGCTGCCCTGCGAAGCATGGGTATGGAAAACATAGGGCAGCCATTTTGCAGTGCTGGAAAAATTGTCGTCTTGCAAACAAACAGTTCGCAAAGCACGGACCTAATCGACGTCCAGCAGAATTTCCCCATAGGAATGACTGTTTTGCGAATTGCTATAGCGATCGCAAAAAGTCACCATCCTTCGGATTCATCGTACAGCAGGGTCGTCGTCTAGTGAGGTACCACTGTAACAGCAAAACTCCAGCAAGCATTGGTCATTTTCATTCATCTTCCCAATGCCAAAACAGCCTAGACAAGTGGGCCAAGAATTGTGATCAGCACCAACTCTAGCATTAAAGTCTCAGAGAATGAACAGCAGCTCTATTTCCCAATTTTTTTTTTATAGTAGCTGCCAGATTGTCATATAATATGTCTTTGACTTCTGTTGTAGACGACAGTGTTGGTGCGTATGCTCTAATGTGGGTTACTGGTTCTGCTGATGAATGGAGCTGCAGAGACAGGAGTCTTTCATTCCCCACAGTAGGTGGAACAATTGATCTCAGCAGAGTATTTCTGACCGCAAAGCCAACACCATATTCCCTGGTCTCATTCAATGGTTTTTCCTGCCAGAAGAATGAGAAATTGTTTTCTTTGACAGATCCCATGTCTGGCAATCTCGTCTCTTGCAGGGCAACAATGTTCATCTTCAGCCTACTCAGTTCCATGTCGATGGCAGCTGTCTTGCGTATGTCATCTATTTCCTGCAGGTCATCAGAAAAGCCAGGGGTCATTGTCTGAACATTCCAGGTGCCCAACTTTAGGGCAGAAGTTTTCTTACGATTGTTGCATGGTGCAGGGTTATCAATGTACTTGTCGGTCTTCACCCTAAACCCTATGCACCCCATGGGGTTAACAGACCGTGGTGAGGCAGCACCTTACTGGCGGGGGGCTGCCCATTTTAAGGCAGGCGGTAGCAACCTAGAGAGGTGCAATACCCTCTCCCACCATCAGAAGTAGCCACTTGCATCATGCTCTACACCAATTGAGCAAAGGCATATAACTGGTAACTGCGACTTCCTGTGTTATTTTGACGGTATATGCGAAGCTGGAGTGTCGTCTCCAGAGCACGAAGCCTGGGTAAAATAATATGGAGGATAGGCTGTTACCCAAGCAGCAAATCCCCCCTCTCCACGTCTCTGAAATAGTCCAATGGAAAGACAAGAGCCAATACAACTGGTTTCAGCAATGTCACAGGAGTTGCCAGAACAACACGAACTGCCTCTGAGACTCCAGCTCTGGATTTTGCCTTGAGATTAACTCCATCAGTGGATATAGCCACAAGGCAGTGGAGGTTTGAAATTGGAGTTTTCCTTCTCCTAGATGGGCTGCCTTCCAAGATTGACGAGCCCCACCTACCCGGACCTCTCAGCTTATATAATAGTGAACGAGAATGGGTTGACTTCTCATTTTGAATTAACAGCTAGATCTTGAGCTGGAGGCCTTTAGTAGGATTATATTGGCATCAACTGCTTCAAGGGACCATTTTTATAAGGTAAAGCACAGCAATACAAAAACAAATTTAAATGTATGTACACGTATAAATTAATTAAATTTATATACTAGATATCAAAGCTAAAATAATACTTTGAAGCAGTTGCCCTGAACTCTAGTTCATCTGTTCAAAGACAACTTTTGCTTTCTGTCATTGATCACCAACTTCATCAGTGAGCTTGTACATCTTTCTCAGTATCAAGCTCAAATTTGTGCAAGGCACTACCTTTGTACAGTCATACAATATACAGTGGTGCCTCGCATTACAATGTTAATTCGTTCCAGTGAAATCGCTGTAGAACGAAAACATCTTAAAGCAAAAATAAAAAGCCCATAGAAACGCATTAAAACCCGATTAATGCGTTCCTATGGGCTTGAAACTCACCGTCGGGCGAAGATCCTCCATAGTGCAGCCATTTTTGCTGCCCGTGCAGCGAGGAATCCATCCCAGAAAACAGCAGGTGGCCATTTTGTTTACCCGACAGCCATTTTGAAACCGCCGAGCAGCTGTAGGAAAATCGTCGTTTTTGCGAGAATCGGTCCCTGAAGCAGGGAAATGATCATCGCAAAGCAAAATTCCCCCATAGGAAACATCGTTTTGCGATCGCAAAAACTTCGTTGTTATGCGCTTTCGTTGTAAAACGGAGCGCTTGTCTTGCGAGGCACCACTGTACTACCTTGACCTATTTGCTGGACTTTGTCTGGGTAAATTTTATGTTTCTGATTATGTGACAGGTTTCATGGTAGTTATGTTAGAGTGTCTATCTACAGAAAGGCCAAAACACCTCAAGGTGAAAAATAGCAGTTATGTACTTACTCCTATGTTTGCTTATGTTGTACTCCTTACCATTGTGTATCTTCTGATAGACAATTTACATTAGGTAGTTATTCAAGTGCTCATGTAATCAACATTTTGAATTTTCATTACTTCTGTTAATGCTGCCATTGTGACTGTGAAACTTCATTTCCTAGGTTAATAATGTTGGTGTCATCACTGTATTCCATTTCACTCTGTGTCCACCTCTGAAACCAATGTGTGTAAACCTAGGGCTTTCTATTTTATTTGGCCTGAGGAAGTAGGTAAGTTCTTACTAAAATATATCTGTTAATCTTAAAAGTACTAAAATATTTTCATTTTTGTTTTTATTTTTTCAGTGCATACTCCTTTAGTAGAAGCTGCATATGTTCATTACCTATTCTTCTTTAAATATAGGCATATGTTGTCAGTCTAGTCTTTTGCCTTCTATAAAGCTGTAAAAGATACATACTGATGTCAGACTATCCATTTCATAGGGTATTTACAGGGCTTTATGGATTAAAGATAATAATGCTGGGGGAAATTAAGGGCAGCAGGAAAAGAGGAAGACCAGATGAGATGGAGTGACTTCCCAAAGGAAGCCACAGACTTACGTCTATAATAGCTGAGCAGGGTTGTTGAGGACAAGACATTTTGGAGCTCATTTATTCATACGGCCACTATAAGTCAGAGGCAACTTGACAGCATATAACAACCACAACAAACTGGTATTGTTGGTGTACAATAAAGCAGCAATCCTGTCCACATTTCTGAGCAAGTTAGTCCCACTAAACTCAGTAAGTCTTATTTCTGAGCAGACATGTATGATTGTGCTGTAACCATCTCTTTCTACTTGTAGTCAAGTAAAATATTTGTAATTAGAGGACATTGGTGCTGCTGTGCCTAGAAACATTTGACATTCAGTTAAGGCGCTGTGGCGATCATCCAACATCACTCAGGCCATTCATAGTCACGAGCTGATTTGCATAAGCCTATGAGAGGACTGGAGAGGTGGAGTCAGCAGTTATATGAAGGCTTGGCAGGAGAAGGAGGGGTCAGATAGAGATACAGATAGAGATTGGGATGAGATCCAGATAGAAAGTAGTATGAGATCTAGATAGAGATTGGGATGAGATCCAGAGAGAGATAAGGGCTGGTTACTCAGAGAGAGAGAGGAAACCGATACTGAGTGATAGTGCTGGTTAAGAAAATAGGTAGAAAAGGTGGTAATTATATTGAAAGAGAGAAGTATGTACTAAGAGAACTGTTAATGATTTGCTTGTGTGCAATGTTTATCTGAAGAACTAGTGTGATTATTAAAATTGCTTCACTTCAATAAATAAGTTCTGTTTGTATTCACAAGACAAGTGTTTTGACAAACATCATTTATATTTTGGATTGAGGTGATCCACTGGTGGCAGCGAGAGGAAAACATGACGTGAGCCTTTGTGAGGGCAAAACATGCAGGTGCCACAAGGGTGAATGCCACAATTGGTGTCCAGCGGTGGGATACAAAACAATCCAATAAAGCCAGAGCATGAAAGTGAATTTTTTAAAATGCGTGGGTACCTTTTTAGTCAGAAGTCTGTGGTGAAGAAGTAGGTGACCAGCTAGAGCTTTTGTGGAGAAGCTTAGTGGCGGGGCTTCTGATCTCAGATCTGGGTGGACTAAAGATAGGGAATGACTCTAAGGGAAAATTCCTGTTTATTTACCTCAGGATTTGAAAGACCCAGTGGCTAGCTTAAAATCCAAGGCTTTGAGAGAAGGGAGCACTGGTAGATAAAAACCAGCTCCTTTTATTAATAAAGTACATACTTATGCCACCGAAAAGAACTAAAAAGCCAGTAAATTGATCCTGTAGAGGCACAAAGTTTACCTCAGGGAGTGGAGGGGAATGGAGACCCTTAAATTCAATGGAACAGCAGGAGACTGATGAGGGTGCCTCAGAGAGACAAAAGGAATAAAGCTCCCAAGAGTTTGAAAAATGGAAAATGCTACAGGAATTTCGGCTTAGGGTAAAGGAATTAGAATTGGAGAAAGAAAAAGCCAGAGCTGAGGAGAAAGCTAGCTATGAAAAATCAATTAGAATTTGAAAAAGCAGGGCTGAAGAGAGAGCTCAGGAATTACAGCTCAGGGCTGAGCAAGACACCAGACAAAAAGAAATGGAATTAAAACAAATGGAATTTCAAATAGAGATGAAAAGATGGGAAATTGCTGCTCAAAACAATAATAGTAATAATAACAACAATTCTAGTGAGGGAAATCTCTTAAAAATTGATCTAAAGAAATTTCCCCTATATAGGAAAGGAGATTGCCCTGAATCTTTCCTGATATCATTTGAGAGAGCGTGCTGGGACTTTGAAATTAAGGATGATGAAAGGATGATAGTTTTGAGATCACAAATAAGTGGAGATTTAGCTGATTTGTATTCTCAGATGCCTCTGGAGCAGGCTAGAGATTTTGAGGTCTATAGAAAAATGGTATATTCAAGATTTGGCATAAATGTGGAACACCTGAGGAGAAAATTTCATTCCCTTACCAAAAAGCCTGAAGAATCTTATTCTCAATTAGCAGCGAAATTGGTTCAATGTTTGGACAAATGGCTGGAAAGTGAAAATGTCACTTCTCTAGAGCAGATGAAAAATGTGATTGGGTTAGAACAATTTTATTTTATTTTGCCTGAGGAATTGTGTTATTTAGTTAAAGACAAAAATCCTAAAAATGTACAAGAAGCAGGCGAAAAGGCAGATTTGTCACGTTCCCAGGGGTTTCAACAGCAAAGTCTGATAAGCCAGTCCAATATCAGGAGTTCAGAGGATGCAGAGCCGATACCAAAATGCCAAAGCCAAATCACAAGCCATAATCCAAGGTCAGGATCCAAAGCCAAATCACACAACGTAGTCCAGGGTCAGAGTCCAAAGTCAAGGGTCCAGAGAACAAGGTTCAAGATAGTCAGGAGCATAGGTGCGAGCCAGAATATTGACTTATTGCTTCCACAAGCTTCCCAGCCATCTGGGAGCTGATTATATAGCAAAATAGTCATTGAACTCCTGGAAGCCTTTCATCCTGTTAAAATTCAGGACTAGCTGACCTGATGTTTCTTTGGGCAGCATTCAGGCAATCCTCTGTCCTTTGCATCATAAGTCTTTGCCAAAGTCTAGCCCTCACCCTGGCTACTGGGGGAGGAGAATCTGGTGGCTATTCAGCTGTCTGTGCTTCTAATTAGGCAAAGTGTTGGAGCGGGTTGTGGCTGGGCAACTCCAGGCGCTGCTGGATGAAATGGATTTTCTGGATCCATTTCAATCGGGTTTCAGGCGGGTTTTGGTACAGAGACTGCCTTGGTTGCCCTGTATGATGACCTTTGCCGGGAGAGAGACAGGGGGAGTGTGACCCTATTGATACTCCTGGACCTCTCAGCGGCTTTCGACACCATCAACCATGGTGTCCTTCTGGATAGGCTGGCTGGGTTGGGAGTTGGGGGCACTGTTTTACAGTGGTTCCGCTCCTTCCTGGCTGACCGTGTCCAGAGGGTGGTGCTGGGGGACAGTTGCTCTGCCCCATGGCATTCATGTCATGGGGTTCCTCAGGGCTCGATACTGTCCCCCATGCTGTTTTACATCTACATGAAACCGCTGGGAGAGGTCATCAGGAGGTTTGGGCTGAGGAGTCAGCAATATGCTGACGACACTCAGCTCTACCTCTCGTTTTCCACCAATCCAGGTGAGGCGGTTTCTGTGCTGAACTCGTGTCTGGACCTGATAATGGACTGGATGAGGGTCAATAAATTGAAACTCAATCCAGACAAGACGGAAGTGCTGTTAGTGGATGCTTCGCCAGACAGGCTGGAGGGCCATCTCCCTGCCCTGAATGGGGTTACACTCCCCCTAAGGGACAGGGTCCGCAGCTTGGGGGTGCTCCTGGACCCCAGTCTAACACTGGAAGCCCAGGTGGACTCGGTGGCCAGGGGTGCCTTCCTCCAGCTGCGGAAACTATACCAGCTACGGCCCTACCTGGACGAGTGGAGTCTCATGACAGTCACACATGCACTGGTAACATCCCGTATAGATTACTGCAATGCGCTTTACGTGGGGCTGCCTTTGAAGACGGTCTGGCGACTGCAACTGGTCCAGAATCGAGCGGCGCGGCTGGTGAGTGGTGTGGCCGCCAGGGAACATATCAAGCCGATTCTGTATAAGTTACATTGGCTACCAGTTGCTGCCCGGGCCCAATTCAAAGTGCTTGTTTTGACATATAAAGCCCTAAATGGCTTGGGCCCTGGGTACCTGAAGGACCGCCTCCTTCCATATGAGCCTACCTGGCAGTTAAGATCTAGCCAGGGGGCCCTTTTGAAAGAGCCGTCCCTCAAGGAGGTAAGAGGGATGGCTTGTAGACAAAGGGCCTTTTCGGCAGCTGCCCCCAGACTATGGAATGCCCTCCCGACTGAGATTTGTCTGGCGCCGACACTGATGACATTTCGGCACCAGGTCAAAACCTTCCTGTTCCAGAAGGCTTTTAACTGAAATAATATTAGCTGTGGGTCCGATGGCAATTTTATATATATATATATTAATTGTATTTTAATTGTTACATATCTTTATTGTATTTTAAATGCTGTAAGCCGCCCAGAGACCTTTGGGTAGTGTGGGCGGCATATAAATTAAATAAATAAATAAATAAATAAATAAATAAATAAATAAATAAATAAATAAATAAATAAATAAATAAATAATTGCTCAGCATTCTCCTCAGCTGTAGTTGACCCCTCAGGTTCTGGAACTTTGGCTGAACCCATGACAAGATTGCACCAGTGAGATAAGAGACCCCAAGTTTTCTGAGGTACAAATTAATAGAAAAGTGTAGGATGACAGGAGGAGAGAGGCCCCACCCAGTACAGACTACCTCAGAAATAACCAAGCTACTGAAAACCATTTTGGAGACAGACCGTGATCTCCAGAACACAGTCATCTAAAACGTAATAGCTCTGAGAGAAAAGTTAATAAGGCCCTTGGTTTCAAACCCAAGACCAGTAAACAGTGTTATATGTGTGGAAAGAAAGGACATTTTTGGGCTCAGTGTGAGACTCGAAAGGTTAGGGGTTGTAATCAGCATAAAGGTGGAGATTCTAATCCCCTTAAGAAGGTATTTTGTGTACAGCATCATGGAACAGCTAAGAATGTAGCAGTTGAAGGTGTTGCCATAGCAATGCAAGTAACAGAAGGGTCAGAGAGTCAAGATCTTCCTGAGGCCAGTGTTGTCCAGTGCTTTCTGATAGAAAGTGATCAGAAGCTTCTTCTACGCAGCTCAGGAGATGCTATTTATGTTGATAGTATCTAGCACTAAAAGATTCTTGTTCACAAGTTATAGTATGTCACCTTGATATAGTCCCTAAGCAAAATGTGTTAGACCATGAAAATATTTCTATTAAAGGGATCAGTTCTGAAATAGTGGTGTTGTCCATGGCAAAAATACCAATGAGATATAAGGGATGGTCAGGAATTTGGAAGGTGGCCATATCTGATCAGATTCCTGCCCCATGTTTAATAGCTGAGCATGTTGAGTGTTTTTGTGACAACTTGCTCTCAGGGAAGGCAAATTGAAGCCACTGAGGGAAATGATGGAAATTTTCTTGAAATAAGAGAAGAGAGAGAAACAGCTGATCTGGTTACTATGAGAAACCCTAATAATCCATCTTTCATACAAGAAGAACAAAAGGAAGATCCTACCTTAAGTGAATGCTTTGCGCAAGTTAAGGAAATTCCACTGACCCCTGAAAATCCTGAATGATGTCCCAATGTAGAGGAAAACCCAGAGATAGCAGAAATGGCTGAGGTGGTCATATTGGAGAATCCTAATAATACTTCCTGTATTTATGATCAGAAGGAAGATAATACTTTAAATGATTGTATTATAAAAGCTAATGAGAGTCCCATTCCACTGACACCTGAACAGCCAGAAAGGTTTATAGGTGATAAAAACCTGATCTATAAAGAGGTTGTATCAACACCTCATAGGAGTGGAGATGGACATCACAAACAATTAATTGTCCCTGTAAAATATAGGGAGGAGGCTGTAGAAGTAACAGAGCCAAGCTTGGGGGGGGGTACTCCTGGAAAGGAGAAAGACTTCCATGAGGCCCAGGAAAGAGCATTCTGTCCTGAGAAGAAAGTGGTGAGGCTGAGACCCATAGAGGGAAGTAAATTGCTTTTGGCAGGTGTGACAGCCTCCTCACACGTCACAAAGGAGCTGCCACGTCACACTCTCACACACACTTTATTCACGCTGCCACCAACCATTTCCTCAAATGACTCTTCAGACTAATAAATGATTTTGAAAATAAAAACTTGTGTTTATTGGTTATAACAAAAGGAATGGTAAATCACTTTAATAACTCAAATAATAAGGCAATCAAAGTAATAAAGTATCATTCACTCACACACTCTCTCACAGACCCTCACTATATAGCACAGTTCTTCACAATAGGAACAAACCCTAACACCCTAACCGGTCCCTATCTTGTCCCTATCTGTCCCTATCTGTCCCTATCTAAAGCACTCACACCCATTCACTACCCTTATATACATTGGCTCCACCCCTTATGTCCCATCTTCCGTCACGCTATTGGCAGATGACGTGCCACTACAGCAATGACGGACAGGTGGCTTCCAAGCTACCGTAACAGCAGGGTCAGAATCTGTGGATTTGTTGCAGCAGCACTGGAGGGCTAGGGAGTCTAGGAGCTCTGCAGCT
Organism: Pogona vitticeps; assembly: GCF_051106095.1. Classification (NCBI taxonomy): domain Eukaryota; kingdom Metazoa; phylum Chordata; class Lepidosauria; order Squamata; family Agamidae; genus Pogona; species Pogona vitticeps. The sequence continues at coordinate 52,113,486 of NC_135788.1, read as the reverse complement.
GCAAAATTACTTAAAAGCCTGCAATGCAACCCCCTATATAAGAAACCAAATATTAAAGATATAGATGATGAAAATCTCAAGGGACCTAAAATAAACCAAATGTTTGAGATTACTTTTAAAAGAAGCATGCCTGTGAATTTGGAGGTGACCCATGATAGTGGTCCCCCACATATGGAAAACTTTGCAATAAAAGTACCTGTGGGTGAGGAGGAAGGCATAAGCAATAAGCTCTCAAAGAAGGATGCCTCCATAAATGTTCTGAAGGAGGAGAAGGAATGCATACCCTTTCCCCAGTTGAAAAAGTGAAGCCATGAGCCAGAAAGAAAGCAGGCTTCACCCAGAAATGGCAAGTGGACGACATCCAGTGGACTTCAGAGTGCTCAATGACTGCCAGTCAACAAGAGAGCATGGACTTCAAGATCTGCCTTTGTTGTGCCAGACTACAACCAGGAGTTCATCGTATACATTGATGTGTCGAGTATGAGTCTGGGAGCCGTGCTGTCCCAAACAGACCACAGAGGGAATTAACATCCAGTGATTCTGACCAGCAGGAGATTCCTACCTGGTGAGAGACATTTGTCTGCCAACATGAGGGCATGCCTATCAATTGTTTGGACACTGCAAAGACTGAAACCCTACATTAGGGGAAGGAGGTTCATCCTTTGCACCAACCCTTACCCTCTGGTGTGGCTACAAACTGGGAAATCCACTAACAGTAAGCTTGCAACATGGACACAGAACCTGCAAGACTTTGACTTTGTAATCCATAGCATAAAAGGGACTCAGAGCATGGATGCTGATACTTTGCATTGAAGGCCAGATGGATAAACAAAGTTTGTAATGTGGTATTAAATGTTTTGTTTGTGCATAGTTATGAAAAATGATTAAAATGCCAAGTTTGGATGGGAATGAACTGAGAGGTGGAGAATAATGGGAAATAATAATGGTGAGTGGCTCTATTAATGTAAAGGTAATGTGATTTGTATTGATGTGAGTAGTGCAAATGTTTATAATTGCATTGATTGATTTAAATGTTTAAAAGTAATAGGTTTTATCTAGTAAATATTTAAAGTAATAAGTTTGATCTAGTAAACAGTAATAGAGAGAAAACAAGTATAAGGTATGTATAAGTATATGGTAAATATAATGTGTTATATGTTAACATATGGTATATGATTTAGGACGTAACTGGTAAGCATATTATGGTGTTTTATATGTAATGTTTCCTGTATGTTCCATTGCTCATAAGGGTAAACTGTAAGGCTTCCCCCATGAAACAAACCTTTCTTAGGGGGGAGGAATGTGACGATCGCCCCACGTCACTCAGGCCATTCATAGTCATGAGCTGATTTGCATGAGCCTATGAGAGGACTGGAGAGGTGGAGTCAGCAGCTTCCCCCTAGGAGGAGGCAGCGGGCGCTCAGCCCCGGGCTGTGGCGAGCGCTGCTTTGGTCGGCTCGCTCCTCCCAGGGCGGCAGCGGTGGCAGGGGAAGGGAAAAGGCCGGGCGCCTGGCTCCCCATCTCCCGCTTCACCTCCTCTTCCTCCAGAGGCTCCTTCTGAAGCATCCGCTGGCCAGCTGGAGGGCTGGCGCTTCGGAAGGAGCACGGGGGAGGGCTCCCCATTGCGCTCCTGCCGAAGCGCCCGTCGCAAAAATGCAGGCAGGTGCTTCGGAAGGAGCACAGGGGAGGGCTCCCCGCACTCCTTCCGAAGCGCCCGCCGGCCAGCTGGGGGGAAATGCCAGCTGATCGGCGGTTCCAAAATGGCCACCCACAGTTTTCTGGATGGATTCCTTGCTTACCGAGGCGGTGAAAATGGCCACCCCTGCCATAAAAGCGAGCTTCCTAAGGAACTGCTTTTACACGGAACAGAGAGGGGTCCAGGATGAACAGTTCCTACTCAGGTAAAATTTAATTTTACCCTAGGCAACTTTTCCAGCCTTTCTCCCAAGTCTGCTCCGATTTTTAAATAAAAAAACTTCTAGTCATTCTAGAAGATTTACTCCTCTTTATCTTATATGTAGGACCCTAAATTGGTAGCATGTGCGTGGCCAGATTAAATAAATCAATTTTAAAGTAGCCAATTAACTAGAGTAGCTTGACGGTCTATTCAAGAAGCCAACGTACAGACAAACAGCCTTTTTATATTTTATTAAAAAGATAGAGATTAATTTGAAACACATTTAGATAAGCCAATCTTTACACAAATAATCATTTCCAATTTACCCCAGCCGTTACCAACAAACATTTCCTCTATAAAACGAAAATAACAACCAATCTAACTACATTTCTAAATAGGATTTTATCTTACGGTTAATTAGAAAAATAAGAGTCCTTTAGTAGCTTTTCCTCTGGTGAAATTCATGCTGCGTTCCGGCAGTCGTCTGGGCTGTGTCTCCGTCCATCTCCTCCTCCTCCTCCTCTCTTCTCCCATCTTTCTTAAATTAACAAGTTATGTCCTTGTCCGTGGGAGTTGAGATAAGATAAAGGTCATCTTGCTATTCTTGACTTTTTTTCTTTAGCTGGAGAAGAACTGACCCTATACATTTTTTCTCTCTAATTAGCACCTGGACACAAGCGGATTTCTAGCTTTTTCGTTGCTCTGAAATAAATCCTATGATATACAACTCTATTCTATTTTCATAATCAAATTCATGACAGCCCCTATGGAGGATCTTCACTGAACTGTGAGTTTTTGCCCCATAGGAACGCATTCCTATGGGGTTTTTCTTTCCGTTTAGTGATGTTTCCGGATAGCGACGTTAATCCTGGAACAGATTAACGTTGCTATGCAGGGCACCACTGTAAAAGAAAATGTAAGAGAGGTAAAAACGGATGTAAGGAGAGGAGGAAGGGTTAAAACAGAGGTGTGTCTAGCAGAGGAAGGGAAAGGGAAGGAGGAGGAGTTAAGACTCTCGGTGTGGGAGGAGGAGATAAGAGGAGAGGGAGAGTTTAGTATCCTAGGTGAGGTGTGTCTAGCAGAGGAAGGGAATGGTGAAGGGAGGAGGGAGGAGGGAACATGAATGCACATGTGATTTGTTGAAAGATTTCCTGAACTTAAAAGTGGGGGGATTACTACCAGACCCAGAACGGAATAAGGAGGAAGTCACCATGACAGAGACTTCTGAATGGACTGTGGTGGTCTTCCCGAGGGGTTGTAGTTGCTGGAAGAAGGTGGTATGCCTGGACCTCACAACCAATCACCATCCAAGGGGGACTGGGCTTGTCACCCTTGCTGTGGCACAGTGCGTGCCGTGAGGAGCTCCCAGCTGCAAAAGATGATGGACAAGGAACGCTTTGGACTGGCACCCCAATATTGAAAGGCAATGTTCATGCGAATATGTCACTTGAGTTGAATGGGCACTTGCCCGAGTTGAGTTACTTTTATCCAACGGAAGTTATAGTTTATTATCCTAATGTTGTACCAAATAAACCTATTAATGATTTGAAGGAGTCTGTGGATCATTCTTCTGTGCAAGACTTGGAACTGTCAAAATTTTTTGAAGAACCCAATCACAGTAAGGGATAAAACTGTAAAAAAGATAAGCTGAATAAAAGAAGTACCCTATTGAATAAGATATTCAAAACTACGGCTGTTACGGTAGGGGTGACATCATCTGCCCGTCATTGCTGTGGCTGCGTGTCATCTGCCAATAGCGTGACGGGAAGTGGGACATAAGAGGGTGGAGCTAAGGTATTTAAGGGGGAGTGAATGAGGTGTGAGTCAGGGTTTGAGATAGGGACTTGATAGGGTCTGGTTAGGGACTTAGGGAGTTAGGGCTTGTACATGTTGTGTAGTACTGTGCTATATATATAGAGTGAAGGTCTGAGAGAGAGTATGTGTGTGGGTATTTTATTATACTGATTGCCTTTTATTTTAATTATTATAGTGATTTACCATTCCTTTTGTTATTATCAATAAACATAAGTTTTTATTTTTAAAATCATACTTTTGTCTGAAGAGTTTTATGAGGGAATGGTTGGTGGCAGCGTGAATAAAGTGAGGGTGTGAGAGTGACGTGGCAGCTCCTTTGTGACGTGAGAGGAGGCTGTCACAACAGCTTTAAAGGATATATGGAGAGAATTGAAGGGAGGTGAAAGAAGGTTTACGAATTATTCTTCTGTTGTTCTTGTTTAGTTGTTTAGTTGTGTCCAACTCTTCATGACCCCATGGAGCAGAGCATGCCAGGCCCTCCTGTCTTCCACTGCCTCCCGGAGTTTGGTCAAATTCATGTTGGTAGCTTCAATGACACTGTCCAACCATCTAATCCTCTTTCGTCCCCTTCTCCTCTTGCCCTCACATTTTCCCAACATCAGGGTCTTTTTCAGGGAGTTTTCTCTTCTCATGTGGTGGCCAAAGAATTGGAGCCTCAGCTTCAGGATCTGTGTTTCCAGTGAGCACTCAGGGTTGATTTCCTTTAGAATGGACAGGTTTGTTCTCCTTGCAGTCCAGGAGACTCTGAAGAGCGTCCTCCAGCATCACAATTCAAAAGCATCAATTCTTCGGCGGTCAGCCTTCTTTATGGTCCAGCTCTCGCTTCCATACATCACTACAAGAAAAACCATAGCTTTGACTATGCGGACCTTTGTCGGCAAGGTGATGTTTCTGCTTTTAAAAATGCTGTCGAGGTTTGTCATCGCTTTCCTTCCAAGAAGCAGGTGTCTTTTAATTTTGTGGCTGCTGTCACCATCTGCAGTGATCATGGAGCCCAAGAAAGCAAAATCTGTCACTGCCTCCATATCTTCCTATTCTATTTGCCAGGAGGTGATGGGACCAGTGGCCATGATCTTTGTTTTTTGGATGTTGAGCTTCAGACCGTTTTTTGCGCTCTCCTCTTTCACCCTCATTAAGACGTTCTTTACTTCCTCTTCACTTTCTGCCACCAGAGTGGTATCATCTGCATATCAGAGGTTGTTATTTCTTCCGGCAATTTTAATTCCGGTTTGGGATTCCTCCAGTCCGGCCTTTCACATGATGTATTCTGGGGGACAATATAGAGCCTTGTCATACTCCTTTCCCAATTTTGAACCAATCTGTTGTTCTATATCCAGTTCTAACTGTTGCTTCCTGTCCCACCCATAGATTTCTCAGAAGATACATTAGGTGGCCAGGAACTCCCATTTCTTTAAGGACTTGCCATAGTCTGCTGTGGTCCACAAAGTCAAAGGCTTTTGCATAGTCAATGAAGCAGAAGTAGATTTCTTTCTGGAACTCTCTGGATTTCTCCATAATCCAGCACATGTTAGCAATTTGGTCTCTAGTTCCTCTGCCCCTTCCAAATCCAGTGTGTACTTTTGGAAGTTCTCGGTCCACATAGTCAAAGGCTTTTGCATAGTCAGTGAAGCAGAAGTAGATGTGTTTCTGGAACTCTCTGGCTTTCTCCATAATCCAGCACATGTTAGCAATTTGGTCTCTAGTTCCTCTGCCCCTTACAAATCCAGCGTGTGCTTTTGGAAATTCTTGGTCCACATAGGGCTGAAGCCTGCCTTGGAGGATTCTGAGCATAACCTTACTAGCGTGTGAAATGAGTGCAGTTGTACGGTAGTTGGAGCATGCTTTGGCACTGCCCTTCTCTGGGATTGGGATGTAGACTGATCTTTTCCAATCCTCTGGCCACTGTCGAGTTTTCCAAACTTGCTGGCATATTGAGTGTAGCACCTTAACAGTGTCATATTTTAAGATTGTAAATAGCTCAACAGGAATGCCATCACCTCCACTGGCCTTGGTGTTTGCCATGCTTTCTAAGGCCCATTTCACTCTCCAGGATGTCTGGCTCCAGGTCAGCAACCACATTATCTGGGTTGTCCAGGATATCCAAATCTTTCTGGTATAATTCCTCTGTGTATTCTTGCCACCCCTTCTTTATGTCTGCTGCTTCTGTAAGGTCCTTACCATTTTTGTCCTTTTGATGTCCATCTTTGCACAAAATGTTCCTCTAATATCTCCAGTTTTCCTGAACAGATCTCTGGTTTTTCCTTTTCTATTATTTTCCTCTATTTCTTTGCACTGTTCATTTAAGAAGGCCCTCTTATGTCTCCTTGCTATTCTTTGGAAGTCTGCATTCTATTTTCTGTAACTTTCCTTATCTCCCTTGCATTTTGTTTCCCTTCTCTTCTCTGCTATTTGTAAGGCCTCGTTGGACAGCCACATTGCTTTCTTGCATTTCCTTTTCTTTGGGATGGTTTTTATTGTGGACTCCTGTACAATGTTACGAGCCTCCATCCATAGTTCTTCAGGCACTCTGTCCACCAAATCTAGTTCCTTAAATATGTTCTTCACTTCCTTTGTATTCATAAGGGATTCGGTATAGAAAATACCTGACTAGACCAGTGGTTTTTCCTACTTTTTTCAGTTTAAGCTTGAGTTTTGCTCTAAGATGCTGATGATCAGAGCCACAATTGGCTCCAGGTCTCGTTTTTGCTGACTGTACAGAGCTTCTCCATCTTTCACTGCAGAGAACATAATCAATCTGATTTCAGTACATCTGGTGATGTCTATGTGTCGAGTCAGCTCTTGTGTTGTTGGAAAACAGTGTTTGTGATGATCAGCTTGTTCTCTTGACAAAACTCTATTAGCCTTTGCCCTGCTTCATTTTGAACTCCAAGGCCAAACTTACCTATTGTCCTTTTATCTCTTGACACTCTACTTTAGCATTCCAATCCCCTATAATGACAAGAACATCTTTCTTTGGTGCCAGTTCTAGAAGGTGTTGTAAGTCTTCATAGAACTGGTCAATTTCAGCCTCTTCAGCATCAGTGGTTGGTGCATAAACTTGAATTACTGTGACGTTGAAAGGTCTGCCTTGGATTCGTATTGAAATCATTCTATCATTTTTGAGATTGTATCCCAGTACAGCTTTTCCCACTCTTTTGTTGACTATGAGGCCACTGCATTCCTTCTACTGGCTTCTTGCCCACAACAGTAGATATGATAATCGTCTGAATTGAATTCGCCCATTCCTGTCCATTTTAATTCACTGACACCCAAAATATCAATGTTTATTCTTGCTATGTCCTGTTTGACCACATCCAGCTTACCAAGGTTCATAGATCTTATATTCCAGGTTCCTCTGTATATAATAGTTATTCAAGAATATATTTTATGTTTATATCTCAAAATTTTATGTTTATATCTCATAATTTAATTTCCAAAATACAGTGGTGCCTCGACCTATGAACGCCCCTACTTATGAACATTTCAACTTACAAACAGGTCCGGTCGCAACATTTTGCTTCGACTTGCGAACAGAGCTTCCATTTACAAACAGAAAAAAGGCAGGGAAAAAAGGCAGGCAATTCAAATTTCTAACTGTAGGTGGCAATGAGGTTGCTTTATACTGTAGCTCTTTCACTTTCGGCAGTTAGAGAGTGTGTCGTCATTGTCGGAGGCTTGGGGCTGCCTCCTTCTGCTTCAGAGTTGAGCGTATCTGTGTGTGTGTGTCTGCAGGGATGTAAGCTGCTGTTTTCTCCTTTTAAAAACTGTTCTGGGTGAGTTTTGGCTGGAGCAGGTATGTTTCTGTGCTGTGTTGTTGGTGGTTTTGCTGTTCATTTTTGGAGTTTTTTGCCTCAGCAACGGAAGTTGCTTTGCTGTTTGTTTTTTGAGTTATTTTTCCCCTTAAAGCCCCAGCACCTTCCGACCAGGCTTGCTGTGTTCTTTTTGTCTGTGTGTGTGTGTGATTTATTTCTTCGGCCAGAACGGATTAATCGGTTTTCAGTGCATTCCTATGGGAAATGGTGCTTCAATTTACAAACGTTTCAACTTACGAACAGCATTCCAATACGGATTAATTTTGTAAGTCGAGGCACCACTGTAGTAGATACAAATATTAATGTGATAAAAATAACGGATCATGCATTGATGATGATGGAGATAAAAGTTAAGAACGATTATAGAGAAGCTAGAAGAGGGAGAATAGATTCTAATATTTTTCAGTATACAAATGTAATGGATAGAGCTAAGAAAGAATGGATAAAAATATGATCAATAAATGAAGCAGGTGGGAGTAAAATAGGAGTGTCATGGGACACTATGAAATGAATTATGAGAGGAATTGCTATAAGAGAATAATGTAGATCTTCAGCTGAACTCATGACAATCCACTGTGATTCCAGGATACCATGAGAAGGATTCCAGCTGATCCGTCTGGTGCTCCTGTCGAAGCTCTGGTTGACAGCTGGCATGCCAACACCACTAGGGCTGTAGACACGATTGCTCCTAAACACTCTCTCCGGGACAGAGCTCGGCCAGGGGCCTGGTATAATCAGGAACAACGAGCTATGAAGCGAAATAGGAGACGGCTAGAGTGCATCTGGAGAGATAAACCGACGGATTATAATAAGCTGTCAGGATTGGAACTAACCATTACCTGGCTAAGGTGAAGGCTGCTAGACGATCACACTTCGCTGACCGGACAAGCGAAGCTTCAAATCAGCAGGCGGAACTTTTCCGTATAGTTCGCGATCTATCAGGAATTGGTCTGAATTATGGGCCTCCCACTAATATCTCACCTGACCAATTTGCAGCATTTTAAAAATCAAAAGTGGAGACCATCTGCCAGGATCTCTCTCCTTCTTTAAACATAGTGGATCAAGCACAGATGTCCAGCGCTCTGCCTTGCCCGGTGACACTTGAATTCTTTCAACCTGTGACGACAGTGGACAAGGTGCTTGATCACTGTCGGGCCACCACTTCCTCTCTTGACCTGTGCCCGACCTGGCTAATCAAAGCAGCCAGGCCCATAACAACGGAATGGGCCACAGCGATAATTAATGGGTCTCTCCAGGAGGGCAAGGTTCCTCTTGCCCTGAAGGAGACACTCATTAGGCCCATTAGGAAGAAACCAAATTTGGCGGCAGATGATATTGGCAATTATAGGCCCATTGCCAATGTCCTTCCTCAGTAAAGTGGTGGAGAGGGTGGTGGCTGATGAGTTTCAAGCTCTTTTGGATGAAACAAATGCCCTGGATCCATTTCAGTCGGGCTTCAGGCCACGCTACGGCACAGAAACGGCACTAGTTGCACTGAGGGATGACCTGTTGAGGGAGGCTGACCGGGGCAAAATGTCCTTGTTGGTCCTCCTCAATATCTCAACTGCCTGCGATACCGTTGACTATGGTATCCTCCTGGGGAGGCTCTCCAAGCTGTGAATCAGTGGTCTGTCACTTGCCTGGCTCTGTTCCTTCTTGGAGGACCGTCCCCAGAGAGTACAGCTTGGGGAGAGTGTCTCGGCCCCATGGAGTCTCAACTGTGGGGTTCCTCAGAGGTCGATCATCTCCCCAATGCTGTTTTATATCTATATGAGGCCACTGGGTGGGGTCATCAGGGGTGGTGGTGCTTCGTGCCATCAGTATGCTGATGACACCGAGCTCTACATTTCCTTTTCACCTACTTCAGTGGATGCCGTTCTGTCCCTTCAATGCTGTTTGGAGGCCGTACTGCAATGGATGCAGCTGAATGGGTTGAAGCTGAACCAGGACAAGATGGAGGTCTTGAGGGTGGGTGGCCTCTCCATTGGCGGTTTGGGAAACTCCCTCTCTTTTTGGGGGGTGATTCTCACCGCACGGAGTGGGGTCCACAGCTTGTGGATACATCTGGACCCAGCGCTTACCATGGAAACCCAGGTGGCGTCTGTGGCCCACTCTGCCTATTTTCATCTGTGATGGATTGCCCAGCTGTGGCCCTGCCTTGATGCGGGGTCCCTCACCACTCTTGTTCACGCGCTCGTAATCCCGAGATTAGACCACTGTAATGCGCTCTACGTGGGGCTGCCTTGGAGATTGATGTGGAAGCTTCAAATGGTGCAAAATGCGGTGGCCAGACTCCTTAGTGGGGTGAGAAAATAACAGCATATATCTTCCACTCTGGTTGCCTTGTATTGGCTGCCCATTCATTTCTGCATTGACTTCAAAGTGTTAATGATGACGTATAAATCCCTAAACGGTTTGGGACCTCGATATTTGGCAGATCGCCTTCTCCCACCTAGATCTACCTGAATTACTCGACACAACCAGGAGGGACGGTTGAGGGGCCTAACGCCAAAAGAGGTCCGGAACGAAAGAACAAGAAACTGGGGCTTCTTAGCAGTGGCCCCTCAACTATGGAACAGCCTTCCAACAGAGATCCTCCTGGCACCCTCGTTGGGTGTTTCTAAAAACCATTTAAAAACTTGGCTCTTTAGGCAGGCCTTCCCTCCTGTCAATTCTTGAAATCTATCTATTTGTTTTCTATTATCCCCTCTTGAATATTCCATCTTATTGATTCCATTGTTTAATGTTTGAGGTCCTTATATTTTTATATTTTATGATATTTGTAAGCCTCCCCAAGTAGACAGTGTCTAGGGGGGTGGGGTAGAAATCTAATGAATAAAATAAATAAATAAAAATAAATAAATTTCTTGCTAACTTCTGCTCTTTCTAGAACTGAAGAATTCCCTGATATGTCAAAATTATCCTTCTTGTAGTATGAGTCTGGTGTCTGCCCAGGTCATAAATATTCATATGATATCTGCATAGACCTTTGGGAGTGCTGGAAGGGCGGAATCATGAGATATAAGAGACTCAGCAGGAAGAGAGATATTCAGAGAAAGTTTTGGGAGTTTGGACGGGAAAGTGGTGGTTGAGAGTGGATAAAGGAGAATGTTTGTTAGGATTTAACAATAAACACTTTCCATTTGGTTCTTTTTAAATGACACATGGCCTGGACCTCGATTATTAATAATAGGTAATGTTGATGTAATCAACTAGTGACAGCTGAGGGGCACATAGCGTGAGCTCTTAGTTTGGTGAAACAAATAGGGGCCACGTGGGGATCGTGACAGAGAGTCTGCACTGGGGGTTCTGAACTGGGTTTGCAGTGAATATGGAAATTGTGCCAACAGTGCTTTCAGCTCAACTTTCACCAATCTTAACTAATGAAAACAAAGTTCACCAAGTTTTGCAGAAGCAGTGGTATGGTTTTTGTTTTGCAGAATTCAGGATTTTGCTCTTCTAGAAGGAACGACAAGTCTTTAAAAGAAGGGTTCATTCCACATGATGTACAAATGCCTAAGTTGTGGTGCGGGGGAGATTTGTAATACAGAAGCAGCAGGAGGGACTTATCCTTCTCTTTTCTGTTGCTTGCCCAAATACCTCCTGCACATACACTCCCATTCTTTATGTGCATGCATTAAGAACACAGATGGGGAGAAAAGTGGGAGGATTTACAGCAGGGAATCAGTTGGTAAAGAGTAATCACCCCTTTCCTCTCCCACTTCTCCTCTGTTTCAAATTCCTTCATCTCAATGCTGATTTTATTTTATTTTTTAAAATATGGAGATCTGTTATACTGACAGGTGCATAATGAAGTTAAAGCAGTATGATAAGTGAATTGCAACAACTTAAAATGTCTGTCTCTGCCTGGTTAAATCTGTTAATTGTTCTCTGTAATTTGCCTTCTGTGTAAGTGATGTATCATTTTTCTTGGAGAAAAAGAGTAGACACTAATTTTCCTAAAATTAAGGAAGCCCAATGTCAGTGGTTGTGGCAGATCTGAGAAATTATTCTTCTTTGCTAGAAGAATATGCTTGGAATCAACATTACACCTTGTACACCAAAAGTTGGTTATATGAATCCTGTGATTAGCAACAGCACCTTGGAATCTTGTAGGAGGAAAGATGAAAAATACATGCAAGGTGCTTTACACAATTTTTGGGAATATTGTCATTTCCTCCTTACAAAGAGCTCATTACAATATGAACTAAATTTTACACACGTGCGCACACACATGGGTATGAGAATTGTTCTCTTTTTTTTGGGACATGTGCAGTGCAGCTGACAATTACAGACTGTTCTCAAATGAATATTTTACAAAATAATGGCAAAAATAACCCTTTCTCTTAACCTTTACAAATTATTCTTTGGTATTTAAATGTACTATACAATCTGATCATGAGACATAAACACCCTGCTTCACTGCACAAATGCTTTGCAAGGGAGTGCAGCTTCAGAGAATGTAATCTAAATATATTTTAAAACACAGATTTTAAATATTTTTCACGGTGATTTCACTCCCCATCCCCTGACAGTTCACCTTTATGGCATCATGGGAAAATGATTCCATGGCTGCATTCAACTCAGCCATGAAGCTCACTGTGTGGGTTCAGTCTCGTAGTCTAATCTACCTTGTAGGGTTGTTGCAGAGACAAATGAAACCATGATCAAGGGCTACAGAAATTAATAAGACCATACTACCTTTGGGGTTTGCTTCTGATCTAGAGCATGATCTTAATGACTCATACTTAATATCAGGAAATTATACAAACCTCACACTGCTGTGTATTGCACTTGTTACATCGGAGGATGCTAAAGTGATTTCTGAAGACATAACTAGAGATACATTTTTCCTGATGTTTGTGTTGCAGTTCTCACTTGTCAATGTCTTCTTCTTTTGGATCACTTACTTGGAGTAAACCTAATAGTGAATAGACCTGATCTTTTGCTGTTGGGTATTTAGTACATGTCAGCTGCTGATTTTTTTATTTTTAAAGCAACTTTTTAAAAAGCAACTTCCACTCAATATTTGTGAGGAAATCAGATGAGTTATGTCATGCCTCTCTAGGCTGTTCCAGGTTACATTTTTCTGCATAAGAAAGAAGATCTGTTTTGCTCTGTTCCAGGCTGCACCAAGAACATGCCGCCCTGAGCCATAGGCATCACATTCCATTCCTAACTGCTCATTAGTGGACATTCTCATGAGAGCTGAAAGAAGTTACATTTTGAGGGTAAAGTTACTGGACAAAGAACTTGAACCTGACTGGATAAAATCATGTTGGGGGAACATGGATTTCAGATCTAGCAAGAGGCTAGCTAGCTATTCTTTCATCTGTCTATCTGCTGCTGCTGGGTAAGGGATAGAGACTCAGGAGAAGAAACTCAGTCATGTTTACATAGCAGCTAAATAGTTGTTCGGCAGGAGTAGGTAGCTTTCATAGAGCTCACTTTATTATCTGAATATCCATTGCTTATTGCTTTTGCATTGTTTTAGAACTGTACAACTACCTCTTTGAATTCTTTATACCTTTCAAAATAATTGTAATTATTTTCAATAAACCTTTTTATATTTTTACCCAACTGTGATCCTTAAATCAAGGGAATATGGTAAAGGCTGAGAGGCTGTTTTTCCTAATTTACAGCCAGGCTGGTACAGAGTGAATCCTGACAAGAATGCAAGGTCAAAGAACCCCAGTGCAAAGACCCAACAAATTCCCGTCTAATTGGAATGGAGATAACACACCTGCATCTCCATGAGAATTGGAGGCAGAGTGAGCAGTTACACCTCTTTGAGTTAATTCATTTACAGCCATGAAGAAGGAAGTCCGGGAATGTAGAAAAATGGACGATGGATTATGTTTGAGAGAACTTTTTTCCTAAAAGAAGTTCATGATGGATTGTGTTATGTAGCTGAATGGTACAGCATGTAGCATGGTAAGAAAGGAGGAGGTGGGGCTAGCCCAGCTTAGCTCAGCTTTTTAGTCTTTCTTATTTTAATGGGAAGTAGTTGTTGTATTTAACTATGGTAATCCTTTGAACATGTTTTTATGCTATGCTTAAGCAAACAAATTGTTTCTATAAAACTATATTTTCTTAATAAAAATTAATTACAAAAATCTTAACTGAGAACTAGTCTCTTGAACCAGCAAGGTTTGGCTAAATCCAGAAGAGTGGGAAAGGTCATTGATTAGCTACCATAGAGAAGTCTTATTTAAATGACCTGTTGTGAGTTCTAAGGAATCACAAAGCATATGTGGAAGTACTTGCAAAGTGCTGAGTAAAGTGTTCTTTTAGGGTCAGGCTTGTTCAAGGCACAGATGCTATGCACTGCTGAAGGTTGAGGGCTTGCCTCAGCGTAAAGTGGTAGATTTGTGGCCTGTGGAACTCCCTGCCCGAATGCCATATGCTCCTTAGGGAGACTGGAGCATCACAACCCACAAAAAAGATTATAAATGGTTTTTAGACGCCAAAGAAATAAAACAGATTGGATTTTATAATGATTTCGGCATAGTTTTTTTTTCATCTACAGGATAATGACCTACTCAGATAAAGATGAATGAAATAAAACATCTGTGTTCAAATCCTGAATAAGCTATTGAATTATAAGTATCTTGGCTTGCTCCAACCAGTTACAGAGGTATATAAAACAAAGGTGCTATCTATGTTAATCTTTGGCACAGAACTCTGGCATTTTTCTGAGAATAAGAACATTGAAAGGGCATAGAATAAATTTTTGTATCTGCAGTGCCAAGAAGCTCTCCAGCCCAAGTAATTAGAGCTGAATTTGAAATGACACCTGTTTCAGATCTTTGCCCTTTAAGAATATTTAATTATTGGAATAAGCTAGATCAAATTAGTGATATTAGGCTTCTCAAGATATAGAATCATAGAACAATTGAGTTGGAAGGAGCTTATAAGTCCATCAAGTCCAACGCCCTGCTTAATGCAGGAAAATTTTCTCTTAAATGCTTCCAGTGTTGGAGTGCTGACCACTTCTCAAGATAATTGGTTCCATTGTTGTATTGCTCTAACAGTTAAGATGTTTTTTTCTGATATTCTGCCTAAGTCTTGCTTCCTGTAGCTTGACCCTTTATTGTGTGTTCTGCACTCTGGGATGATTGAGAATAGTATCTTTACATGAATAAGTAATTAAAACATCATAAAAAATGGTATTTAATTTTTAAAATTCACTTTCAAAGTATGGTTTCAGTATTAAGGTTGTAATTGTACTCAATTTAATATGAGAAATGTTTCAAAAGAGTGCTAGAAGTTGGAGCACAGCTAGGTATAGCTGATCTGTCATCTGTGTGAAATGGTAAGCCCAATATCAGGAGAAAAAATACAAGAGGACCCCTATGTCTGTGGGGAAACAGTTCCAGTCTCCCCCCACCCATGGATGCTGAAAAATGAAGATTATAGCAAATGCTATTATAATAGCAAGTGCTATATATAGCATGGTCTCTGGTTCCCTTTCATGGCCAGTTCTGATAATGACATAATGGAAATATATTTCTCTAGTGGATGCTATACATAGCGTGGTCTCTGTCTCCTTCTAGTAGCCAATTCAGTTAACTTCATCATTATATATGTGTGTTTATGTGTATATGATCACGATCACTGGTCCCATCACCTCCAGGCAAATAGAAGGGGAAGATATGGAGGCAGTGACAAATTTTACTTTCCTGGGCTCCATGATCACTGCAGATGGTGACAGCAGCCATGAAATTAAAAGACGCCTGCTTCTGGGGAGGAAGGTAAAGGTAAAGGTTCCCCTTGACAATTTTTGTCCAGTCGTGTTCGACTCTAGGGGGCAATGCTCATCCCTGTTTCCAAGCCCTAGAGCCAGCGTTTGTCTGAAGACAATCTTACGTGGTCACATGGCCAGTGCGACTTAGACACGGAACGCTGTTACCTTCCCACCAAGGTAGTCCCTATTTACCTACTCGCATTTGCATGCTTTCGAACCGCTAGGTTGGCGGGAGCTGGGACAAGCAATGGGCGCTCACTCCGTCATGTGGATTCAATCTTACACCTGAAGATCTACAGACCTTACAGCACAGAGGCTTCTGTGGTTTAACCCACAGTGCCACCATGTCCCATCTGGGGAGGAAAGCAATTCTTAAAAAGCAGAGACATCACCTTGCCGACAAAGGTCCGCATAGTCAAAGCTATGGTTTTTCTAGTAGTGATGGAAGTGAGAGTTGTTCCATAAAGAAGGCTGACTGCCGAAGAATTGATGCTTTTGAATTGTGGTGCTGGAGGAGACTCTTGAGAGTTCCCTGGACTGCAAGGAGAACAAACCTATCCATTCTGAAGGAAATCAACCCTGAGTGCTCACTGGAAGGACAGATCCTGAAGCTGAGGCTCCAATTCTTTGGCCATCTCATGAGAAGAGAAAACTCCCTGGAAAAGACCCTGATGTTGGGAAAATGTGAGGGCAAGAGGAGAAGGGGACGACAGAGGATTAGATGGTTGGACAGTGTCATCGAAGCTACCAACATGAATTTGACAAACTCTGGGAGGCAGTGGAAGACAGGATGGCCTGGCATGCTCTGGTCCATGGGGTCACAAAGAGTCGGACATGACTTAACAACTAAACAACAACAATGAAATATTAAAAGCCATTTAGGATCAGATTGATTTCTATTACAGCACAAAATTTTAGCATCTAAGGAGAGGACAAAGACAAATGGAAATATATTTTCAGACCATAAGTGAATCAGCGGACACTGATCGCACAAATAAAGGGGTCCTATTCTACTTGTCTTTCCCAATTAAAAAGGATTGAAGGATTGATGTGCAGCCTTTACTCATTTTTGCTTTGAGAAAATTAATACAATCATGCAGCAAGGGAGAATTCTGGCATCAAGATAAATTCTTTGTATATTAGGCAGCCTTGCCCACTATTTGCAGTATTGCCAGCTATATGCCAGCATTAGGGAACATTATTCCTTGACAGTATGAAAGAGTTAAGAATAAACTGCATTTCTTTTTACAAGAGTACAGTCAGTTTGTGATACAGAGGTTTGTCTTCTTTGTGGTTAAAGCAGCTGCTCTCAGGAAAAAGACAAAGAAAAACAGTCTGTTTAAATGAGCTGTGCAACGTTTTTAGTTCCTAGTGGAGCTTTATTGACAAATAGAAGTTTATTTTACTATGATTAAATGACTAATTAAATTGCATACATAATTTTAGTGTATTATAATTTTTAGAATTTTAACCCTTTGAGAGTTTACTGTTATTTTTATTATTAGTTTATATTTATTGTATTTGAATTTGAAATGGCCTGAAGACTTACTTCTTCAATAAAATATCTTTCGTTCCTACTCTAGGTCCCAGACAAGAGGAATATGGATAGAAAAAGGGCTGGAGGCAACTGACAGACAACTTACTGGTTTTTACAAGGTAGTGTCCTGTTCTGGACATGGCAAATTGGGGAAAATGTCTGGGAAACAAGCTCAAGCAATTCTGTCATCACTCTTGGAAATAGTCTGGGAAGAACAGTAGGTCCACATCATCCATCCCTGGTGAAGGGCAGGCTCTGCCAGCCAAAATCTACATTGGTGGCAATTATATCAATGGGCAATGAAAAAGAGATTGATGTAGTGATAATTCAGAATCACCATATCTTGCCATATCCATGCTACATTACTTAGTAAACTGAACAAAAGCTGGGAGCTTGCAAGGAGGAGTAGAGGTAATAGCACTGGAGGGTGGGGGGGGGGGAAGCTGATCCTCTGCTCTGTGGATACTCATTACATACTTTCCCAGGAAAATTAAAAATTTCTATGTAGAGAACAACAATGACTTTAGCCAATACATAATTCCAGGGTGTGGTATAGAAAAATGTGCACCTGCCTTGGACTACCTCCAATCTAGTTGCTTTCTGTTTAAAAATCTGTTTTTCATGCATTTTAATATATTGGTACTCCACAGTACAATAAAAAGGGTGAGCGCATAAAAGGTAACACGTTAGCAATGGTTATATATTAACATTTTAAAAATTAGACAGTTCTCAGATGGTCAGGTTTTTCATCACTAGATAAGCAGCTGGAAAAGTTTTTAAATTCAGGTCTTTGTCATTTTCTCATGGTCTGTGAATACCCTGACGCAGTCTCTAAACTACCCCTGTAGAATCACCCGGACATATTTTTGGAAAATAATAAATTATATTGTATAACATTGTATAGTAAGGAGGTTAATGAGATTCAGTCAGGTCTTGTATCCTTACTTGAAATGGGTCATTTTGGACTGGTTCTAGAGTTTCCAGAGGTGAAGCAGGTTTCCCTCTGAAGTGACCAGAACTGAATCTGGATGTGCACACAACTTTGCAAGTAATTCAGGCTTCAGAAAAAAAGTCAATCTGAGCGCAAAAGCAGTTTTGCTGTGTGTGTGTGTGTTTTTTTTAAGGTTTCATTTTTCTAAAAGTGTCCAGGATAAGCTGGAAGGAATATGGTTGAAAGATTGACAGGTCTGCCTTCTAATCATAAGGCATTTTCTTATGATTATGATACCAGGGGATATCTAATCACTATATTTTGGGAAAGGGCTTATGAATCTATGAAATTATTCCTTCCATCAACCTGAGTTTTGTTGTGGTTTCATTTCTGGTTGCAAACAAGCTGCAAGTCCAGAGTTGTGGCTCTTGTTACTAGCCCTAATTCTGTGGAAAAATGACACAGCATGACAGGAGGCAGGCCTGGCCAGTTTAAAATTAGAGGAGGTGGGGCAAAGATGAGGCTGTGAGATGGCTATTATTCCAAGGCTGTCATACTTGACTATTTGAAAATGGCTTTAAACTGTGGTTCAGTAATCATACTTGCCTATCTTTTGCAGCTATCCTTCTGAGATTTTGTGAGTTTCTTGTCTAGGGACAGATCAATGACATCTGTCATTTTTTATTCACATTACCATGTGGGAAAGAAGGTGAAACAAATCACTTCTTCCTTGTAAAAATTTGTGGCTTCCTCTTTCCAGAGGGAAAAAGGGCACCTATTATTATAAAAGTTTGCAGGTTTCTTGCTTAGGGCCAATTCTCTGCTGCCTCTCATTTTCAGAACAATGGTCCATACAGATCCTAGTGGACAAACATGTCCTTTTTCAGTACCTTCAAAATATAAAGGCTGCTCTTGCGCAAAAAAATCCAGCAATTATTCTGATTTTTGACAGCATGACTTTCCACAGTGCTGGCAGCCTATGCTTGTAAATTTGTTCTGGTTCTGCCAACAATTTTTTAAAAAGTTTTGTCAGTCCTTTAAAAAAAGATCAAACAGAAAGGCATGTAGCATACATACAATGGCCACATGAAAAGAAGGACAGGTTTTTGGGACCTTTAACAGTTGTGTGAAACAGATAATTTTGACATATGCAGCTTATATGCCAAGCTGTTGTTACACCCAGCCTACAGTATAGTAAATTTAAAAGGATTTTCAAGATACAGTGGTGCCTCGCATAGCGAGGTTAATCCGTTCCGGATTAACCTTCGCTATGCTAAAGCATCGCTGAACGGGGCAGGGATTTCCATTGGAACGCATTAAACATGGTTTAATGCATTCCAAATGGGCCAAATACTCACCGTTCAGCGATGCTTCAGGATGGCCGGCAGCCATTTTCGCGCCCTCGCCTCGCTTAACGAGGGCGCGAAAACGCTGCGAGTGGCCATTTTGGGCCATTTCCAGGCTTCCGGCGGCCATTTTGGCCGCCAAACAGCTGATCGTCGGGGTTCGTTTTGCGAAGATCGGTAAGCGAAATGCTTACCGGTCTTCGCAAAGTGAATTTTCCCCTATTGGAAAAACGTTGAGCGATCGCATTAGCGATCCGAAAAAACGGATCGCTATGCGATTTCATCGTTATACGGTGTGCTCGTTAAGCGAGGCACCACTGTATGTGATATATTTGGGGCTGGGGGCTTGCCATTGCCGAAAAGGGATTTGTACTGAGATTGCCTGAGTCCTGTAGTCCATTACTCTATCCGCTATATCTCATTGTCACATGATATGCTATACTCACTGAAATTCCCTCTTCCACACAATTATTAAAGATCTAGGAGCCTTATCTTCCTTTTCAGAGGGCCACCCTAAGTACAGAAACAAGTTATCTCTTCCATATCAAATCATGCCTTCCACTTCATTTGTCTAACAGGATCCTACCCTGGTATGAAAATATGGGGTAAGTTCCACAAAAACTCTCAATGAACTTCTATATGTAGCACCAGAACAGAAATCGGTTGTGAAATTTGGTAGCAAATGGTGTGGGTAGAACCCAATTAATAGCTAGCTAGCTATGGCCCTCAGACCTGCTCTCAGGAAGGAAGAAGAGGGCTGTAATAGTATAGGAAGAAGGGTAGAAATGAGAGAACGGTTTGCTTAAATAGCATTGCTTTGTAATTATGTAGGGTAGCAAGGCTCTTAGTCTAGAAAGCAGCTGTCTCCCCAAGCCAGTGAAACACCTGGTTTTGTAAAACTAAATAGTAAATAATAATCACGTGCCATCAAGTCAGTTCTGGCTTATGGTGACCCTTTTCAACATTTTCCAGGTAGAAAACACTCAGAAGAATTATCTTCAAAGACAGGTTAAATTGACTTTGGAGAAAAAGTGTAGCAGAACCAACCATAATAAATTCATAAAATTGAAAATCCCATGAGACAGGAACAATCAATTTTTTTAAAGTGAATTGCTATCTTCCTCTTCTGTATGTTTCGTTGGTGGGAAAGGGCCACAATTCAGCGGCAAAGCACATGCCTTGAATGTAAAAGGTCCTATGTTTAATCCCATGTGTTTCCAAGGACAGATGGGAGAACTCCTCTCTGAAACCCTGTAGCTGTTAATGTAGACAGTACTGAACTACGCGGATGTGAGACAGGGAGCGAGAGCAGTAACCCTCTTGCCAGAGTGCCGTCCCTCCCCCACACTGTTGAGAAAGAAATACAGACCCTACCCAGTTCATCCCCCAAGAGAACAGAACAGCGAGGGACAGATACACAAGATTTAGAGAGAAAAATACAAAGGTTAACGGCTGAAGGAACTCAGGGGGGTATGGCGGGAACAGAATGGAAGGAGAGGGTGGAGATAGAGGCAGGAGCAGTGGATATAAAAAGGAGAGAGGAACAGTTGCCTCCAGGCTGGGAATGGGTCTGGATGGAGGATCCCTGGACTGGAGCTTGGGAAAAGCTGAGGGTACCCAAAAAGGTGGCTGATTACAGGAAAGGAGAGAGATTCCCCCTAGACCATCATATTGGGGAGAAGCAGAAGCCAGGGAGTGGAGACAAAGGCTGAGAGAAGAAAAGGAGAAGGTAGAGAGAGGGGGGAGAGAGGTTGGAATGGAGAGTGAGAGAAATGCGGAAGAAGGACTACCGGGAGGACCCTGGAAGACCGCCACGCCCGTTGGATGCTCCATGTGGGTGGACGACTGAGACGAGGACACTGTGCCCCTCTTGGAAGGTGAAGTGGGACCAGCAGTAGACTTGAACTTGTCTATAGACTGGCTGGGTCCATGGAACGCTGGTGAAAAGAACCCATTCCTAGATGAAGAATGGAAGCCCCTGACCGACCCGTTGTCAGAAGGAGAAAGACGTTGGGATAACTTTGTTGACACTGGTTATTTGATAAACACTCCAATAAACCTTACTCCTGTTCCTAAAGTGCAGAAATTTCCTGATTTATTTGAACAAAGAAAGAAGCCAAAAATCAAACCCTCACCTTTGGCATGATTCGGCGCAAGGCAGATTTTTTGATGTTCCTATAACAAATTTTAAATTGCTAAAAATCATGTGTATGTACATAAGTGTATGATTGTAACCCTAGGATGACAGCCTTGTAGATAGCATGAAATACAGTGGTACCTCGACTAACAAACTCAATCCGTATTGGAACGACGTTCATACATCAAAAAGTTCGTAAGTCGAAGTACCATTTCCCATTGAAATGCATGGGAACGGAATTAATCCATTCCAGCATTTCAAAAAGCAAAAAAGCAGGGGGAAAGGGCTGAAAATTCCAATTTCCACCCTTTCTCCCTGCCTTTTTGGCTTTGGATGTCTCAAATGGCTTCCTCCACTGTCGGAGCTCTCAAAGGAGAAAGCCCTTTGAGAGCTCCGAAGCCAAAAAGGCAGGGAGAAAGGGTGGGAAATTTGAGTTTCCAGTGCTTTCTCTCTGCCTTTTTGGCTTCGGAGCTCTCAAAGGGCTTCCTCTGATGTCGGGGGGAAAGCCCTTTGAGAGCTCCGAAGGCACCTATCATGGCAGCAGGGACCCCTAGGGAGGTCTCCCATGGTGGCGGGCAAGCCCTGGGAGACCTCCCTGGGGATCCCCGGCGCCACAATTGGCTCCTTCGGGGCTCTCAAAGGGCTTCCCCCCCCCCCACATCAGAGAAAGCCCTTTGAGAGCTCCGAAGCCAAAAAGGCAGGGAGAAAGGGTGGGAAATTCGAATTTCCAGCCTTTTCTCCCTGCCTTTTTGCAAAGAGCCATTTATGAATGGCTCTGTTGGCAAAAAATGGCATTGACTTGCAAATGGAGCCTCGGCCTCGTTCGTAGGTTGAGCTCCGTTCGCAGGTCAATGCCAATTTTTGCCAACGGAGCCGTTCATAAATCGAAAAGTTTGTATCTAGGGACGTTCGGAAGTCGAGGGTTGACTGTATAGGAGGAATCTCATTTTTTAAAATTATTATTATTATTAAAATAGGTTTGGGCAGCTCCCATGACCATTTTGGTGTCCGCTTCCAACATCCCTGGAATTTCCCAGTCGCCATACCCCACAAATGAGGAAAAGCCGATTCTCCCCCTGCCCAAAAAAAATCTCTTGGTTCTTTCTAGGGATTGTGGCGGGCAATTTTGCCATTTTGGAGCACCCCATCACCCCTAAAACTTACCATACCCCCACAATATTTTTAAAGCAAATAATAATTGAGATGATGCCTGGACAGTACAAAAGAGCTTTTTTGGTTGGTGGGGAATGTTTCTTTCAGCTGACAAAACCCCTTTGTAGCAACATCTACAGTACATAACCTCTGTGTTTTAAAAGTGCAAGCAAATGAAGCACATACATTAACCCTACCTGGGAACAGAGCCCTCAGGCTGCTAGCCAGTCTGAAACATGACCCTCAACCAAACTGAGATTGCCCACCCCTGTAATAAAGAAAACAATGGTCCACTGCAGAAAATTGCTCAATGGAGAATAAAGCTACCAATGACTACTAGTAACACTGATGGCCGTATATTAACTCCACTACCAGAGAAATAGAAATTGCTCCCAAAATAATAATAATAATGAATGGGAGGTTGTTATTGCATTCATATTCTTTTTTAAGCTTAGAAAGTTACTTTTAAGAATGAAAATAATGAGGTGCTGGTGTCATCTATAACTGAGCAGAGGTATGAAGCTACTCTATGTCCCACTGCTTAGTTACAGATGGCTTCAGCATACTATTATATTCATTGTTCTTTAAAGTCACCTTCAAGGCTTTTTTTCCTGCTTGGTCTTATAGTTCTCCAGCTCTGAAAACAAAGTGCCAGGGTAGAGAGGCCTTTGGTATAACCCAGCAGAGTCATTTGCTTATGTTCTTAAGAATGGTCAGACTAGTTATAGGTTCAGTAATCCCTGAAATGAGAGTTTGTGGTCTACAAAAGCTCTCACTTTCTATCCATTGCAAATTTCTTACAGCTGTGCTCAATTCTTTGTTGGGCACAGTAGATGTATTAAATCAATGGAACTTACATAAGTGTTGATTTAGCAAATCTAATTCATTTGGGATTAACCATCAAGGGAATAAGATCCTTGGTTGTTGTAATTTATTTGTAATGTACATATTTTGATACAAACAAATATCAATTGCTCAAATCGAAAAGTAATGTTTTCTGCATTTCTCTGTTTTGGTACAATATGTACTGCTAGGGGCAGTGCTGTGTACAGATTGTAAGCTAGCACCCTTAAAGCTAGCAAGTTTTATTTGTCATATATTGCAGCCTAGTTTTGCAAAAGCTTCTGCCAAATAACACTGGTTACTCTGTAAATTGACAGAAGATTCCTTGTTTCCCCCCCAGCTCAACAGATTATCATAGCTATTCCACCAAAGGCAGGGTTGGGGGGAGGAACCCCTGGTGTGGGAATTCTTGCCACTACAAATACTTTGAAGTTATGCATTGGGCAAAGCACAGAGTATTCATATTGGTGGCCTCAGAGTGATAATTCCTTTCCAATCTGCAGCTATCTTTCTATTCTGCCCCCCCTCCTCCTTGTAATGCTTAGAGATGCTATGATGGGTGTGACAAACCCAGACCTACTGGGATCTATCACACAGTTACTAAGCTGCCACCAACCATTCCCTATAATAAGTCACACAGACCAGGGATGGATTTTTAAACAATAAAAGAATAAGGTTTATTTTAAATACGAACAGGGTAAATAAAACAATCAGGTGAATAAAATAAAGTAACGTGGCTTATTCTCCCACACACAAGCATACAGTTTGGTTCACCTAGAACCTTTAACTTAAAGCACAGACCCTGAACCCATCAGTTCTGGCTAACCCACAGACACCTGAACCTATCAGGTTGGTACTCTGACACACAGTAGTACCCTGTCAGACACCCAGACTCCCACAACAGCTTCTTCTTCCCCAGCTGCTGCTTCGTCCCAACCCAGTGTCTCACAGTCTGTCTCAGCATCTACCTCTCACCACACAGGCATCACATATTTATACAGTACAGCCCCTCCTCCTGATGTCCCGCCTTCCACTCCCCATAGGATGGAACTTTCCCTCCAAACCCATGACAGACAGGTAACATCAGTGCTGTTATGTAACACCTCCCCTCTTTAAAAGTTGTTTTGTAGGGGGAAAGCTAAAAGTGCTTTTCACCAAAAAACAACCTGTATAAAATACACAAAAACAGTTATACATACCATATTATACTTACTCATACTTACACTCCAAGTTAACCATAGCAAATAGGCATTTCAACATTTTACCATATACAGTACATCAATTTACCTTTATTAATACCAACCAAATTCAAAACCAGGTACATTTTAACTTTTTGTTTTCATTATATACATATAGTCCATGTTCTTTCGCCGTCTTCAGTCTTCAGGTCTTCTTGATAAGGCGTCAGCAACACAGTTCACTGACCCTCTGACCACCTTCACTTCAAAGTCATAGTCCTGTAGGTTTAAAGCCCACCTCATAAGTTTGCTATTGTGGGTTTTCATTGTCTTTAACCATTGCAATGGTGAATGGTCAGTACACAGAACAAAATGTCTTCCCCAGATGTAAGGCTTGGCCTTCTGGATCGCGTAGACTATGGCCAAACACTCCTTCTCCACGGTTGCCAAATGTCTCTCACCTTTTTGAAGTTTCCTACTCAGGTAGGACACTGGATGCTGGTCACCATTCTCATCCTCCTGGCACAGAACTGCTCCTACCCCACTGTTAGACGCATCGGTGTAGATGATGAACTCCCGGTCGAAGTCTGGAGCACGCAGGACAGGATAGTTGATCAACGCCTCCTTCAACCTCTGGAACGCCGCCTCACAGTCGCTGGTCCACGGGATGCGGTCATCAGCCTTCTTCCTCGTCAGATCGGTCAGCGGAGCCGCAATCTCGCTAAACCTCGGGATGAACTTTCTGTAGTAGCCCACCAACCCAAGAAATGATTTGATTTTTTTCTTGGTGTTGGGTCTAGGCCAATCACGAACAGCTTCTATTTTGGCCTCCAGGGGTTTTATCATTCCTCCCCCTACCATGTGACCCAAGTATTTTATTTCTGGGCTACCCAGCTGACACTTGCTGGCCTTTACTGTTAGCCCTGCTGCACTTAACCTCTGCAGCACTAACTCCAGGTGTATCAGGTGATCTTCCCAGGTATTACTGAAGATCCCTATGTCGTCAATGTAGGCCACTGTAAAGTCACTGAGCCCTGCCAAGGTCTGGTCCATCAGCCTTTGGAATGTGGCTGGTGCATTTCTGAGACCAAAGCTCAGGACTCGAAACTCATAGAGACCAAAAGGGCTGCAAAAGGCAGTCTTTTCTTGATCCCTGGGATCAATTCTTAATTGCCAATATCCCTTTACCAGGTCCAATGATGAGATGAACCGACAACCCCCTATGGTTTCAATCAGGTTGTCTAGCCTGGGCATTGGGTAGGCATCAGGAGTGGTTACACGGTTTAATTTCCTGTAATCGACACAAAACCTAATGCTCCCATCAGGCTTGTCCACAAGGACTATCGGAGAGGACCAAGGACTAGAAGAGGGGACGATTATGTTCTCCCTCAGCATTTCGTCCAACTCCTTCCGCACCTTGTCCCTATAGGGTCCCGTTACTCGGTATGGGGATACTGCCTGCGGGGGTGCATCCCCTGTGTGGATCCGATGCATCACTCCCTTCACTATCCCCGGCTTGTTGGAAAACACCTGTTGATATTTTCTAAGCAGCATTTTTAGTTCTTGCTGCTGGTCTTGGGTGAGTGCAGGACTGATCTTTACCTCCTCTGGGTTGTATTTTACTTCCCCTCTACCCTCCCAGAAGGGTAATTCAGCTTCCTCACTCTCAGCTGCTTTTATCGCGAATAAAACCCTCTGTTCCCCTCTGTAGTAGGGTTTTAGGGCATTCACATGAACCACCCTCCTTGCTTGGTTCTCCTCCTGCTCTATTAGGTAGTTCAGGTCTGACATCTTGGAAATGACCCTATATGGTCCTGCCCATTTGAGCTGCAGTTTATTCTCTCTGCAGGGCCTAAGCCAAAGCACTTCCTCCCCTGGGTCAAAGTGCCTCTCTCTAGCTTTGTGGTCATACCATGTTTTCTGTCTGACCTTCTGAGCTTGCAGGTTTTCTGCTGCCAGCTCTAGATTTCTCCTTAGGTCATTCATCAAGGTGTCTATGTAAGTCACAACGTCTTGTGGGTCATCCTGGGTGATCTGCTCCCAATTTTGTTTTATCAAATCAAGGGGCCCTTTCACCCTTCTCCCAAATAAAAGTTCGAATGGACTGAACCCGGTACTGGCTTGTGGCACTGATCGATAAGCAAACAAAAGGGATTGCAGCTTCTGGTCCCAATTGTTTGGATTCTCTGCCAAGTAAGCCCTAATCATGCGCATTAGAGTCCCATTGAACTTCTCAGTTAACCCATTACTTTCCGGATGATAAGCAGTGGTTTCCTTGTGCTTTATTCCACAGATTTGCCATAAGCGTTTCATGAGCTTTGACGTGAACGATGCCCCCAAATCTGTGATTATCTCTGAGGCAAATCCCATCCTGGACATGTACCCCACCAAAGCATCTGCCACTGTGTTAGTTTCAATATTAGTCAAGGGTATGGCTTCAGGATACCTTGTGGCATGGTCCACAATTGTTAGGATGAACCTGTTCCCCCTCTTTGTGGCCTTGGGCAAAGGTCCCACAATATCCACCCCTATGCATTTGAACGGAGTGTCAATCACAGGCAAAGGGCACAGCTTTGCTTTGGTCCTGTCGCGGTTATTCCCCTGCCTTTGACACACATCACATTGTTTACAGAACTCCCTGATCTGCTTCCCTATGTCAGGCCAGTAGAAATTCTGTGTGATTCTCTGCTGTGTTTTGTTCACCCCTAAGTGTGCAGCAAACATGTCAGAGTGCCCCCTTTGTAAGATCATGGGGCGATACTTTTCAGGTACCACCAGCTGACTTCTGATCCCATCTCCCCCTTTTGAGATGTTCCTCAAGGTCTCTCTATATAAAATCCCCTTTTTCTCCAGAAATCTCACTGGGGTTTCAGGTGTTAGCTGGGCGTCAGTCACCTGTTCAAAACACTTTTGGAGAGTGGCGTCTGCCTTTTGCTCCTGTCCAAATCTGCTGTCTGTGGTTAAGGTTTCCACCACAGCTTCTGAACTCCCCTCTGCTTCCGCCTCTGGCTCATCATTACCCCCCTGAACTGTCCCCGTGGTGGCTTGTGAGCGTGTAATCACTAGCACCCTTTTCACATGTTCAGCCAGGTCATTTCCCACGAGCACGGCTGCTGGCAGAGTCGATGAAATCGCTATCCGCCAATCTCCCCTCCAGCCTTGAAAGTTGACAGGTACCTCCGCGACTGGGAGTGAGATTATCTGCCCCTCAATCCCTGCCACCTTCATGCTCTCATTTGGGATTATAAACTCCCTAGGGATGATATCTGGATGGCACAGGGTTACCTGGGAACAAGTGTCCCGCAGCCCCCTATACTGACGGTCAAGTATTCCTACGTCCACCCCTGCTGTCTCAAACAACTGAGAATCTGTTTTTATCAGCAAGCAGCGCTTTACCTCCAGAAGAGGACCATTTTCCTCAGCCTGATCAGCAGAGGCAGCTGTCCCAGACTGAGTAGCCATGGCAACAGGCTCCCTCTGTGACACTGAGCCTTGCTCTTTCTGGACACAGAACACAGCTTTTGGCTTGGTCCCACTAGAATTCTGAGGCACCATTCCTTTTAGCTGCTTTAATTTTTCACACTCTGAGATTAGATGACCCTTTCCCTGACAGAAATAACATTTTCTAGTGTATTTGGATTCTCTCTCCTCTTGTTTCGGTTTTCCCTCCAAATTCTGAGGGCTTGGTTTCATGCCTGAGGGCTTCCCTTCACCATGGGCCCCTCCCCCTTGCTGGCTTTTCCCTGGTCCCTGAGAGTACTTGCTGTAGGTTTCTTTGGGTTTACCTACAGATTTCCCCTCACCCAAGGGCTTTCTTATTTGGGAGATAAAATCCGCGATTTCTGCGGCTGCTGCCACAGATTTCGGTTTCCTTTCCCTCACCTGGAATTTCAATTCCCCCTGCAGGACTGAATAGAACTGTTCCAGGGCTATCAAGTCTTTAAGCTGCTCATAGGTCTCTATTCCCTCCTGCGATAGCCATTTCTCAAGCAGCCTCACCAATTGGGCCCCCACTTGGGTAAAAGTCTGTTCTGGCTTCTTGGTGAGGGACCTGAACCTTTGTCTCAGCTGCTCTGCATTTATCCCATGTCTTGCAAACACCAGTTTTTTAAACTCTGCGAAATCTTTCATCCGTTCCTCAGGCATCTCGGCATAAACCTCAGCCAGGCTACCACTGATTAAAGACCGCATGATGGTCATCTTCTCAGTTTCCCTCACTGAGAAGTCCACAAACGCTCTTTCCACTAAGGAAAAGAACACCTCAGGACAATCTCCCTTGTGGTACACAGGGAATTTCTTCAGGTCAGCCTTAGACAATTGGCCTCCCTCAGAATCCCTATTATTATTATTGTTCTGGTTCATCAGTTCCAGTTTTCTTAATTCAAACGCCATTTTCTCTCTCTCCAATGCCAATTCAAATTGTCTCTGTTTCTCTCTTTCCCTTTGCTCCATTTCAAATTGCCTTTCCCTTTCCTCCCTTCTTTCTCTCTCTAATCTTTCCTCCATTTCCCTCACCCTCAGCTCATGCTGTTGGGCTAGGAGTATTTTTCTGAGTTCTGGGTCCTGCTCTCCTGTGCTGTCACCTTGCACTGAGCCAAATTCCTCCTCAGAACCTTGGTCAATCTGGGGGTCTTTCACTTCACTCATTTCTGCTACTTGGCTTCGAGTCAAGGGCATAACCCCCCCCTCAGAACAGGCTGCTTTAAAAAGTCAAGCCTCAAAATAAAACGACCACTTTTTTCCTTTTTGCCTCAGAACCAGCTCTCCCCAGAGATTGCTGCTGTTCTTCAGCACTAAATTTGCAACAGTATCGAGTCAGAGCCTACCCCCCTCTGCTGGGCCTCTCAGCTGGCAAGCTAGCTCACTGTTGCTACGCAGTTTTGCCTCAGCGTTTTCCCGCCAAAATCAGGCTGCCTCAGAGCACCTTAATCTAAGTCTCCCCAGTTGGCACGTTCTTCTACTAGTGCACCTCCCCGTGAGGTACACCTAGAAGATTACCTACGCGCCTCAGACTGTCCCTGACTAGACCCCCCTTGCTCTGGGCACACTTGCCAAGGCTTTGCTGGACCGCTGGACAACTGGACCAGTCGTATCCCACACGCTGGACACCAATCAATGTGACAAACCCAGACCTACTGGGATCTATCACACAGTTACTAAGCTGCCACCAACCATTCCCTATAATAAGTCACACAGACCAGGGATGGATTTTTAAACAATAAAAGAATAAGGTTTATTTTAAATACGAACAGGGTAAATAAAACAATCAGGTGAATAAAATAAAGTAACGTGGCTTATTCTCCCACACACAAGCATACAGTTTGGTTCACCTAGAACCTTTAACTTAAAGCACAGACCCTGAACCCATCAGTTCTGGCTAACCCACAGACACCTGAACCTATCAGGTTGGTACTCTGACACACAGTAGTACCCTGTCAGACACCCAGACTCCCACAACAGCTTCTTCTTCCCCAGCTGCTGCTTCGTCCCAACCCAGTGTCTCACAGTCTGTCTCAGCATCTACCTCTCACCACACAGGCATCACATATTTATACAGTACAGCCCCTCCTCCTGATGTCCCGCCTTCCACTCCCCATAGGATGGAACTTTCCCTCCAAACCCATGACAGACAGGTAACATCAGTGCTGTTATGTAACAATGGGCTATTACTGATGGCCAATGACTAACCTACCTCATCTCTATAATGTTGTGGCATACTTCTCATTACATGTGTACTGTAATTCAGTGTAGGTGAGGGAACATCATAGCTGAGTAATAAAGCACAGGCTTTGCATTCATATTTTATATTCCATTAACAGCAGAGGACAGAAGCACTATACTGAAGAAAGCAAGGGTATTGATTCTATTTTATAACAACTAGAATGTTATAAGACCAGGTTCTATGAATTGCTAGACTTTCTTTACAACTCAGAGTTTGAGATTTTACATGTTACTTTAGCACTTCATTGCCTCTTAGTATAAAAATGCCTTTAATGTGCTAACCTTGCTAAGCAGAATTTATGCTAATGCTGTCCCACTTAAAGCAACATTTATGCCATTAGCTATGATTAGGCAGAATCAGCTCTGTTGAAAATGATTCAGTCCTACAGCTCTATGAATAATAGCTTTGGAGTACCATGGGCAGGGAATTATGAGTACTTGAGATGTTTGTTAGGATCTTTGTCTAAGCCAATTAAGGATTCAGTTTGATATCTTAACTACAAAATATTTCAAAATGGTTTGAATGTCCAATGCAGAATAATCACTTGGTAAGCCAGTGTTTGTTGTTACTGCCTTGCCTCATCCAGTGCATGTTGGGCTGAGGCTCCGTTCTATTTCATATGGAGATCAGAAAACATTAGAGCATCTTTGAGCATAATTGGTGCAATTATTATAATTTACATGGACTATGATTCACTATACAAAGATCTCTATAATTATTTCAGCCTTTACAGTAAATGTGAACTGAGCCCCATAGTCGGTGCAATAAATGTTAAGAAGAAACCTTGTCACCAGGTGTCTGCATGGGAAGCAAGATGGCTTCCCCACAACATCCATCGCTTGCACAGTGGTGGGCTTGAGAGTTTTCAGGTCAGTACCTCCTCATTTCCCAGCAATCAGAGGCAGGCCTTTCTTACATCACTGTCAACACCAAAACACTCTTTTGCAATTAACTTTTAAACAATGTGTGTGCCATGTGTGAGTAGTAGTGTGTGAAACAACCCACCAACATTTCTTGCACGTTTGTTGTTGTTTAGTCGTTAAGTTGTGTCCGATTTTTCGTGACCCCATGGACCAGAGCACGCCAGGTCCTCCTGCCTTCCACTGCCTCTCAGAGTTTGGTCAAATTCCCGTTGGTAGCTTCAATGACACTGTCCAAACATCTCATCCTCTATCATTTCCTTCTCCTCTTCCCTTCACACTTTACCAACATCAGGGTCGTTTCCAGGGAGTCTTCCCTTCTCATCAGATGGTCAAAGTATAGGAACCTCAGCTTCAGGATCTGTCCTTCCAGTGAGCATTCAGGGTTGATTTCTTTCAAAATGGATAGGTCTGTCCTCTTTGCAGTCCAGGGGACTCTCAAGAGTCACCTCCAGCACCACAATTCAAAAGCATCAGTTCTTCGGCGGTCAGCCTTCTTTATGGTCCAGCTCTCACTTCCTTCCATACATCGCGACTTGAAAAACCATAGCTTTGACTATGTGGACCTTTGTCGGCAAAGTGATGTCTCTGCTTTTTCAGATGCCATCTAGGTTTTTCATCACTTTCCTAACCAGAAGCAAGAGTCTTTTAATTTCGGGGCTGCTGTATCCATCTCCAGTTATCATGGAGCCCAAGAAAGTAAAATCTGTCATTGCCTCCATATCTTCTCCTTCTATTTGCGAGGAGGTGATGGGATCAGTGGCCATGATCTTCGTTTTTTTGAATGTTGAGCTTCAGGCTCTTTTTTGCACTCTCTTTCACCCTTATTAAGAGGTTCCTTAATTCCTCCTCAGTTTCTGCCATCAGAGTGGTATCATCTGCATACCTGAGGTTGTTGATATTTCTTCTGGCAATCTTAATTCTGGCTTGGGATTCCTCCAGTCCAGCCTTCCACATGATGTATTCTGCATATAAGTTAAATAAGCAGGGAGACAATATACAGCCTTGTCGTACTCCTTTCCCAATTTTGAACGAATCAGTTCTTCCATATCCAGTTTTAACTGTTGCTTCCTGTCCCACATACAGATTTCTCAGGAGACAGATAAGGTGGTCAGGCACTCCCATTTCTTTAAGGACTTGCCATAGTTTGTTGTGGTCCACACATCAAAAGCTTTTGCGTAGTTAATGAAGCAGAAGTAGATATTTTTCTGGAACTCTCTGGCTTTCTCCATAATCCAGTGCATGTTAGCAATTTGGCCTCTAGTTCCTCTGCCCCTTCAAAATCCAGCTTGTACTTCTGGGAGTTCTCGGTCCACATACTGCTGAAGCCTACCTTTGAGGATTTTGATCATAACCTTGCTAGCATGGGAAATGAGTGCAATTGTACGGCAGTTGGAGCATTCTTTGGCACTGCCCTTCTTTGGAATTGGGATATAGACTGATCTTTTCTAATCCTCTGGCCACTGCTGAGTTTTTCAAACTTGTTGGCATATTGAGTATAGCACCTTAACATCATTATATTTTAAGATTGTAAATAGTTCAACTGGAATGCCATCACTTCCACTGGCCTTGTTGTTAGCCATGCTTTCTAAGGCCCATTTGACTTCGCTCTCCAGGATGTCTGGCTCAAGGTCAGCAACCACACTATATGGGTTGTCCGGGACATCCAGATCCTTCTGGTATAATTCCTCTGTGTATTCTTGCCACCTCTTCTTGATGTCTTCTGCTTCTATGAGGTCCCTCCCATTTTCGTCCTTTATCATGTTCCTCTAATATCTCCAATTTTCTTGAACAGATTTCTGGTTTTTCCCTTTCTATTATTTTCCTCTGTTTCTTTGCACTGTTCATTTAAGAAGGCCCCTTATCTCCCCTTGCTATTCTTTGGAAGTCTGCATTCAATTTTCTGTAGCTTTCCCTATCTCCCTTGCATTTTGTTTCCCTTCTCTTCTCTGCTATTTGTAAGGCCTTTTTGGACAGCCACTTTGCTTTCTTACATTTCCTTTTCTTTGGGATGGTTTTTGTTGCTTTCTCCTGTACAATGTTATGAACCTCCATCCATAGTTCTTTAGGCACTCTGTCCACCAAATCTAGTTCCTTAAATCTGTTCTTCAGTTCCACTGTGTATTCATAAGGGATTTGGTTTAGATTATACCTGACTAGCCCAGTGATTTTTCCTACTTTCTTCAGTTTAAGCTTGAGTTTTGCTCTAAGATGCTGATGATCAGAGCCACAGTCAGCTCCAGGTCTTGTTTTTGCTGACTGTACAGAGCTTCTCCATCTTTGACTGCAGAGAACATAATCAATCTGATTTCAGTACTGTATTGCCCATCTGGTGATGTCTATGTGTCGAGTCGACTCTTGTATTGTTGGAAAAGAGTGTTTGTGATGACCAGCTTCTTCTCTTGACAAAACTCTACTGTATTAGCCTTTGCCCTGCTTTGTTTTGAACTCCAAGTCCCAACTTACCTGTTGTTCCTTTTATCTCTTGACTCCTTACTTTAACATTCAAGTCCCCTATAATGACACAAACATCTTTCTTTTGTGTCAGTTCTCTTTGGAGTCAGTTGTAAGTCTTCATAAAATTTGTCAATTTCAGCCTCTTCAGCATCAGTGGTTGGTGCATAAACTTGAATTACTGTGATGTTGAAAGGTCTGCCTTGGATTCAAATTGAAAGGATGTCACTGTTTATTCTTGCCATCTTCTGTTTGACCACATCCAGCTTACCAAGGTTCATAGATCTTACATTCCAGGTTCCTATGCAGTATTTTTCTTTGCAGCATCAGACTTTCCTTTCACTTCCAGGTGCTTCTGCAGCTGAGTGTCCTTTTGGCTTTGGCCCAACCACTTCATTAGCTCTGGAGCTACTTGTCCTTGTCCTCCGCTATTTCTCAGTAGCAGGTTGGACACCTTTCGACCTGAGGGGCTCATCTTCCAGCATCATATCTTTTAGCCTTTTGTTTCTGTCCATGGAGTTTTCTTGGCAAAGATCCTGGAGTGGCTTGCCAGTTCCTGCTCCAGGTGGATCACGTTTTGTCAGAACTCTCCACTATGACCTGTCCCTCTTGGGTGTCCCTGCACGGCATAGCCCATAGCTTCTCTGAATTACACAAGCCCCTTCGCCACAACAAGGCAGCAATCTGTGAAGGGGATTTCTTGCACTACTTCTAAGTAAATGCAAGTGTCTCTGCACTAACCTAGTGAGCCGTGGTGATGGCTGAGAAGGGGGAAGGAAGGACATCCAGCTATTAAAGCTACTGCAAACAATAATATCATACTTCATCTCCCATTTAGTGCTGCTCATCCTTCCTGCTGGGAGACCAAAGAATGCATAGCAATATCTCAAAGTTTATGCTTGGGAACCCTAGTGGCCTGCATAAAAAGGAAATTAAAGCCTATAGCTGAGATAGCAATGATAGAAAACTGTGAGTTGCCATGAATACTGGCAATGCTTCCACAAGTGGCTAAAAACATTTTGCTGCCTGCAGTGAAAAACAGGATGTACAACATTCTATGGAAGTTGAATCTCGCTGGAATTGGGGAAGCATCCTCCATTGCATCTGAAGGCTGCAGACTACCACAGCAAGTAGCAAAGAGTTATCTTCCAACCCTTTACTGCTGCCTCCCAGCATCTGTTGACTGGGACTAGTTACTGGGAGAAAATACCAGCCCCGTTGCAGCAGCTTCACTGGCTACCAATCTGTTTCTGAGCACAATTCAATTTGTTGATCCTAACCCATAAAACCCTGTAGTCCAGGCTACTTGATGAACTGTATTCTCCCATTTGAGTCCATCCAGCTTCTGAAATCGTTGAATTCTCTTCTCTGAGTCCCGCCACCCTCACATGCATATTTGGTGGTGATGGAAGAAAAGGGCTTTCCTGTGGTCTGTTCGAAGAATGTGGAATACCCTGCCAATGGAAGCCAGGGTGCTGTCCTCCAGCCACCCCCAGCACTGAGCCAGGAGGCAAATAACTTTGTATTCATGTATGCTTTGAGCAAAAGGTGAGCTACTAAAAAAGGATGTTTTTTTTAAAAAGGATTGGTGCTCTGGCTCTATTGCATTAAATTAGCATTTTATCTCAGGAATGTTTTAATACATTTTGTTATATTATGTTTTAATTTTTATAACATTTTGTGTCCCTACTTTAACTTTTTTTGTGAGCTGCTGTGAGTCCCAGTCCTGGAAGAGATACAGGATGTAAGTTAAACAAATAAGACAAAGAAATATACTACTAGATGTGATTGTGTTACCCTGCCTGATGGAATGGCTGATCATGTTCCATAGGAAACTTCTGTTGTACAACTCCTCTGCCTCACACAAGATTTTGCATGGCTATACGTATCCATCGTCCTACACCTGTAACTTTTTTGTGTTTTCCTACCACTTCTTCTACCTTTCTTCTTTCCATTAATAAAAAGGATGCACAATATTTAGAAAAACGCAAAAGACAAAAAACAAAAGATGCTTCCCTTGCCTCATAAGACTGATAAGAGAATGAGCATAACGTCCTGCTGGGGTTCCTGCAAAATGTCCCTAAATATGCCTCGAAGTGCTCATTAAAAGTAACAAATAGTTACTCATTATACCTAAGTGTGATTTGTAACTACTCATTACACTACTTCTAGTATGATTTTGCAAGTAATTGTTACATTACTTGTCGCTCAAAGCTAGTTACGTATAGGTAACTTGTATTCTATTCTTGAAAAGCAATCACAAAACAAAGGCAAGCTAATTTGCAAATTGAAGTTGCAGAAATTCCATGATAGGGTAAACACTCATCCTTGATTCCTTAAGTGAGCTGCATTTCAAATTATGGAGCTAGTGTCTTATAAAGTTTGGACTGAATTTTTACCTCAGCACTGAGGATGGGCTAGTATCTTCTACTGCAGCTGAGGGCAATAGGCTAGCTTAGAGGGTTCAAGACAGCGTATGCAGCATGCTTAGCCTACCTTTTAATGTCTCACCATCATTCCCTACCTTACCAGCATCGACCACCTAAAGTGGCTGCCTCATTCTGTGTAATGATAGGGACAGCTCTGCAGCATTGTTGTACTAGTACATAGTGTTATTCACAGGGAGAGGTAAGTGACACTACAGAAAGGGTGAAGCTGAAGAAGCAGAATATATCAAACTCACCAAAGCAGACACACAGGCAGGGCAATCCAAGGTCATAGTCCAAGAAGGAGGTCAAAGATCTAGAAAATCTAGAGCCAGAGATACAGCAACAAGGCTACTCAACAAGTTGCTTCTAGCAGTTTGCAAAGCCCACAGAAGTCTGTTTTCCAGCTGTGTTGCTGGAGCCCCACTCAGTGCTCAGCTGCAGTTGTTCATGAGGCAAGGTAGAAACCCAGTTGCAGGGATTGATCCCTGGGAGAGAGTCCACTTGTGAGGAGACCTCCTCTGCACCTGAGCACTCCACCTTGGAGCTTCCAGCTAGATTTGTGACTTCAGCCTTCTTCATTCCAAAAGGCTGGTGGGTCACCCTACCTTCTCCTCAGCTCCTGAACCCCCATCACCCATAAGCTCAGCCTTCTGGATACCCAAGGATCTGGCATCTGCAAGCACAGGCTCTTGGTTCCCTGGGGGTCCAGGATCTCCAAGGTCAAGCAAGTCTGTCACCCCACCAGGCTTTGGAGTCTGCAGTTCCTCAGGCTCATCCTCACTCTAGTGGGGTCATGACACAATGCAGCCTAGTAAAATCTTTGCTAATTAGCAACCTTCCCTTTGCTGCTTTTGGCATCCAATCGCATTAAATTTCATCCAGCAGAATAGCTGGGCTAAGAACAGTGGAACAGTTAGGTAATGTTATAGTAAGTACAGTCATAATGTTATGGTTCTTTAGATAGTGATACACATTATTTTACTTAATGCAAATGCATGTAATGTGGTAAGCCAGCCATGCTGCATTTGGGTGTCCTCCTGCTCCTTCAGCTGAATGGAGCCCAGGATGCCAACCTCAAAGTCCTGCCAGGCAGCTCCAGTGCACAAGGAAAGGATAATGATTAAGAACAGCATGGTTGCTAAGATACCACATCATTTGATCCTGCACATTGACCTGTAAAAGAAATACATGGCCCTATTATTGCTGCCTTTTTCCACTCTCTTCCCTGAAATTCAGCAGCATGGTAGGACCAGACAGGAATCTGTTGGAGAGTAAGTAGAACTGGTTGTATCTGGAAGGAGGGAATTGAGAGAAACCTTACACCATCCATACAATATCCTGATCAATACGAACTGTTGTTATGTTTGTTTGTTTGTTCAGTCGTTTAGTCGTGTCCGACTCTTCGTGACCCCATGGACCAGAGCACGTCAGGCCCTCCTATCCTCCACTGCCTCCCGGAGTTGTGTCAAATTCATGTTGGTTGCTTCGATGACACTGTCCAACCATCTCATCCTCGGTCGTCCCCTTCTCCTTTTGCCTTCACACTTTCCCAACATCAAAGTCTTTTCCAAGGAGTCTTCTCTTCTCATGAGATGGCCAAAGTACTGGAGCCTCAGCTTCAGGATCTGTCCTTCCAATGAGCACTCAGGGTTGATTTCCTTTAGAATTGATAGGTTTGTTCTTTTTGCAGTCCAGGGAACTCTCAAGAGTCTCCTCCAGCACCACAATTCAAAGGCATCAATTCTTCGGCGGTCAGCTTTCTTTATGGTCCAGCTCTCACTTCCATACAACACTACAGGAAAAACCATAGCTTTGACTATTCGGACTTTTGTTGGCAAGGTGATGTCTCTGCTTTTTAAGATGCTGTCAAGGTTTGTCATTGCTTTCTTCCCAAGAAGCAGGCATCTTTTAATTTCGGGGCTGCTGTCTCCATCTGCAGTGATCATGGAGCCCAAGAAAGTAAAATCTGTCACTGCCTCCATATCTTCCCCTTCTATTTCCCAGGAGGTGATGGGACCAGTGGCCATGATCTTAGTTTTTTTGATGTTGAGTTTCAGACCGTTTTTTGCACTCTCGTCTTTCACCCTCATTACAAGGTTCTTTAGTTCCTCCTCACTTTCCGCCATCAGAGTGGTATCATCTGCATACCTGAGGTTGTTGACATTTCTTCCTGCAATCTTAATTCCAGCTTGAGATTCCTCCAGTCCAGCCTTCCGCATGATGTATTCTGCATATAAGTTAAATAAGCAGGGTGACAGTATACAGCCTTGTCGTACTCCTTTCCCAATTTTGAACCAATCCGTTGTTCCATATCCAGTTCTAACTGTTGCTTCCTGTCCCACATATAGGTTTCTCAGGAGATGTATAAGGTGGTCAGGCACGCCCATTTCTTTTAGGACTTGCCATAGTTTGCTGTGGTCCACACAGTCAAAGGCTTTTGCATAGTCAATGAAGCAGAAGTAGATGTTTTTCTGGAACTCTCTGGCTTTCTCCATAATCCAGCGCATGTTGGCAATTTGGTCTCGAGTTCCTCTGCCCCTTCGGAATCCCGCTTGTACTTCTGGGAGTTCTCGGTCCACATACTGCTGAAGCCTACCTTGGAGGATTTTGAGCATAACCTTGCTGGCGTGTGAGATGAGTGCAATTGTCCGGTAGTTGGAGCATTCTTTGACACTGCCCTTCTTTGGTATTGGGATGTAGACTGATCTTTCCCAGTCCTCTGGCCACTGTTCAGTTTTCCAAACTTGTTGGCATATTGAATGTAGCACCTTAACAGTATCATCCTTTAAGATTTTAAATAGTTTAACTGGAATGCCATCACCTCCACTGGCCTTGTTGTTAGCCAGGCTTTCTAAGGCCCACTTGACCTCACTCTCCAGGATGTCTGGCTCTAGGTCAGCAACTATATTGTCTTGGTTGTCCGGGATATCCAAAACTTTCTGATATAATTCCTCTGTGTATTCTTGCCACCTCTTCTTGATGTCTTCTGCTTCTGTGAGGTCCCTTCCATTTTTGTCTTTTATCATGTCCATCTTTGCACAAAATTTTCCTCTAATACAGTGGTGCCTCGCTTAGCAAGTGCTTCGCTATGCGATGAATTCGCATAGCGAGGGGGTCCGGGCCATCGCTGGAGCGTTCGCTCAGCGATGGCCCCTATAGCGTTTTTTCGCTTTGCGATGATCGCTAAGCAATTCGCTGATTGATTTTCGCAGAACGAAGCGGGGAGAACAACTGATCGGCGGTTCCAAAATGGCCGCCGGAAGGTCCGCGCCGCATTTTCGCGCCCTGCCCTCGCTTACCGAGGGCGCGAAAATGGCGGCGCTATGGAAAAACATCGCTTAACAGTGAGTTTTAAAGCCATAGGAACGCATTGAACAAAGTTCAATGCGTTTCTATGGCTTTTTTATTCCCGTTTAGCGATGTTTTCGCATAGCGAAGGTTAATCCGGAACGGATTAACCTTGCTATGCGAGGCACCACTGTATCTCCAATTTTCCTGAACAGATCTCTGGTTTTTCCTTTTCTGTTATTTTCCTCTATTTCTTTGCATTGTTCATTTAAGAAGGCCCTCTTGTCTCTCCTTGCTATTCTTTGGAAGTCTGCATTCAATTTTCTGTAACTTTCCCTATCTCCCCTGCATTTTGTTTCCCTTCTCTTTTCTGCTATTTGTAAGGCCTCGTTGGACAGCCACTTTGCTTTCTTGCATTTCCTTTTCTTTGGGATGGTTTTTGTTGCTGCCTCCTGTACAATGTTACGAGCCTCTATCCAAAGCTCTTCAGGCACTCTGTCCACCAAATCTAGTTCCTTAAATCTGTTCTTCACTTCTACTGTGTATTCGTAAGGGATTTGGTTTAGATTATACCTGAGTGGCCCAGTGGTTTTTCCTACTCTCTTCAGTTTAAGCTTGAATTTTGCTATGAGAAGCTGATGATCAGAGCCACAATCAGCTCCAGGTCTTGTTTTTGCGGAGTGTATAGAGCTTCTCCATGTTTGGCTGCAGAGAATATAGTCAATCTGATTTCGATGTTGCCCATCTGGTGATTTCCATCTGTAGAGTCGCCTCTTGTGTTGTTGGGAAAGGGTGTTTGTGATGACCAGCTTGTTCTCTTGACAAAACTCTATTAGCCTTTGCCCTGCTTCGTTTTGAACTCCAAGGCCAAACTTCCCTGTTGTTCCTTTTATCTCTTGACTCCCTACCTTAGCATTCCAGTCCCCCAGAATGAGAAGAACATCCTTCTTCGGTGTCAGTTCTAGAAGGTGTTGTAAATCTTCATAAAATTGTTCAGTTTCAGTCTCCTCAGCAATGGAGGTTGGTGCATAAACTTGGATTATTGTGATGTTGAAAGGTCTGCCTTGGATACGTATTGACATCATTCTATCATTTTTGAGATTATATCCCATTACGGCTTTTCCCACTCTTTTGTTGACTATGAGGGCTACTCCATTCCTTCTATGGGATTCTTGCCCACAATAGTAGACATGATAATCATCTGAGTTGAAATCACCCATTCCCATCCATTTTAGTTCACTGATGCCCAGAATGTCGATGTTTATTCTTGCCATCTCCTGTTTGACCACCTCCAGCTTCCCAAGGTTCATAGATCTTACATTCCAGGTTCCTATGCAGTATTTTTCTTTCCCGCATCGGACTTTCCTTTCACTTCCAGGCACGTCCACAGCTGAGCGTCCTTTCGGCTTTGGCCCATCCACTTCATCAGCTCTGGAGCTACTTGTACTTGTCCTCCGCTCTTCCTCAGTAGCATGTTGGACGCCTTTTGACCTGAGGGTCCCATCTTCCAGCGTCATATCTTTTAGCCTTTTGTTTCTGATCATGGAGCATTCTTGGGAAAGATACTGGCGTGGAATTGCCGGTTCCTACCCCAGGTGGATTGCGTTTAGTCAGAACTCTCCACTATGACCTGTCCGTCTTGGGTGGCCCTGCACGGCATAGCCCATAGCTTCTCTGAGTTACTCAAGCCCCCTCGCCACGACAAGGCAGCAATCCATGAAGGGGTGCATACCATGATTCCTCCTAACAACTTGTTTCTGGTTTTAATAGAAGATTTACATTTATTCTTATTCTTCTTAAGCCTTCCCAAGGATATCTACATCTCTGAGTTTTCCACTTTCCAAGTCATTGGTTTTACCGAACAACTAGACCAACCTAGGCCAGTATTCTTTGTTCTGTTCCCTCCTTCTCTACTGTAGTACCTATCCCATTTATATCCTCTCAGAATTACACACATTTTACAAAGGTTATTTTTCAAACCAACACTGCATTTTTACAATGCATAAGCTGCCCAGTAAATCAAGGATTGAGAATATGTAGCTCTCCAGGTTACATTAGACTGAAGTCCCATCTTCCCTTCTTTGTTTTTAACTCAAGTGCTATATTTTGACCTTTGCTACTGAAATACTAGTTAATAAACTTCCCCCCCCTTAAAGTTATTACAAGTTAAATCCGTGTTTTTGACTCTGTGCTTAATTTAGCTCATTGAAGATAATTGGTCAGAACACAGGATGATCTCGAAAAAAACAACATTGTTTGACACTTGCAGATGGGAACCAAACATTGTAGAGTCATAGGAAGTAGTCTCTTGGTGGCAGAGCTCATGCTTTTCAAGCATCCTCTGTCAGATTTCATTCATAGCATCACTGGGTAGGGTAGCAGCGGGGGAAAGTCTGCCTAAAAACCTGGAGCGCTGTAGCCAGGCAGCATTTATTATTTATTTATTTATTTAAAATATTTTACCCTGCCTTTCTCCTTGAAAAGGAACAGTATTAGGTGTGATGGACTAATGGGCTTGTACGTTTGACACAAGGCAGCATCTTAGGGTTACCTGGCTGTATGTATTATGTATTATGTATTATGTATTGGCATAATGAGCAGAGCATTTTTGTTCTCTATGGGGCTATGGTGGAAAAGATCCATGTGATGTTTATGATGCCTATATGCTATAAAATATCGCAGGCATATTCAGACAGGAAACTTTTGCATTCCTGCAACATTTTTCCTTGTGCTGCATGAGTGCAGTGTGTGTTTGTGTGTGTTTGTGTGTTTGTGTGTGTGTGTGTGTGTGTGTGTGTGTGTGTGTGTGTGTGTGTGTGTAGAACATCCAAACCAATTATTATCTATTTTAAATATATTTTCATCTTCATTTTCATGTAAATGTTGCTTAATCCATTACTAAGCATCTTCAGAAAAATATTTTGTATTACATGATTTCTTAGCTCCTGGCAAGGGAGGAGCATTTTGTCTGGCCTCCTGCTCTGTGCTGCACAAAGGAAATAATCTCTCTCTCTTTCTGATTAATGCAAGAGATTCCTTGCTGGTTTAAGAAATTGTGAAAGGCAAAGAAAATAAAAAGTGAGAGAATATAAAGGTTGCAGAAATTGACGTGGGAGAGAGAGCACAAAAGTTCATTCCAGGTTTCTTCTTTTTCTTTAAAGTAAGAGATAAAAACATATTTTGCCTTCTGTGTACTGTCCTTACATCATAAATTGTATTTATTTGGAGTAACTGCCCTTCCACTATAAATTTTGTTTATTTGAAGAAGAGGACACCAGATGAAGGAATCCTATGTTGCATCTTAAGTTCTGTGTCACTGCTTACCAAGTCTCAAGTTTAAATGTGAGAGTGCAATATCTGGCTGATACTCATCGTCGAATGGATTCCTAGCAAAAAGGAATTTCATTGCTGCATAATAGATAGCTCTACTGTCTGTAAGGACAGTTCATTGTCAGGAAGTGGTGGGAGCTGCAGAACAGGAGAAGGAAGTCTTTATTACCAAAAATGACCACCTCCTCTCATCCCTCCACTGCTTCCACAGCTTCTCAACAATGAAAGGGATTACATGGGAGCCATGAGAGCCTTAAAACAATAGTAGGAAATGTTTAACTTCCTGAAAATTTCCTCTGCTGCTAATGTCATATTCAGCCTTATGCAGATATGATTGAGTGAACAGTATTTCAGCCATCATCTGATTGGGCTCTCCTCTTGGCGTTTTTACTTTTTGCTACTGTTACTGGAATACAACATTCCACAAATGTTTGACCTTCTGCT
This sequence comes from Pogona vitticeps, assembly GCF_051106095.1. Classification (NCBI taxonomy): domain Eukaryota; kingdom Metazoa; phylum Chordata; class Lepidosauria; order Squamata; family Agamidae; genus Pogona; species Pogona vitticeps. The sequence continues at coordinate 52,070,504 of NC_135788.1, read as the reverse complement.
ACTGTTTACACACTTTATTATGCTTCTAAGTTTTGCAATGTCAGCAAAGAAATAGGACACATGCTGAAGTTAAGAGCATTTATTGATTAGCAGCAATAAAGACTTTGATTAGACTATTGGTGGAGGAAGTTATGAAAGGGGAAAAGATATGCTGCCAGATATATTATAGGAATCACTTTCTTCCACCCTAATATGATCTGGTTTCATGAATCTAAGGTAGCAGGAAAGAACTGGGAGTTCAATGACCTGAGGTACAGTTGCCATTATGGATTGGACTACAAATTTTATATTTCTCCATTCTGAAAATTGTACCTAACAGACACTTTTCAGACTCCTAAATGTTGCTCAGTTGGGAGAAAAACATCATCTGGAAATTTCCTGTTCCTGCCCTGTGAACTTTCTTTCTGAGCAGGATCCTTGTCTCTGATCACTTCTTGCCCATAACTTCATACTAGAGCAGTTCCACCAGTGCACTTTGGGGTAGTGGCCCATCTGGCATTCCTCTGAGTCCTGCTCCCCCTCCTGAAATGGCTCTCAACAAAAAAATTGCCCCCTTATGCCTCCTGTGTAAAAATACCCAGTATTATTATGATATTTCACCATGGCACTACAATACTTGGAATGATGGGAGCATTTGGATGTTATCATTTTTCTAAAAACAGTGCTTCTGTTTCTAACAGTAGAGGAGATTTTAAAGGACAGAACTTGGGAAAAATGCTTTTCCAGTTTATAGCTCCCCAAATCCACCTGGCTAGTAGCCAAGCTGCCTGATGGATTTTGGGAGTTGGGTTATTCCTCAGTTTCTGTGCTTCAGAGATAAGCCTATGTAGAGAGATTTTGATGCCTGAAGTTTACAGTGTTTATTCCAGGTATCAGAGCTAGACTTCAATAAAGTCTTTGCCTGACTAATAAAATCCACAGGAGCCTGCTTAGTTGAGTGGTGTTATTTTGATAATAAATTAGCCACAGCAGCTGACAGTTGTCTTTAGAATAATGCAAAGAAAAGAGTAGGGAGCACGTTGGTGATGTGAAGGGAGGATGTGAAGGGACCATCCAACAGAGAATCTAAAACAGGCAAAAATGGCATTTGTTTGAAAGGAGAGCTCCCTGTAGAGCAAGTAGATCGTTTCCTCCCCACGCTTCCATTTTCTTGTGTGCGGAGATTTCAATATAATCTCCATTATGGTTCTTTTCTCTTTGTTTTTTAACAGTAGGCTCTACATCCCAGTGGGAAAGGCAGAGGACATTACAGATCTTTACCACCACTACTACAGAAGGGCAGCGGGGGATGTGTGTGTGAAAAGGAGAAGTATTTAAATTATTTCAGCTCTGCCCTCTCATTTGTAGTCAAGAGAGGGAATGAGATGTACCTAAAATGACTTGCTAATCAGCAGAGTACTCTGATCACTTAAAATACTGATGATATAGCATGTTGTATGAGTGATGCTGTAAAGCACAGTTTCTGGAACTCATTCGTGGACCACTAGAGGCCCACCAGCTTTATTCAACCAATATGTAGAAAGGCAGAATTACAGAGAATATCTGTATTTGGCACTAACAAATTTTACACCAAATGGCGAATCACATTGCTTACAAAAATGGGCACATTCATCAATAGAAAGCAAGACTTGGCTACTAAGTTATGTACAGAGTTAGGTACAGAGTTTGAAAATGTTACTTTTTCTGATCACAGTTCCTAGAATCCCCCAGCAAATGTGGGGGGGGGGAGAGATTCTAGAAGTTATGGTTCCAAAAATAATATTTCCAAACTCTGATTATGTATTTGCTTTCATTCGTAGACCCCCCCCCCAAAAAAAAATTACTGGGAGTACACCAGGATGGTATTCCTGTGCTGTAGAGAAATTCTGAGAGCCGGTGCCAATGTCAACTTTCTGCATGTGACTTGGTTTCTGATAAGGTTATTGTGGATCAATCATATGCAAAACCCTTTTTTCATTATAAGATGCTGTGTACACAGCTTTGCTGAAGAAGAATCCTGTGCCTGAAGCTTAAACCAAACAAATAGAAGCTGTAGAAGTCCAGCTCAGTAAGAGTGCCACAAGGAAGTTGTATTGTGCACCACAGCACGAGCCCGAGACATTTTGCTGTCTGAAGCACAGTAGTAGATGGCACCTCCCACTTACCCCAGTCAAAATGGATAATAAGCCATCTTACTTTGGAGCATAAGGCAGAACAAATCCCACAAGCACCTCTCTCCAATCTTGACAGTAAAAAAACAGTAATAACAAATGACAGAACTAACAAGGTTCTCTTTTCATGACACACATAACTGGTCATTTGAGGTGACATCTTACCCCAATCAATAGCGAGGCCAGCCTAACAATAGCAAAATATTGTGAAGGACACTGAAAAGAACTTGCCTCAGCCTGCCAAGGTGCAAGGTGGAAGACTCTATAGTGTACCAAGGACTGTGTACACTCTTCTTCTCTTCCCCCACCCTCATGTTGTGGAAATTCTGAATGATTTTTCATCCTTCTCATCTTTTTCCTCACCTTCATATTCCTTGACAAGTAGAAACAATCTCAGAAAGCAATCTTGCTCTCTATTTACAAAATAGGTTTCTAAATTAGTTTAACCTCTTTTTTTCTGCAGCTAACTACTGATGTTATGACTCATTATTTTACATTTTCCTGATGAGGTCTGTCCTTAATGGTTAGGTAATGTGAAGCAATTGCCACAGGTGGCAGAAGCAAGGGGGGCAATGATTTTGATATCAGCAGCTTTTCAGATTATTTTCTCCTGCGCTCCCCACACGTTCCCCCCTCTGCTGGCTGGCAAAGAAGCGATGGCTTGTGGCCTAGCCTCTCAACCTAGCCAGTTGCCTCAGATGTGAGGGGGATATGATCCCATCAGCTGTCAATCTGGTCAGCTTCTGGATATGTGATGGGGAAAGGGTGCCATCTTAGTTTTTGCCTCACATAACTGTCTCGGAACAGCGCTTTTGTGGACACAGGCTTTTTAAAAGCTCAGGCAATCTTTATAGCAACTGCCTCCTCAGATAGCTACTATTTTAAGATACCATACAGCTGTCAAAAGCCCAGGGGTTTTATAAGAAAGAAAATAGCAAGCCTCTTGATTCCAAACCACTTTTCAAATGTATGTTTTAGGGAGGAAAATAAAATCATTTAGTTCAGGACCATTGCCCTTCCTTCTATCCTTATATCAAAGACTGATCAATGAAGCTTTTAAAAAATCTGTTGCCTTGGAGTTTCATTTGGTGTTTCCTGGTTCTTGCGTTATTTTGTAAAAGGGTAAATAGCAGTAACTATTTACATTTGGTGTGCTTTTCGTTATATTAGACATCTCTGCCCTTTATCTGTAAAATAAACAGAGCTCATCTTTTGATGGAGCCACTCTCAAGCCTCTTGGTTTTCTTACTTAGTTTTCAATTGAAAAGTCAGCTAAACAAATGACAAATGTACCTTTTTGGGTGTGGGAGGCAGAAGGGAGAATTACATGAAAACAATCTGTTGATTCAGTAGGAACTTGGATAAAATATTCCCAAATCGTGGGCTTCCTACTTGGTAATTGAGGCCTCCCTAATGATGGCCAGGGTACCAGCATGGGCATCATCAGCAATTTGGGAGGGCTGTATATATCAAAAATAAAATTTAGTAACATATTTAAAAAATATCTAGTGGAGGAAGCAAGAGACAGTCAAGTTGCCACATGGGTTTAAGCATCTTATCCTTCCTTGTATTTTCTAAATAATAATTTAATAGTTTTTATTCTTCATTTTCTTTAGATGCTAATTAGTTAACTAGTTGTGTTTTCATCCATCAGTTGGAGTACCATACATGGGACTCCCCTCCATTATGGTCATCAGCATACACACATGGACAGAAGTCAGCAATGGGTTTCTGCAAAGTCTAGAATTCTGGGATTTCCTGAAACAATAAATCTAGCTTCTCTGTTTTTATCATAGCAATAGTTAGGGATCATGGGAACTGAAAATCTAAACAGCTGGAGGCTAACAGGTGTTTGCGCTTAATTATTAAACCGTATTGGCTCTTATGTCACTCAAATGCTTTACTCAATGTAGTTGCAGTTCTAAAGAACCAATGTATTTTATGTATGCTAAGTGTGTTGTGCTGAAGGCTATAACCAGCAAATGAAATTTTTTGAAGCATTGTTTATTGATTTCTGCCTTTTGTACATCTATTAAAGACACGGCCCTAATCCTACAATGCACAACCCCATGTGATAATATAGATCCAGAGGGGCATCACAATGCTTGGTGAATCTCAGTTCAGTTTAATGGATATGCTCTTACCTTCCATAGAGCCATTACATTTTTCCTTTCCTTCCTTCCCTGAAGGGTTTTAGCTGAAAGGTTAATATATCTAGCTGTGTGAAATGGAGAACAATTACAGATGGAACTGCCTGGAAGTTTTTTTTCTGTTGAGATGTGAAAGACATGTAAATTGTTCTGCAGACAAATGTCTGATTGTGCTTCTGTAACTTCTTCACTTAAAACATAATTCTAGTGGCTTCTTATAATTAACAGAACAAGGAATTTCATAAGTATGGCTTTCTCCCAACACAATGTTAGAATGACCAAGGCAAAATTTTGAAAAGAAGTAAGCTATGTATGGAAGCTAAACACTAATTATCTGTATGCAATTCCAGATTGGCATACAGATAATTAAGGATGATGCATTTTAGAAGGGCAGCTCTGTTAGTTGTGGCATCAAAACAACAAAGAGCCTTGTGATACCTAAAATATGAAGATTGCTTCCACCTCCAGTCCTTTTGTCCAGAATTGTCATCCTTTTTCACTCACATAGTAATAAGATTGCAAGAATGGATCAAGCGTTACATTAAGTGTGATGTGAAATTAGAATCTAGAGTTCTTCAACTTCCTCTGCACCTTCAAATAAAATGTTATAAGGAAGAAGAAAGTATATAATCTGCATACATGAACCACACCAGAACAATATGTGTGTGTGTGTGTGTAGACTGTGCTATGACAGTACCATCTGTGCCTGTGTTTCTACAGACAGAATCCACAGTTCCAACATAAAAGAGAAATCTTTCACTTGAGCTGCTGCAAATGCCACATAATGGGGGTAATCTAAGGCAGAAACCCTATCCACAATTCTCACTGCCCCAGGCAGCATGCTAGAAGATGTGAGATGAAAATACCAATGGTCTGAAGGCTGTCTGGGGATGATGGGCATTGTAGTCTCCATCTGGAGAGTGCCATGTTGCAGAAAGGTGTTATAAGATAAGTTAAGGCATTTCCAACTTACATACCAGTAGGCTCTTGAACTTAAAGTCTGCAACAGACTGCCCACGAGCTTTATGATGGCCACTGTCAAGGCTCCATAATCCTTTCTTTATGATAAATGAAAACAATAGACCTGTGCTAATCTCATCATAGACACTTTTCCGATCATATGTGTGACTTCACAATTGCTGTCATTCATCACCTCCACAGCCACGGCTTCATGCTTCGTATTGTTTCTAAGGGTTTATTTTAAAAAGTAACACAGATGGTTTTGCCCTTTACTTAGAGGAGATCCATTGATGCGATTGTTAATATTTGAAAGACAGAAATACATCAATTGGTAATTTACTAAACTATTGCCATATGTCACCACTTTGGGAATAAAAATGTGTCATATTTCCTCTAGGTTCAGTGGGATACACAGGATGGATGGCTCATTTGTAAAAATTAATCCAGAACAGTTCAATTTATTCTTTTCTTTGCCATTTTTAAATGTTGGGTATTTTCTTATGCAAAGGGATGTGATGGTGCTGTGGGTTAAACCGCAAAAAGCCTCTGGGCTGCAAGGTCGCAAGATCAGCAATTCGAATCCATGTGACGGAGTGAGCTCCTGTCGCTTGTCCCAGCTCTTGCCAACCTAGCAGTTTGAAAGTATGTAAATGCCAGTAGATAAATAGGTACCACTACGGTGGGAAGGTAATGCTGTTCCGTGTCTAGTCACACTGGCCACCTGACCACAGAAACTGTGTACAGTCAAATGCTGGCTCCATGGCTTGGAAATGGAGATGAACACTGCCCCCTAGAGTCAGACATGACTGGACCTTCACCTTTACCTTTTATTTTCTTATGCAGTGATAACAATGTGTCATGGTATATACTACCACAAGATGTAATCATGGCCACCAACCCATTTAAGCTGGAAATGGGCAAATGCGTAGAAAATGGGGGATTGATTGATTGATTGATTGATTGTCCCTTTAGTGGAAACACCTTAAGGGGTCAGGATGGCTATGTATCAACTCATATGTTAGGAGCACTTTGCCTTTATATATCAGTTGCTTTGGAGCAAGACCAGGAGGGTGCTCTTATACCCATGACTGGGTGGGCTTCCCATAGATAATATGTGGGCCACTATGGGAACAGAATACTAAACTTGATAGGTCTTTACTCTGGTTCACCACAGTTCTTCTTATGTTCCTTTATCTCATCTATTCTACTTCTCTTCATTACTGACACTTGAGATTGGGTAAGAGTCATAGCTGAGTAGAAGATGACATGTATCATATGTAAAAGTCCACAGACTTCATCCCTGACAGATTGAGTTCCATCCCATTTAAATCAATCTTTCCAGCCTTATGATCTCCAAATATTCTTAACCATACCTGGTTCTAGGGATGTGCCATTTTGATTTTTTTTATACTCCATCACTGAGGATTCATCATTCTAGGAATTCCACAGCTACAGATACCCAAATTTTGCTCACCAAGAGTAAGGCCTAGATCAAAGGCTGTAGTCCCTACCATTGACCTAGCTTCCTGTACAAGACTTCAAGCTAGGCCTTTCTGCAGGTGAGCAAAATTTGTCTGTAGGTGTGAGTCTTTCAGATTAAACTCTCAGAATGGGTAATTCGGGGGCGGGTGGAGTCCAGAACCCCTGAATGGCATATCCCTATTCACATAATCACTGACCATCACTGATCATTTGATGTTCGAAACAGTTAAAAACTGTAATCTAGAATAGCAAAGGACTTATTGAGGAATGATAAATTGAAGGATCATAGGCAGAATGTGCTGTGGAATATGAAGACATTTGCCTGAGAGAACTAGAGTGAATCAGCTAGAGTAAACTGGCCTTCCCCAGAACATCTGCTTGGGAATGGTGAGGATCATAGTCCAAAACATCTGGAGGGCCCCATGCCAGAGTAGACAATACCAGGCTAAATTAAAAATAAATACACTAAACTGGTATAAAGCAACTATTTATGTGCCTTGTTCATTGATTAAGACCCCTTCCCCCTAGCAATACAATTGAAAGCCATTTGTGGACAACGACCTAGAAATTATAGAAAAAAATTATCCACTGCTATAATTCCAGGAAAGTCCAACTTAATGAGAAGTCAGGCATGCTTATTTATTTAAACTTAACCAATCCCTAATTTGGCTGTTATTTTGTGAAAATATGAAAGGCAGTCACAATATGTTGAAGCAGTAGGAAACTATCCAGCCAGAAGTATTCCAGCTGAGAAAATGCTAAGAATCCCCAAACAAACTGCTCTCTCTCTCTCTCTCTCTCTCTCTCTCTCTCTCTCTCTCTCTGTGTGTGTGTGTGTGTGTGTGTGTGTGTGTGTGTTTAAAAAGGATTTATTACATCATATTCCATATGATTTTTGGCATGCAATAGCAAATGTACAACCCTGAAAAGGGAGGGGGGAATAATAGAGGCAGTGAATTTGTTTAAATGCAAGCTTTTTATGAATTTCAGACCCTTTACTGCGTACTATCACACTGTAAATTATGCAAAGAAAATAAGTCTACTGATAATTTTTCAAGATATTAACATGCACAAAAGCAACTCAAATGCTTTCTCAGAACCTTCTCTAGAGACTTCAGTATCCTAACATGTATTGTAGAAGCTTACTAATTAATCAAAGTGCCTCCAAAATATGGGAGGTTGTACCAACAAGATGCAAAACATTTTACTAATTCATTCTTATTTATAATCTTTGTTGCCTTTGATATTATAATTCTCATCTGTGCCAGTGTCATTCATTAGAAAATGCTGATGGTATCTTCACCAATGACTACCAATAAGAATCAGCAGCCATATGGCTTCCTCCTACACTGTACAGTAATGGAAATGCATGGTTCAGAATTTTCCATCCCCTGGATGTTTAAATCACATGGCTGGACCAGTCACATGTGACATACCACTATATCATAAGAAGCTGTCCTATACTGGATTATGCCAGTGATCCATCTAGCCCAGTATTCTCAAGAACGGACTGGCAGTTGTTGTGCAGTGTTTCAAGTAGGATCCTTCCATGGGCCCTATCTGAAGATATCAGGAACTGAACCTGAAAGCTTCTGCATGCCAGCTGGTGAAAGCCTTAGTGCCTTCCTGTTCTGTCAGTTTCCTTTCTCCCAGTTAGGTGATGGTAAGAAGACCTGTGTGTGTGACCAAACCATTGGGTCAGCCCAAAATATTTTGCTACCTGAGGTAAAAAAACAAAATGGAGCCCTTCCCATTCGATGTACAAAAGCTGTCTGAACCAGCTGCTGAAACTGCAGTTAGTTCTGGTAATGGGAATATAACCATCACTGTGCCTGATGGCAGCTATTAGCTTAGAGGGTGTAGAGCAGTCACTTCCCATATCTTACTGCCACTTCTCAGCAATTGCTGCCATAAGTGACCACCTCACTCGGCCTAATGTAGAGATGGCTCTGTCATACCAATATGGGTTTCAAGCTGTTACTATGACAGTGTAGAAAACCACAAAGAGGGCAGCTACTACAGACAGCTCTGTATGATCTCACCAGCAATTCTTATTGTTGGACCTGTGCGCATATAAAGCACAGTCTGATTTCAAAGCTGAAGGGACACAGATGAGGGCAGCAGAAGTTTCCAATAGACCCACCATTGGGTCTCCACACCCTACCACCCAAACCGTTTTTCTCTCCAGTAATACAAGTGACCTAGGGGGAAACAGCCAGAAATGACAGGAAAGGGGCATGAGCATACCTTCTCATTTACGTGTTTCTTGTGGCATTAAATTACACACCCTGGCCAGAAGCCTACTGAAGATTTACACCCACATATGTGTGATAGCAAAAAACTGCAATGGCAAATTATCCCTAATTAATGAATTGCCACTCACATTCCTGTTATGTGCCAAGTAGCACAACTGGCACATGACCTGGAATGCAAGCAGCACCTCACTGAATAGTGACAATTTATCACCACAGGTTATACATTTTATGTTTACACCAGTGTAAATTTCCAGTGCAATTTTGGCAATTTGTTTATATGTGACAACTAATATGGTACAGAGCATTTGGTCCTAATAGTTCAGCAATCTGAAAAGGTATTTCTGCCTTTAAAGTTTACCTTTGTTAGTTTGGTCTCAAAAGCCATCTTCTTACTGAAATACTCCACTTTCAGCATGTTTATACTCCATTGCAAAATCTTAGCAGTGTGCCCTTTTAAAGTAACAGACTGACACATCTAATTGCTGTAAACTCTCTTTCTTTCTATAATACATTACCTTTAAAATTGCTCGGGTTGTTAAATGTTTTTATTTCTGAACTTGATTGGTACAGCTGGCACTGAAAAGCCCATCATTATGTAGGGGGGAAAATCACTTATTCCGTCTCTGTTGTGCATCCATATGTATGTGGTCATCTGAAAACTGCTAATAATTTGCAAGAGGAATAAATAAGAGTAGCTCTGGCCATGGGCAAAGTACTGATTGTAGGTATCTTTCAGTCTCGAGAGACTATGGTAACGTGCTCTGAATAAAGGTCTTGGAACAACGTCTAGTGTGGCTGAGAAGGCCAATTCGAGAGTGACAATCCCTTCCACACTGAAGAAAAATACAGTCTGAATACACTGAAGAAAAATACAGTCTGTCCCATGTCCAGCTTCTTGATTTTGCTGGATTCGGGACTGCCTCTTTGCCTCAGCCTGCTGGACAAGGGTCTCTTCAAATTGGGAGAGGCCATGCTGTACTGCCTGTCTCTAGGCTGAATGCTCAGACGTCAACATTTCCCATCTGTTGAGGTCCATTCCTAAGGCCTTCAGATCCCGCTTGCAGGTCCAGTGTCCTTGTATCACTGCTGTGGCAGAGTACACTTCCTCACCATTAAATAGCTATAGCATACTCCACAGCTCTAGGATGAGGTTGGGAGACCTTATGCATCAGAAAGTCAAGTTTTCATCAAGCTTCAATACTGGTATATCTCTTCAGTTTATAAGTATTTTATTATTGCACTACTTATTATAAATACTATGATAGGCTCAAGCAAACATATCAGCATTAAAGTTGTGACTGTCCAGTTCAAGCATTTTGCATATATTGCACATATTAACTGAGGTATTATTTGTGCAAATGATTGCTGTGATTCTCCCCAGGTAGGCAGCAGTGCTCAAAATTATTCTGGTCATTAACTATATGATTGATTTCAGTGGGTGTGTAAAGCAGGTGCTTAGCACACTCCTGGTAAAATCAGTGGGATGTAAAAAAAATACTGAACATTGGCTGTGCTTCTTTCACTGCACGGTGTAGGTCTGCATTTGATATGAAAAGAGATGGCTTGACACGTACTCTTCTGCTTTCTTCTGAGGTTTTCAGCTGTACGCCAAATGCTGGAACCCTGAGGTGCTATTTTTGCTTTAAGCTAGTATAATATGGGAGTACCATTGTGTCTACCTACCTTGGGAACTCATGCTCAGTGCAGAGGCAGAAGCACTGTTGCTAATATGACCTGGATCATCTCCTTTGAACTGCCAGTTTTAAGGAGTGTGGTTGTGTCTGTTTATATGTGCATCATCCCTAGTGCCAGATTTTAGGAAAGCACCTACTGTGTTGGCAAGTGGGAAAGCATATTGCTTTTCCAATCTCTAATCAACCTGCAATATTTAAGAACATCATTAAATCTCATCTGCGGTTTCGTACAGCTCTTCCGCCTGACCCCAGCACAGCAGCGCTGTAATCAAATAAAAGAGGCAACAAGAAGTGATCATTTAAAGGCAATTAGGGAGGTTAGATGTGAGAAATAACAAAGAGGAAGAAAATGTGTGTTGGAACTGAAACTCAAGAAAATAAAATACCCAGTGTAGAAGTTAACCATCCAGTGGGATTCAGTGAAATTTCAGCTGGGAAAGGAAAAGCAGAGTGGTAGTCAGCAAAACCCCTAAGACGTGAGTATTTCCACCTCCTGATCATTCTCTTGGGCAATGTTACAGTAGCCATTGAATGCTCATGGTGGTTCTGATACTTAAAGAAAAGACAGATAGGGAGAGAGAAAGAAAACCTGATTGCCTGTTATATCCATTCGTAAAGAGATATTTACAGAAGTTCCCTCAAAATTCTATTCTGCTGCTTGACTGGGATATGCAATCCCAGGCCAAGGCAGGAATCGGGAGATTCCAGATATTTTGCACCTACCTTGGACCTTGGAGGACAATATCAGTTCTAACCCCACACTCCCACCTCAGTTTATTTTTCTAACAAAAACTGGGTGTTCAACAGAAAAAGCCCTGTGTATTCTCTGTTGTTGCCATCAAGTCAGAATTGACTTATAGCAGCCATAATTGTTCAATGAGGTATTTAAGGTGTGCCATACCCAGTTTATCCCACAGTGAGTTTACATGGCAGAGCTGGGGAATTGAACCCAAACTGCACCACCCCATGGCATATGGGATCTCTACATGACCTTATTTAGCCCACACTAGCCTGCTCTAGCCAAGCCATGCAGCCAAGCCTTAATGTGTTGTGGTAGGAAATGTGAGTTTCTGTAACAGAAAAGGCTGTGTCTCACAATCACACCAAATGAATTTCTTTTGGTGGTGGGACATACAACAAAGCCTCAGAAGGTGACCCTTACCTATGAGCAACTTTGAGAGGAAGACAAGAGTCTTTCAGACAGCCTGACCCTAAACAATTTTGCAACTTATAAGTAAGCATCCACCAGCACTTTAAAATGAGCTCAGAAACAAGTGTGCAGTTGATATAAGACCTCTTGCTTACAGTGAAGTATTTGTGAACACAATTGTTTAATCATTATGCTTTGTAGCTAGATGTGCTGTTTGGTATAAGATGATGATACTCCATTGTTTGCTGAATACCTGTTTTGGGAAAAACAACACAGCTCTTAGAGTCTTGCTGGCTGGAGGATTCTGGGGAACAGTGGTGTAATCTATGTTTTTCCAGCTGGGTGCCTTCTTGAAGTGTAACTGGACCTTGTTTGAGCAGAACTTACATCATCTCCACCAGCACAGTCATTGGCTGCTGCATGAAAGTGATGAGAATGTAGTCTTCACGTCTGGAGAGTGTGCGGTTGAGGAAGATGGGTGAAAGTCAGTGACCCTGGTATTAGATCCCCCTAGTATTAATAATTGCATATGGTCTGAGCACACTCAGTACTAAGAATCACATATCCTGGCTCTAACATTGGACTAGATATCTTGTGTAATCTTCCTTACTCAAGTCCTATTTTTGTTCATTGGGAAAAGCAGTTTATGCCCTACAGAATGTAATTTGGTGGTATGAAAAATCACTATCTCCCTAAAACTTCCTGTTTGGCTATTAGTGGGAGGAGTTCTAACTTTAATTGTGTCCCAGCCTTCAATGGTATAATCCTCAACCATCTGTGTATTCTGCTAGGCAACAGAACAGCAAGAACACCCGCCTATCTGGATATATTTTTCTTTCTTTTGGATAAGCTTTCTGTCATTAGATTGACTGGTGGGATCAAGAGGTTCAACTCTTTCTCATCAACAACATTCCATACACACATTTGCATTTACCAAGCATAGTCTGGCACTGAGCCATCCACTAAGAGACCATCCTTCAAACTCCATGAAGGATGCTATACAAAAAGCCAGGTTGAACATATGGTGTTCTTTCATCCATACGATGGGTATATTAGCATAAAATCCAAAATGATAGATTTGGAAAAGACATCAACTGAAGAGCGATCAACTAACTGTGTGTCTGTTGAAGCCCTCCATGAATCCTGTAAGCATGTCTAGATAGAACAAGGGAGGTGTACATAAATAGGAATCACAGTTTGAAAATGATTAGGAAAACATTGATTTCTTGCCCTAATTTATTAAATTTTTCAGCAATTAATTTAAAATGGACTATTTTAATTGTTAAAATACAAGTTGTTGCTATTTTTCTGTTCCTCATTGCATTAAATCATTTCAAGTATTTTCAGCAATTCTATTTAAACGCTTTAAGGATACAAAAAAGAACAAATGAATTAAAATTCTTAGCATTTTAAGAACAGTGAATTAGTCCTCCTTAATGATCGAACATTTATTTATTAGCCTTGCACGAATGTTTCAAACCTCTTATATGAGCCCACACTCTGAAAATGATAAAGTTGAGTGTTAAGGAATGCTCATCTGAATTACACAGACTGCACAGTTGTCTATTTAATGGCATTTGTCTTCCAAATAATGGCTGCTTCCTTCAGTTTCACATTCCACTCAGAAGAAAACCGGGTTGAACATGCCAGGAAATCTGTGGATCATTGCTGGGAGGCCATTCCTAAGAGAAAAGGAAGGGAATTCAGGAGGACTGAAGTTCTGCAGTTTAATAGGGAGGTGAACATTTGGAAAAGTCTATACTTGAGGGCATTAAATCTGCATAGTTTATTTTTGCATCAAAGATTCCATCTGCATTCAGATTTACTTTACAACCAGACAGGTGCTTTCAGTTCTAAAGATAGCACAGTGACCTTTTCCATATAATAAGCTCTCTGGTCATAGGCAGCCAGCTGAAATCAAATACCAGCAATTGTGTAGCCTTTGTCCAATACATGACCTCTCTCCTTCCTGAATCTCCCTGCTATAAATTTGTATTTTCCAGTAACACTTGTCAGCCAGAAGTCAGAAGTCTCCACCTTCAGCTGTTACAAAAACTAGCTAGAGCTAAAGAATATACTCTTTAGGTAGAGACAACAGAATGTGTCCAGTATACTGTTTCCACCTTCATTTGGTGATATCCATGTGTACAGATGTCTCTTTGGTTGTTTGAAGCATGCATTCGCAATAAACGAATTGTTGGCTTTGATGAACTACGTGAATTGTTCTCCTCCTTTCTTTCCGTCTTCTAGGCCAAATTGTCCAACATTTGGTTCTGCTTTGTTCCCCACTTTTACATCCCAGTAACCTATGATTATAAGCAAGTCTTTGTGTGTGATTAATTCTCTCATTGATGCTTGCACAGAAGCTCTCAGTTTCATCTTCTTCAGCATTGGTAGCTGGAACATGGATTTGAATGAAGATTATATTTATAGGTTTCCCATGGAATCTGATTTGCATTATTCAGTCAGACCTTGCATTATAGTCTCTAATTGCCTGTGCTATATCTTGTCTCAGTATTAGAGCCACTCCATTTCTTCTGAGTTTGTCATTTCTACAGTAGAACATTTTGTTGTTGTCTGACTGAAGACATCCTGTTTCAATCCATTTTAATTGACTGACACCAAACACTACAATGTTTATACAAAGAAGCCGCAGTCCTAGAAAGTTAATTGAAAGCTGTTCTGAAAGCACTAGGAAGAAATAAATCACCAGGGGTAGATGGAATATCAGTAGAACTATTTCAAGCCTCAGAGAAATCCAAACAAGAATATGTCAACAAATACAGAAAACAAAACAATGGCCCACAGATTGGCAACATTGAATAAACATTCCAATCTCCAGGAAAGGAGATATCGAGGAGTGCAGTAAGTATAGGACCATTCTGTAATGTCCGGTGCAAGCAAAATGAAAGGTGGATTTCAAAAAGGAAAAGGCACTCAGGATCTTATTGCAAATATCCACTCACTACTGAAACTCACCAAAGAATTTCAGAAGATCAGTCTATGCTTTGTAGACTAGAGGAAAACTTGTTCAAATAAAGATGCTTTGCAAAATAACACTTCTCTACAGAAATGCTAAATTTCCTTGCTAGATGTTCCCCTCTTGAGTTTTTGCATGTGTGTTTCTGTGACAATCTATTGCAAATGTAAAGCTTCCAGGAATCTGACTGTGGAAAAGAACTTATTGTCAGAGTACAATAGTGCTAAGCTCGACCCCAGAATAAACCAAAACCAAAATAAACCATGATATCAGGAGGTAACAGAAAGTACACAAAAGCATCAATTTTGTCTTGAAATGTACTGAGACGAGGCTTATATTGTATGGATGGCGTGGAAAATACTGATGACATGAGAAATCAGCTATATTACTAGGACAAATGCTCTGTCAGCTCCGAGTATGTACACTTAAATCAGAACCTAACAATATTTTCCCAAAGGGGTTGGTACACCTTTCCTGCTAGTATGTAATAGAATATATTTTAAAAAACACACACGCACAAAACACTTTGATTTGGACATTTTGAAGGTATTTGAAATCTAGGAATCCTCCTTTCCTTCAAAAGAAGTGTCAGTCAGGGAACAAAATTTACCTTGCAAATATTAGATGCACGAGAAAATTGCATATGTTTTAAGACAAGGATCTTCCCAGGTTTCCCTCCGATTCCCATTATATCACAAAAATAAAACCACTCACCCCATTTGCTGTACAAAATTCTCTAGAAGTGGTCAGACCTACTAAGCCAACTCTCATCTCCTTTGGGTGTTCTTTCAATATGCTGCACCATTTTATTCATATTAATATTGGTGATCTGTCACAATTGCCCATCACTGTCTTATATAGTGTGACAGCAGTTTGTTTGTTGAACTCTTGCCATAGAACCTCACGTTTACTCTTCCTCCTTCCCCTCCCCACCAACCATTAAATGCAGATATTTCTCATCCAGCTCCCTCTAAATGTGCTGGGTTGCAACCTCCATCATGATGAACCAAAATAGGTTGGGGAGGATGGGAGCTGTAGTCCAAAGCCCCTGGAGGACTGAGCTTGGAGGTGCTGATGGGCAAATACTTGGTATGGGAAAAATCATGCAGAGAGTTTTCCTCCCATTTATTCTTCCTGCACTTCATTATCTGCCTCATGCGACGACAAGGAAACTCAGCAGCATGGTATTTACACATCAAGTATCCCGAAATGTCATATTAGAGGGGGAAATGCCACAGCGGCCGTGCATCTCTCCTACTGTCGAGTCATAATAACCTCTGCTTTCTGACCAGTTTTTGAAAGCGTATTCTGGAAACCAAATGGAAGAACTCTACTCCAATTTGATTTCTGTGCTATTTATTTTCTCATATTTTAAGTACTCCTAGGCACTGCTCTACTCTCTGCCTTTTGTCCAAGGCCGGGGGCTGAACTTTATCTGGTAGGTCAGATCTGCAGCTGAAAAGGTCGCGCTTGTTCTTCTTTTCACTGTATGCCATGTGTAGTGCAGGTAGGAGGTGCTATGTGAAATCCTAAGTCATGGCTTATCTTCTCCTGTACTGTTAATGTCAACATAATCAAGAAATAACTGAATCAAATACAGATTCTACAGCTATACCATACAAATTTGGCACAATATATTGCCTGGGCAGACAGGAGTGGATTTCCTCTGTCTTTAAATTAAACTGAAGAAGTGTGAGAGTTCTTCAGGGAGAACCACTTTTTCATTAAACATCAGCACAAAACAACAAATCCATCAGCTCTGTTGGCTTTTGTGATAGCAGCCAATTAGTAGAAAATTTATCCCCATCCCTGAAATGGGGTTGTTGGCAGGATCTCTAGAATGAGCTTGGGTTTGAGAATTTGGGGTGGAGGGTTGTAAGGGTTCATACTTTGCCTCCCTGATTTTTAACTGAGACTCTGGAGACACTCTCATTGTAAAATCACAACTAGTTTTTATTGGAATATGCAACAATAAATCTTTTTGCCAGAACTCAGCTTCTGCGGTTTCTCTCGCTTCCAAAGGGTCCGGCGAGGGCATCCAAATGTCTTTAACAAAGGGGTTGCAGCTCAACTCATCACAAGGTCCTTTCAAAAATGGGTTACTGTTTTCTAACTCACAAGTCTCTATCTACGGGTTCAGAAGTGGGGTGGTCTCATCATCTCAAACCTCTGCCCTGTAGGTGTCCTCCTCTCCTCATAGAGGGGTCAATGGTCCATTAAGTAGCCCCTCCTCTGGGCTTCCTCTAAACACCATGCCTGGCATCCTCTCTCTTCTCTAGACACTGCTTCTTTTTCCTCCCTGAGCTGTCTACGCCACCCTCTGGCCTCAGACTCTCCCCAATAGGAAGGAGGTTGCAGTAGACCCCTTCTTCGCCAGTAATCAGCTTCCTCTCGGGGAACCCATACCTTTTCCCCTTTACTGGTCCAAGGGTCCTCTACCCATATCATCTCCCAACCCCCCAGTATTAAGTCTACCTCTCCTTTTATATCTCCCATTCCCGCCTCCACAACAGACTTTCTCCTTTCCTCTTTTCCCACCAATTCATCCCCTGAATGGGTGGCCACTGTCATCTTTAACAGTTCCTGCTCCAACTCCCGGGTATCAACTCCCTGCTGTTTGGTCTCGCTGGGTGGTGCAGGCGGGTTTGTCTGTGTCTCTTGTTCCTTTGTGAGGGAGGAGGACACTCTCGCCTCGCGTCTCACAAGGGTAGAGGCTGCATTTGAGATGGTCATACTTGCTATAGCATGAAATATGGAACAGTGCTGGAGTGAAACTAAAGTCACATCTGTAGCGGAACCCAAAAGATGACGTCATTCCTGCATGTCAATCAGAGGATAGAGCAGGAGGGGCAGAGTGAGAATGACAGTTGGAGAGTTGGAAGGGACAGTTAGAGAGACAGTTGGAATCAGATAGGGATAGGGAGAATTAGGGACAAGAAGATGGGGAGAGAGTGCTAGGGTTTAGGAATAGCTAAAAAGGGGTTAAGAAAGGAAATTGAAAGAGTAAAATATATTGAACAAGCAAGAATGAACACATAAGCATAACATGAGAAATACCAGTGATTGAATACATGATCTAATATATGCGCACCTGACACAGTTATATATTTGATTCTCCTTATGATTTTGTTCATTAATAAAAGAATATTTGATCAAACCCTTGATTCCTAAGTTATATGAGCAGCTCCTGTGTGTGGGAATTGTAGTGGTATTAGGAGAAATACCTGGTGGCAGCAAAAGGAAGGAAAAAGGTGTGTTTACCTTTGTGGAGCCCAAAGGAAATAAAGGGGCAACAAGGGGGATTGCCACAACATTCCATGCTTTTTCAGCAAAAATATTCTATCTCATACATTTTAGAGGCACATTTTGCCATCTTGCTGCTCCCAACCACTGCAGTCCATGGTGCCGATATTGCAGCAGCTTTCCCTCCATTCTTCCCTCCCTACAGTAACTTTGTTTTTCAATTCAGAGTAGCATCTGTTGCTGCCAGTGCACATAGATTGCTTTGCAAAATAAAAATAAAACTCTATTGAGGCATTAGGTATGTCGAAGCGGGAACATGCAACAAAATGTTGCAACATAAAGTGTTTCTGTTCCCCTCCCTTCTCCAGCAGACTCCATTGCAATCCCACCCTCCTTCACCTAATTTTCCATCTTTCCCTCAGCCAGACAAAATCTCATAGCCTCTGAGGAGGTTCTTTGTGCCATGAGTATGGGTCACCCCCTCTTGCTGCTTTTTAAAACATAATATAAAATCAAGAATGGGGGAACCATGCAGGTTAATAATCACATGCATCCCACTCCCAATGACTTTTTTTTTTGGTGGTCACTTGAACAATCCACTTTTTTCTGAAAGGGAAGAATATTACCTCCAAAGAGCACAATCCTCTTTTCAAACAACTCTTGCCTTCTAACACTTTAACGGGAAAACCATTCTCCACTGTCCAAACCAGTTGGAGGGGGAATGTTTTATCACCCCTTACCCCAAATTGACCCCCACTATTCCAAACAGTTTCCCAATCCCCCATAGTCCCCTACCCAGACTGGAACTGACCTCCCAGTTACTCCGAATTCCACAGGGAGGGGTGGTGTAACTCCCAGGGGATCCCACAGCTAAGAAAATGGATCTGAGGAATGGGACGATAATTAAGGATTTTTGCAAAGAGTAGCGTTCTGTGAAGTGCACTGATAAGTACAACAGCACTCATGGCCTCTATACTGGAAAAGCTGAAAGAATTGGATATACTTGTTATACAGTACAGAAATGCCCACTCCTGAAAGATAATTTAGATGGAATTACAAAGGCTTAGTCAGAAATTTCCTAATAGTGTAATAAGCAGAGGACAACAGGACAACACATAGTTACCAGTAGGAGAGGGAGGAAAGGGGGTGGGAGGGAATCAGAGGGTAGGCCAAGAGTAGCTTGATTTCCTCTCCAAGAGAAAGGTCTATAATGCTAAGCACCAGTATTTCCTCCCTGCACAGCTGGCCCTAGACATAATACCTAAAGCTAAACTAGCTATTCTGGCATGGTTCAAAAGCATGCAAAAATGTGAGTAGATAAATAGGTACCACCTCGGTGGGAAGGTAAATGGTGTTCCGTGTCTAGTCGCGCTGGCCACGTGACCACGGAAGATTGTCTGTGGACAAACGCTAGCTCCATGGCTTGGAAACAGAGATGAGCACTGCCCCCTAGAGTCAGACACAACTGAACAAAATTGTCAAGGGGAACCTTTACCTTTATCCCATTTCACTAGTGCCTCTTCTCATGACAGTAGTTTTAAAAAAGCAATATCCAGAATGCTGATTTTTCTGTGTGCATGCTAGCCTGTTGCATGCTTAGTTGTCTTTTTCATCAGGTGACAAATGAGTACCTTTTCACACATTATTTAAGACCTATTGTTTTCAGTGGACTGATCTTTGGTTTGTATAACTGCAAACCAGAGATTATTAGAGCAATAATGAAATTTTTCAATCCCCAGAACATTTAAACTATATGATTGCAAGTAGAATTTCAGAAACTAGCAACAGGTTAAATAACTTTAAAACTGATGGCTTTTTGTGACACCTGTGAATGTGAATGTCTGAGTTTATTAAAGGATGCTTCCACAGCCGCCACCCCCCCAGACCCTTACTCTTCTTGTTTGCTTTAAAGCATAGAAAACCTTTGCTTTTCTCACTGAACTTGGTGTCACTAGACTCTGTCACAGATGCACCTGCTTGTAAAGACACATAAATTATCTTCTATTTACAAACAGCAAAAAAAAAAAAAAAAAGGAGAAGGAGGCAGAACTGCACAATTTTGGAGAGGCTTTCTGAAAAGGAGCAAGACAACATACAAAAGGATAAGGCAATAGTACAGCCTAGACAGGAACCAGATTGCTGGCAGAAGATCAAGAACACAAAGACTTGGAACAACTACAGGATTCTTCACAAGCTAATCTCGTATGGTGTGTTCTTGTTCTTTAGCATAAAGAATCATATCCAGGTTCCTCAAGAGACCAGCTGGCATTTTGATCTGCACATCTGTTACTGCACATTAGAAAGCAAAAGATCAAAGCTTAAAGGAAGAGCTAACTACAAACGTAGTGATTTCCAGAAAACTGTTCATATTTTCTGTATTGAGACCAACCCTGTTTGCTCTTAAATGCTCAAGTACTCTGAATTCTTCTGCGGTAATTTAATTGTGTCTTTCAGGAACTGGGGAGCTGCTCATTTCCCCCCTTTTTACAATGTCAAATTGTTGATTATTTGGGAGTGACTGCCATCAGCAAACAGCTTTAAATGATAGTAATTAGAAATGTCCCATTCAATTTGTATTTGCAGCCCATCTAGGAGAAGGAAAACTCTGGTCCCAAACCCCCATGCCATGAGGAGGAGAAGCGCTGCCATCACCCATGCAACGAGGGAGCAGGCTGGGTAGGTGGGACTCGTCAGCCTGGGAAGGCAGCCCATCTAGGAGAAGGAAAACTATGATTTCAAACCTCCACTGCCTTGTGGCTATATCCACTGATGGAAAAGGCTTCAGGAGTAAACCTCGAGGCGAAATCCGGAGCCTGAGTCCTAGAGGCAGTTTATGTCATTCTGGCAACTCCTGTGACATTGCTGGAACCAGTTGTATTGGCTCTTGCCTTTCCATTTGACTATTTCAGTGATGTGGAGAGGAGGGATTTGTTGGGTGGGCAACAGCCTATCCTCCATATTATTTTACCCAGGCTTCATGCTCTGGAGAGGACACTTCAGCTTTGCATACAGCATCAAAGTCTTCCATACAGAGCATATTACCATAGTCTCTTGAGACTGAAGGATGCCTATGATCTGCTGTATAAATTGGAACTGACCTTGCCTGAGTGATTTTGAGGTGGCCTTACAGGTAATGAGGAAGACAGGAGAAAACATTTGTTGGGGCTAAGGGAGATGTCCCTTTAGCATTCTCGGTTAGTAACCTGGTTTGTCCGTGTGACCACTCACTGCCTAGCCCAGATGTTTGGCACCCATCTATTCTGGAATAGGTATGCATGTATGCACAGCAAGGGGGAAAATCATTCTGCAAATCAAAGGTAGCAATGGAGATTACAAACTGCAACAAGAACAGTGGGGGGAGGCAGAGAAAGCCATTAGCACTACTTTGACAAATTAAAGCCCAGACAAGTAAGGCTTTGGTGCATTCAGTCTATTCAATAAATCTTAGCTTCACTTTAAAAAAATCTAAGCTATCCCTGGTCATTTTCACAATTTGTACGTGCAGAAGATGATATTTCTTTCAGAATGGGATTAATACAGCTGAAACTCCCAATTTTACATTGTTTAATTTAAGAACCTATGTTGTTTTCATTTCCCAGTAAAATATTTTTTCCTTCAGAGATTAAATTTTACAGAGGCAGAAAAGAAGAAATTACATAATGGTTTCATTAGGCTAATGTCCTATGAGTTTCATTTTTAACTTCCCAGAATAAATTACACACATTGAGGCTGTAATCCTGTGCCCACTTACCCAGAAGTAAATTTCATACAAAACTCAGTGGGACTTAAGAGTTAAAATAAGCAGCTCCTGGAGGAGGAGTTAAAACAACACCCTCCTGAACAGAAAAACACAAGGGCGGGGGGGAGGACACAGGATGGAACAAACTTCGTTGTACATGAAAAAAATGAATTAAAAATTGCCAGACACAGTTCAAATCCTATTTCTATTGGTAATAGGATCAAGCTCTTCCTTGCGAGCAGACATGTATACAATTGCACCTTAAATATATCTGATATTGCTGTTAGCTACTATTCTTGTGATTGTGTTGTTTATTCTGCAGCTGCTTATCACAAACAAAGGTGCTAATTCTCCATACTCGAGCTACTGGAAATATTCCTCACCATTCACTGGAAATACTTACTATCCCTTACCACTGCCTATGCCTTGCAAAAATATATATTTGTAGTGCAAATGGCTAGAAAATTAGAAAAGACGGCAGAGATTGTTCACAATAGACTTCAATGCTACTTTCATGGGGGGGGGGACTATCATTTTGAGCCAAGTTCCAAATAAACAAAAACATGTCCTTCCCATTACACCGAATAAGCAGTGAAGACTAGGAGCAAGAATATAGACAAGAAAACAACAGAATTTGAAATCAGGGTTGGCTAATACTTTATTGTGAATAGTAAAATAGTGTATGAAAGTGAGCTTGTGAGTCTTGCCTTATTCATCTGGCCCTGCATTTCTGAGCTCAGAGTGGGGATGGAGGAGAAAAAAAAAATCCAGAACTCAAAGGATTTTGTTCGTGAGGCCATTGCAGAGCTTGGGGTGAGGAAGTAAAGGGAGAAGTCTCAGAACCTTTCTGCCCAGAAAGGCAGAACTTCTAGTTTAATGAAGAGGCCTGCAGAACTTGAAAGCAAGATTTTTAAAATATATATATATACTTTTGCAGTTTGAAAAAAGTATTAGCTATCCCTGATTTTTTACAGGGATCCACTTTGTTTTTGCAAAATGAGTTAATGACTCACATGGGAAAGCAGCATCAAAGAGTGGGGGGATTCCTCATTCTCAGCAGCACAGCAAACACTTTACTAGCATAAAGATCCAAGTTGTATCCTTTGGCATCTCCAGTTATATATCAAGATTCCTGAGAGCTACTGCCAGAGCAGACATTACTTAGCTTGTTTGACAAAGAGCCTGGCCTAGTATAAAGCAGCTTCCCATCTTGCTATCGATTACAGCAGAGGTGGACAGAAGGCAGATTTGGAGCTACTGGTAGGTTTGTGGGTGGTTTTAACAGATTGCCTAAGATTCTGGAGTCCCACTTGTTAACAATAGCAGTATACAAAACGACACACACACCCCAATTATACTGCTGAAAGATTGAAAAAACCATGGTTTTTCTGTAGAGCTCAATTCATTTCTGACACTCAAAATAAATCATTTCGTTTAAAATTCTTACTTCCATGGGCATGTCTCTTCTCCCCCGCATCAAGTTCTGATTCATAAATTATGGTGGTCTAGTAAAAAACAGCAAATTAGATCCCACAAGCCTGAAGACAGTTGCAGCTCCTCTCATTTTTCTGTATGCCATAAAGACAGTGGATAGGTTCCAAAGTTGTGTGCACTTACTTATTTAGACCTACAGTGATGCCTCACACAATGAAATTAATTCGTTTGGCGAGTTATGTCTTGCGAAATTTCCATCTTGCGAGGCGCGGTTTCCCATAGGAATGCATCGAAATTTCATTAATGTATTCCTATGGGGGAAAAAACTGGTGGGGGACCTCTGAAAGTGGCGCTGGCTCCCCGTCACACCCCCGCCTCTCAGCTGTTTGGCACTGGGTCTCAAAGTCTTCCCGGGGCTTGCCCAGCACGGAAAAAGGCAGGGGGAAGGTGGGAAATTCAAAAATGGTGCTTTCCCCCTGCCTTTTTCCGTGCTGGGCAAGCCCTAGGAAGCCTTTTTTTCACCCATAGGAATGCATTAAATTTCAATGCATTCCTATGGGAAATCACGCCTTGCAAGATGAATTTTTTTTCCTCTTGTGAATCACCAAAAAACTCCCAAGACACTTTTGTCTTGTGAGTTTTTCGTTGCACGAGGCATTCGTCTTGCGAGGCACCACTGTATTTGAATATATAAAATGTGCAGACACTTTCTAATAGAAAATCTATCCAACTTCTATGATAATAGAGAAGTTTCCAATATCACCTAGCTCAAATATCAGAATTATGAAGATAAGATGGAGTCACGTTCCCCCAGTGTCCCGTTTGTTGTTCCTCAAACACAGGTCCACCTTCGGACACGATGTAGTGTTTTCTCCCTTTACACCCTGCCACCAGTGGATCTTTATCCACACTATACCAAATACGATTCTTAGACCCAGGCTGCCAAATATTACAGGTTTATTTATTGTTTGATTGGTAAATAACAGAAGTAAAGTCATAGATGTTTTTTCATTGTTCAATCATTAAACTTGGATAGGATTACACGATTGCTTGTTTTTATTCATTCACATTAACCACTGTAACAAAATCTTATGACTGTCTATTTTCTATTACTTTTATCTATTATCTATTCTCTGACACAGTGGTTCTTAACCTTTTTGAAAGAAATGCCCCCTTGAGCCATTGAGGAAGTTATCATTGCCCCCGTTCCCATGGCGACAATATCTACTGTATCTATCTATCTATCTATCTATCTATCTATCTATCTATCTATCTATCTATCTATCTATCTATCTATCTATCTGTCTGTCTGTCTGTCTGTCTGTCTGTCTGTCTGTCTGTCTGTCTGTTTATTCAAGACACTTAAATCCAATGACCCCAGAAAACAAAATTCAATTGCAAGAAAATGAAATGCCTGAAAAAAACAGTAACGTTTAATGATTTAGTTACAAGTGAATTTTAAGATGCAAAAAGAAATATTAAAAGGGCATAAAAACAAACCGCAATGCAGGAACTAAAAATTTCAAGATAAAAACGCTGAAACTAAATTAAGATTTGAGGAAAATATATATTTATGCACACTGTAAAAAGGGTTAAAAAGAAACAAAGAAAATTTTTACAGAAGGATAGCAACAAAAATCAGAGCGACTATATATATATATATATCTACACAAAAAGTTTACACAAAGAGCACAACAAAAAAATTTGAAACCATAAAACCGAGAAAACAAAATATAGTATCGAACTGGAGTGCATGCTAAAAAAGTACAAAAAACACAAAATGTTTTACAGAGCACAACAAGAATTCAAAAACGAAGCTGAAAACTCAAACTGGAACGTGAGAGCCAATGCAAGCAAATACAACAACAAGAGCTGAGACAATTACTAATGAAGAAAATGTATGTACACAAAAAGCAACAAAAAACCATCAATGGCTGCCTTGTGCTTGGTGAGCTGATGTCAGTTTCTTGATGTCTGGAACCATTTTTGTTAATTTCATTCTTAAATTGTCGTGCTCAGTGATCTTCAAAATGTTCCTTGATTTAGAAAGGATCTGTTGGATGGCGCTGAAGCCCATCTCCACTAAGTAAGGAAAGGCTAAAATAAGCAACTTAACTTCCTCCCACAATATTGGGTAAGTGTTCGTCTATTTTCACCCAAAAACTTTCTAGCCATAACTCTGAAAATATGATTGGGCTTCACAGTCGCATTTCAGATCTGTCAGTGGCTCTTGCAGTTTGGGATGAAGTTGTGCAAAGTCTGCTGTGAAAGGATTTAGCACCCAGGTGGGCACTTTCAGATTTATCATATCATAGAATCTGGTTTTCATATCTTCTTTTAGTTGCTTCAAGTGGCAGCAAAAAAGGTCCAAATCTTTGATTGGAGTGGACGTTCGTTACCAAGGCTTGGGAACCGATACAGCTCTTGGCGACTCATATTGCTTGCAAGGAGGTCCAATTTGGAAATAAATGAGCAGATTATTCCTTTGGTCTTAATAAAATTGATTTTATCTCCTTGCAGCTTTACATTCACTTCATTCAGCTTGTCAAAAACATCAGCGAAATAAGCTACATCCAGACGTCGAAGTTTAAGAGAACTGCTTAGACTTGGATCAATGGATTCAAGAAATTCGACAACTGTGTCAAAAAGGTCATAGAATCGTCGCAGACACTTTCCTTTTGAAAGCCACCTCACTTTGGTGTGCAAAAGGAGACATTCAAACTCCTTGTCATTTTCTTCAGAAAGCTTGTGAAAAAGTCAGTTGTTCAAGGCTTTTGACTTAATTTTATTCACAGCATTAATGACGTAATGTAAGGACTCGTACAAACGGCTACTCAAATTTTTTGAGACAAGGTGCTGTCTATGAACGACGCAATGGACAGTCATAACTCCAGGTACAACTGATTTTAGATGAGCTTGAAATCTGCGATATCGCCTAACCATGGATGCAGCTCCGTTGGTTGCACATGCCACGACGTTTGTCAAAGGGATGTTTTTCTCATTAAAAATTCTTCAACCATTTTAAATATCGAAGAACCTTTTGTGTCGGTAGCTAAATTTTGAGCAAATAACAGTTCTTCCCCAATCTCTTCATTTCCGTTGATGAAATGGACATAAGCCAATAACAAGGCTTCATTTTCACGAATTGTTGACTCATTAATCTGCATCACGAATTCTGTACTTTTGAAGATGTCAATAAACCTTTCTTCCACATCAGCAGCCATTTCATCATTTTTTCTGTTCAAAGGAATCGATTGTGTGACAGTGCTTGCGATGGGCCCCAACATGGTGGCAAAAATCTGTTACACTGCCAGTAAAATCAGTGTTTCTCCGGTAGTGTGAGGTTTGCCACATTTTGCTGTCAACAAAGATACTTCATAGGAACAAATGAGCCCCTTGTCAGCGTTGAGTGACGATTTTCCAAATAGCATCTCAACAGTGCTGCGACCCTCAAACTTGGCCTTTAAGGACTGGAAAAACGATACCGATTTGTCGGCTTTATCCGAATGAATTTTTACCAAATGGTCTTTCAGTCGGGAAGGCTTCATCACTTCATTTGAAAATGATTTCTCACAAAGAAGACAAAATGGAAGCTTCTGGCAGTTCTCGGTCCATATATTGCTGAACCCTACCTTGTAGGATTTTGAGCAGAACCTTGCTAGCATGTGAAATGAGTGCAATTGTACGGTAGTTGGAGCATTCTTTGGCGCTGCCCTTCTTTGGGATTGGGATGTAGACTGATCTTTTCCAATCCTCTGGCCACTGCTGAGTTTTCCAAACTTGCTTGCATATTGAGTGTAGCACCTTAACAGTGTCATCTTTTAAGAGTTTAAATAGTTCAACTAGAATGCCATCACCTCCACTGGCCTTGTTGTTAGCCATGCTTTCTAAGGCCCACTTCTGTTGCACTTACACAAAATACTTAAGTTTTACTGGCAACATTGGCTCATGTTAAATCTCCAAAGACACGACTTGGTGTGCAACATAGAATGCTCATAATCCTGTTTAGTGTAGTAAATCACACTGTATTAGGCCCACTGAATCTATTGAGATATGGTGACAGCTCCTCTGCATGTTCTATTGATTCAAATGGGCCTAATCCAACTGCAACTTAAGCACAGTAAGTTACAGCAGGCACATTTGAATTAATGGAACTTACAGAGGAATTACTGTAACTCACCAAATTCCCAGTGATTAAATGGGTCTAACTCTAGTGCACTTTACTAGACTAAGCAACAGGATTTTGGCCAATGTCTATGGAGAGTTCTTGTGATAAATTTGCCTCTAAATGTTATACCTTTTGTGTAAGCCTGCAACAGGACTTCGGCCACTTTATCCTCAACTTTGTGAGAGGGATCACTCTAGAGCAGTGGTTCTCAAATTGGGGTCCCCAGATGTTCTTGGACTGCAATTCCCAAAAGCCTTCACCTCTTGCTGTGCTGGACAGGATTTCTAGGCATTGCAGTCCAGGAACATCTGGAGACCCAAATTTGAGAACCTCTGCCCTAGAAATTGACTAGCCCATAGCCACCCGGTATGTTTCATAGCTAGCTGGAACACAAACCTAGGTCTCCCAAATTCCAGTCTGACCACTACACGAAAGCTCTTGTATTCCTCCTCAAAAAGAATGCCATGTTTTGAACAAGAATAGTCTGCCTGTTGGGACATACAGAAATGAATAACTACAAAGCCCCCTCTTTTCAGACTCTGACAACAGGAAAGATGCACATTTTAATTTTAAAGAATCTTTATTTCAACAGACATGATTTTTAAAATGTTTTAAACATTCTATAGGCTTAGGGGGGAAAGCATTCTATAGGCATATGTACAAGGAGTAGAACCAAAGAAAGGGTTTTTATTGCCTCTTCCTTCTCAGTCCTTTTATCAGTTCCCAACCACTTCTCCACATGTGGCTCATCTTTCATAAGGGGCTGGGGAATGGACAACCAGGGGCTGGAGTGGACGCAAAGCCCGGTCCATACCAAGTTCGCCACGAGCCATCTGGGAAAGGATCCCATCCACCTGCAGAAGAGAATGGTTTCAGCAGCTCCAAGTCACAAACCCATGGACTGTACAGCATAAGTCAGGGCTGGGTCACAGCCATTTTTGAAGGCCTCTCTGAGAGCCTTTGCCTCCCTCCCAATACTTTTCATTAAAAATGGTTAATTTCAGCTTCCAGGAATGATGATTCTACATGAACACGAGACACAGTACCTTCTCTCACCCCCAGAAAAAATGAATCTAGGAAAGGACTTCCGTCCAGTTCTAGTTTTGGCCTTTGAGTGATTTTTGCATTTAGAGGCCTAATGCAGCCTTGCCATGTCTCTGGAAACAGCTAGACCCCTGGTTGTTCTCCAAAGATGGCCACCCCTAGCATAAACCCTTAGGATATCCTCATATGATTATATAATAATTGTGTGTCATCAAGTCAATTCTGACTTATAGCAACCCTTTTCAGGATTTTCTAGGTAGGAAATACACAGAAGTGGTTTCCCATTCCCTTCTTCTGGGGGCATCCTAAGACTGTGCAGCTTGACCAAGGCCACAGACTAGCTCTTCTCCTTGGAGGCACAGTGGAGAATCGAACTCTTACCTCTGGCTCCGTAGCTAGATATTGAGCTATCCAGCCAGCTTATTCTCGCATACAGTCTCCAAATTCTAAAGGAATAAGCTAGCCTCCCTTCTGAATGGAAATTTCCTCCTCTCTGTCCAAATTAACCAGACTTGATTATCATTTTGATAGGGCAGCTTCATATCATCGGAGGTAAGCATTTCCCCCTTTCTGGTGTAGGTCCTCTCACAGAAGAATCCCTCAGAGATGAGAGTCACAGCAGAGAACATGAGACAAGCCTAGCCAGACATAACTTGAAAAAGCAGCTTTCCAAGTTCTGTGGCCAGATCATATCTAAGCCCCATCTTGCCCAACATCCTGTACCCTACACTGGTCTCCCAGATGCCCTGGCTAGCGTACAAGTAGGATGATGGCCCTCACTTCCTGCTGCTCCTCAGAACTGGTATTCAGAGGCTCACCACCTCCGAGACTGGAAATAAGACCCAGTATTGCAACTTGTAGCCCTCACTACTAATCACTACTGCTAGTCTTACCTTCTTTAGGTATATCTAAAAACTATGTAGGTTGGTGACCTTCCCCTGAGTCTATGGCAGTGGATCTCTTTCATGGAAGGACCTTCTCCACAGCAATGAGCTCTGCCTTTTGGCGACAAGGCCACTTCTCCTGTTCTCTGACACTCACCCGTTGGGCATAAGCCTGATCTTCTTGGGGCTGGTATAGTTTCCTAATCTCTGTGGTCCTGTGAAACCAGAACAGGGTAGAAACATAATTTAATATTGAATAGGTGTTGTTTTACTACAACTCCCACAATCCCCCAGCCAACACAGAGGCCATGGTAGGCAGATTCTGAGAGCTGCAATCCCAAAATAAAGGATGTTTCCCAAACTCTGGTCTTAGCATGCAGCGGTCAAGAGCAAACAAAGCCGTGGTAGAAAAAAAAAAACCAAAGCCCTGCACTCTCTCAAGGCAGGAAAGATACTGCTGGTCTGTATCTCTTGGTGTTTCCCCACTTATTTGCAGTGTGTACAAATATAAATAAAACCCACTGTCTCCTGGACAACTTATATCCTTAAACCAACACTTTTTGAACTTTACATAAATGGTGTGTGCATGGACAAAATAAAATTTTAGATTACAAATGAACTTGGGAATGTAGATGAGTTGGACTAGAACTCTCTCACCCCAACCATTGTTCAAACTGGTTGGGGATGATGAGGGTTAAAGCATAAGACATCTGAAAGTTTCCAGGTCATGTATTCCTCTATTAACATTGAACCAAAGAGTGTGTCAGCCAGGAAAGCAGTGAATGCCTCGCCTGTGGATGATTCCCTGCAGATTACAGAAACATTAATTAATTTCTCTCACACAATAAAAATGGGTGAAACCCCTATCTATTCCCGGTGGCACATATAACTTTCTTCTTCCCTAATTTAACCTTGCAACAACAACTCTGTGAGAAAGGTCAGCAGTCACCCCAAAGGCATCCTGTGAGTTTTGAGGACTTGACCTTAGTTTTCCTAATCCCAGTTCTACACTTCCAGGAGTGTATCATTTTGGTTGTCACAACAAGTATATACACTGAAGACAGATTGCTCTGTGAAGACTTACCTTCTTTTATCTTTAGCACCATTGGGTTCAAGGAGTGAAGGTTGAGATGGGTTATTCTGAGGAGGAGTCAGGTTCTTTAAGAGATTCTGAGACAAGCAAACCAGATTACATTTCGTTGGCATTTGCTGGCACAACAGACATCTCTTTGGCTTCTCTCGGTTCCTAGAGCAGGGAAACAGGAAAGCTTTAAAGCTGGAATGGAGTTCAGGATACAAGCTGAAAAGAGTGGGCCTTACCTGACCACACAGTCCTCACAGACATAGTTGTCAGACAAGCCTTCAGGGACAGAGATGTTTAGTGGAGGCAGGTGAAAGGGGACAACCTTCTTTCCATCCTGGACACAAACCAAGCCTCCACGAAGCAAGAGAGGAGCCCAGCTGGATGATGGACGGTACAGCACCATTCCATGGACTACGCACCATCCGCGGATCATGTCTAAAATGAAAAGGAGGGGTAGTTCAGCAGCACCCCACAGACCTGGCTTCAGTTTACCTAGTTTCACAGAGTCAACTCCATTCCTTCCTATAAACCTTTTTTTTGCACTTATATTTTGTTCCCTACAACTCATTTCACAAATGATCTGGTCACCTGTTTTTTCCTCAGACGTCTCTGTTTTCACATCCTTCATCAGGTCCAGAGGAGGGGCTGTCAGAGGGGCCTATAAAGCGAAAGTGTGAGAATTAGAGTGGGCATAGAGTTGACCCCCTCCATTCTGGCCTTATGCTTTCCCTTATTGCACAAAACTCTTCCTTTCTCCCCTCATCTTTGGACCCAGTGCTCCACAGAACTAAAGTAGCTCCTCTCTCCCTTTAAATAAAGCCACCAAGGCCACTTTATCTGTGAGCCATTTTGGAGTGCGAGAAGCCCATGCACTCTTCCAGAGCTTGTAAAATTTACCTCTTTGAACTACACCTCTCGATTACAGAGGATTGCTGGCTGGAGGATTCTGAGAGCAAATGTCCAAAAAAATAAAATTTCTATGCTCTGTCTCTTACCAATCCCTGCACTCTCCATTCACTTTTTGCATGCCTTCTTTATTTCGACAGCAAACAACATCTGAATTTGGTTCAGAACTAGCACAGAAGTGACAAGTTGTAGCCATTAGAACACAACAGTCCCACTAGATCAAGTAAAGTTGTCTTTGTGTTCAGAAACAGGTCGTGAAGACAACAACCTTCCAATGTTCTTTATTCCTTTGATCCCATATTGGCATTCAGAGACATACTGCCTTTCAACATGGAGGTTTCATTTGGATATCATGGCTAATAAACAACAATTAATATATTTTCCTAGGTAATCAGAAACCAGCACATGAAGCCACCAACAGACTGAGGAATATAGTGATCCATTAAACTCAGAAGTATCTATTCTGACTGCCAATGACTTTCCTAAGGTCAGATAGACAGTAACTTCCACTAGCCCTACCAAGATGGGCAATGGTGAGGAATTAGGGAAATTGTAATTCAGCGATATCTACAAGTTGTCAAACTTTTTTCTAAGATGCCAAACAAAATTTTCCCCTGTTATCAAAATCCTGATGCCCCACTGCAGCTGGAGATGGAAAATGTATGCAAGCATAAGCTCTGCCATGGGACATCATAAAGTCGCTTCTCAGGATTGCTAAGTCATTTCCATAATATTCCTTCAAAATTCTCATTTCTAATCTAGATGTGGATTTTTCCAATCAACTGGGCTATTCAAAACAGCACAGAAGAACCTACTCCTGCCCGCCATCCTAGACCTGCAGTCACTAACCTCATGAATCTGGCAATGCTCCTCAACTTTGGCTGTTTTCTCTTCTTTGCTTTCCACTGTTTTCAGCAGAGGCTCTCCATGAAAGGCTTTCAACCTTTCCACAAGTTCAGCATTCTGTGTGGGAAAACAAGTAGGAAAACAGGCAGATGGAAGAGTTGAACACAAAGAGACAGCTCCAGGTATAAAACCTGGATAAACTAGAAAGAATAATAACAATAAAGAAGTAAATGTAGCTCTTCTCCCTCTCTAAGGCTGCAGTGGTCCAAAGAGAACCATCAGCTGGGAGCTGCCATTTTAATTTCCCACAATGTCCTCAGAGTGATGATTTGTTGGAGGCGCTGTGGGAAATTAAGATAGCAATTAGGCCAGGAAAAAAAATATTTCAGGAGGGAAATCACAGCGGGTGTCAGTGGTGGGGCCTGTCAAGACAGTGGGTTTCAACAGCTACTCAAGGATACTGGGACCGAGAGCAGTGTTGTTAACAGTTGTCTTGAGGTTAAATATGCTTGAGGGCTGGCCTCATCTGCCTACCTGCCAATGTATATGGGTGAATGGTCTCAGATTTTCTCTCTTGAAGTCTCTCAATATCATGAGGAAGAACTTCTGTGGTCATGGTCAATGACTGTATATTACTACACAGAGGGATAAGGGCTACAGTTACTTGTTGTTTATTATTCTTTTTCAAAAACACAAGGCACAGTCAATCAAAATTATATAAAATATTGACTGGTATTATAGAACAGATACAAGTTATAACCAAAAACCTACGTATGCTAAATATCGGCGCAGTATGTACGCAATATATTCCTAATATTGCCATTTTCTGTAGCTCCGATGGTGTGATTTCTGAGATCTGCAACTGCTTATAGTACTATGTGAAATTTCTTGATATTGTTTACAAAGCCCCAGTGACTACAAGGACCACTGAAGTGTGTTTCATCCACAAGCAAAATGTTTCGATTGGCAGGTCTCTGTATTTTGTTAGTTTTTCCAATTCTTTATTTTCAACTCTGGCATCCCCTGGAATTGCAATGTCAATGATCCAGACATTTCTTCATTCTATTACTATGTCTGGTGCATTATACTCAAGGTGTCTGTTTGGATCCGGAAATCCCACAGGAGCTTGATTTTCCTCATTTTCTGACACCTTCTCTAACATTCTCATGGGTTTTTGGAGGCTGGCAAGTTGTATTTTTTGCATAATGACCAGTGCACTAATTTTGCTACTCCACCATGTCTAATTTTGTAATCTGTTTGTGCAATCTCTGGATATTCTCAGATGAGGTGTAACACAGTTTCATCTTTTTCTTTCATCATCATACATACATACATACAAAAAATGTGCATTTAATACAGTATCAGTTGTATTGCATTACAGTTACTTCTGAGCAAGCATGGTTCTCTACTTTGCCTCGAAAGAGGAAAACAGAATTTTGTTCATCGTTTTTCAACACAAAGATACAATCCAGTGATGGTCAAACTGTGGCTCTTAAGGCTACAGTTCAATTAGTCCTGGCCAGCACAGCCAAAGGTGAATGTTTATGGGAGCTGAAGTCCAGCAACATCTGGAGGGCCACTAATTGCCCATTCCTTATATGGCCAGACAGGCTGTGCAGTTCCTTCTCATCTAATAAAAGAGCTGCTGGATAGCTCAGTGGTTTAGGCATCTGGCTGTGGAGCCAGAGGTTGGGAGTTTGTTTCCCCACTGTGTCTCCCTGACAGAGGCTGGACTCAAGTGATCCACAGGATCCCTTTCAGCCCTGCCATTCTAAGTAGTGGGAGGAAATCACTCAGAAAACCCAAGACAGATTGAGACAATCTCTTCTCACCTTTCCTGTGGCTCGAAGTCCCACCTTCTTGCATTGTTGTTGCAGCTGGACCCTTTTTAGAGTGCTGTAGTCCGCTGAGGACGTTCCACTGGTTGGTGGACAAGCAGAGTTCCTGGCTGGTTTGTGCAGAGGAGGGGTGGAAGCCGATCTGGTTGTTTTGCGCCGCGGGCGGGGCATTCTGAGAACCCTAAACTATAAACAGAATAACAGAAATCAGAGCAGGGAAGATTAGCCATAATTTCCCTCTATCCTTCAGCGCATGAGCCTTCATGTGCAGGAAGGACAGTGGGAGCCAAACCTTTTTCTTCCTCTTAAAAAAAGGTTAATGATTAAACAGTTTTATGAGATGAAACAAATCAAATGAAGACAGAGATACTGTAGACTCAAACTGAAAAATCATAACGTTTATGTCATGGTTTGTTCCTATACTTGACCCAAAGAAAAGCACACAGGTGAGAATCATGCAGCCCCAGAGGCAGTCTCTTCCATGGCCCTGATGCTGGAAAACCTTGGTGTGGGAAACACACAGCTCTGTCCTTCAACAGATAGGGGCGTCCAAGGGATCTAAGAGGAACAGCCCAGGAGCTGCCTTTGCTGCTTCACCAACACCCACAGCCTGGGCAGCTGCCTGATTCTGGACAATGACAGCGCTAATCCTGATTGGTCCAAGACCTGCAAGAAGAGTGGAAGAGCACCAAGTGCTCCTGTTCAGTGATCCAGACAGAAGCCCCATCAACAGACACTCACTATACCGTGGCCCCTCTGCATATTCAGTTCTTATTCGTTTGTTTGAGGTCTGTTTCTCTTTATCCATTAATGCTTTTTTTCCTCCAAGAGGTATTCCTCCCCCCCACACACACACACACATTTTCACACAACTTACAAGTTTCTTCAGACAGGCTGATACCTTCGTCTTGCTCCTCAGCAGCTCCCTTTTGCCTACATAACCATCATACCCAAGCACCTGTTTTTGCCATTCAACAATGGCTTTTATCGATTTGATGCTTAGTTTTGTATTGCTTTTATGTAGTGAGTCAGTTTGGCAGAGTCTTGTACCCCCAAAAGTAATCTAAAATATTTCAAATCCATTTTGCAACTATCAGATGGTCAATGAAACCATTGTGGGCAGAAGAGGTACATGAACAAGGGAGAAGATGAAAACATCATAGCCAATATCCTGTTCATATTTACATGTGCAGCACTCCAACTGTGGCAGCTGCCATAGCAATCTAATAAGGTGTTCATTGTGTGTAATCACATGTGCAATCATATGACCTGTCAGATCACCATAGCAGCTTCCCCAGCTGGAGTTGTGTGCACATAAATATGGAACACAAGACTAGCCTATGTAAGTAATTCATGCAGAATCAGAGCAAGTTTATTGCATGTTTACTGCCCAAAGGGGCAGCACTCATCTTTGTTAGTAATTCTGGCATCCATTTGGGGATCCATTTGGAATCATTATTCTGTATATTAAATTGCATCAATAGGAAGCAGACTGGGGAAAGTAAAAGCACGTTGGATACAGAATTGATTCAAACTGAAAGTGAATCATGGACTCAAGGAGACTGGTAAAATATGAGGCTGTGAAAAATTAAAGCAGAATGGAAAGAATAGGCCAGAGCAGTTTCCTCCTAATGCTAGAACTCCAGCAAAGGCTTTCTGCATCTGTTTGCCTGCCTGGGGGACACCTTTGCACCAGCTGCAACATGCCTTATATCACAGAGGAACAGAAGTCAACTTCCAAGTTACGTATGTGTTCATTTTGTTCATAGTTCATTTTGTACAAGGTTCCAGGTGAACCAAGTAAATTTGGGTCTAGCTAAGAGCTTGTGAATGTTAGTTTTTTGGGCTACAGCTCCCAGATTGTGCCTCCAAACAAGCTCTGGTTCCATGGGATCTGATCATGTTCTACAAGGTGTCCCTTGCAGCCAGACACTGTAGTAACAACACAAGACATGATGGGCAAGTTACAACTGGAACAACATGACTGCCTTTATTTATGCCGTCTCCTTAAGCAACTCTAAGATACCTAGGAATATGGTTTAAACACAAGTTGGCTAGAAGTAAACTAGACAAACATAAAGATTCATTTTTCTGAGAGGGAATTGTCAGACATTTTGATTCTGAAGATGGCTTGAGGGACTGGCTGGATAGCTCAGTGGTTTAGATATCTGTTTGCAGAGCCGGAGGTTGGGGGTTCAATTCCCAACTGAAACTCCTGCAAGAAGATCCAGCCTGTGTAACTTTGGGCAAAGTGCACACTCCCAGGATGGCCCTCAAGCCGGAGTACATCCCCGCACACTAGCCCAAAGAATGAGAGCCAATCTACTGCGGTGGTTAAAACCAGAGGAAAGGACCAAGGAACAATTGTTAGACATAATTATCATGAAACAATTGATTAACACTTGAGTACGAACGTGAAAAGCTGGGTGCAGAAAAATAATCTGAAGAAGGTGGAGGAAGCGCTCCACCTAGTGGAGGATTACTGCATGGCAGAGGACATCAATAAGGAAAACTCCGCCCCATGGGGCAAAGGCGGGAGAGCACACGAGAAGACGACGTTGAACCTAGGAGCTGGTGAATGGCGCAGCAAAGAACCACAGGCGTCCTTTTGAACCAATGGGCCCAAAGCCGGTGCGGCCCATTACTTTTGATCATCGTTTATTTGAGCCAGGCTCTGGCTTGAAAATTGGCAAGGACGGCCACCCTGTGTGTTTTGACTGCGGCTTGCCAGGACACGTGATACGGGACTGCCCAGGAACTTGTTGTTCTTGGGTAGGACAACAGCAAAAGACAGTGCAGAAGCAAGGGGCAGATCAAGAAGGCTGGGAGGTAGAAGAGTGGGTGAATGGAGAAAAGAAAAGAGCACTGATAGATATGGGGTGTGGCAAGATACTGGTGTGGGACTTGAAATGTGGACAACTGGAAGAGGGGTTGGTGGTAAAGTGCATACATGGAGATGTTAAATCTTACCAAACAATGTGGGCAGAAGTGAAAGTAGGGGACGAATCACTATGAATGAAGGTGGGCGTGGTACCAGGTTTGTCTCAAGAAATGCTGTTAGGACTGGGTAGGGACATGTTCCGTATTTGGTTCTAAGGATGGAATGCAGGGAGACTGTGTAGAGACTGGAGATGAGAGTGATTTTTTGTACAGGCTTGAGTATGGCAGCAGGATGACAGCACATTGCAGGAACATCTACAAGAAGCCCAGGAGGTGGGAATTATACCAAGAGGGGAGAAGGGTGTGGATATGTGTGATGGTTTGTTGTATTTGTAAATGAGGAAGGGGAACGACAGTTGGCAGTGCCACAGAAATGGAGGCAGAAGGTTCTGAGATTGGCACACGATATACCTATGACTGGGCACTTATTGTATGAAAAGATGGGACCCCGAGTAAAGCAAAGGTTTTGGTGGCCTGGGATGGATAAAGATATCACAAACTATTGTCTGACCTGCCCTGAATACCAGAAAACACTAGCCAAACCCAGGCCAAGGGCAGACCTCATTCCCATGCCCCTGGTAGACCAGCCTTTCCAGAGAGTGGGAACTGATATTGTGGGACCATTGTTGAAATCAGCAGGTGAACATAGCCACATCCTAGTTATCATAGATTATGCCACCAGATATTCAGAGGTCATACCCTTGAGGTCTACCACGGCCAAGGTGTTAGCGAGAGAGCTGATGCACGTGTTTTCTTGGTTGGGCTTTCCAAAAGAGGTTCTGACTGATCAAGGTACGAACTTCATGAGTCAGACCTTTAAGGATATGTGGCGCCTGCTAGAGGTGAAGCCAGTCCACACAGCAGTTTATCATCCCCAAATGAATGGACTGGTGGAAAGGTTTAACAAGACGTTGAAAAGCATACTGCGAAAGTTAGTAATGGAGAAGCCTCGTAGGTGGTATCTGTTGGCAGCACCATTGATGTTTGCCATTCAGGAAGTTCCTCAGGCTTCTTCCACGTAAATTTGCTAAAAGAATGGAAGGAACGAGAAGCGTTATGAGGAGAAGTAGGGGAGGAAAACTTTGGCCCCGAGGCTAAAAACTGCCTACAGAAAGACTTAAGGATTATCATCAGTGAGGAGCTAGATGAAGGGCAAGAGCAGCAGTTAAAGGAGATTGAACAGGAGTTCCAGAATGTTTTTTCAGGGCTGCTGGGTCATACAAACCTGATAGAACATCCCATTAACACTGTACCTCAAGTGGTGGTAAGATCTGGGGGGGGGGGGAGGAATTGGCCTCACCATCTAAAAGAAACCATAAACAAAGAAATTGATGAGATGCTAGAGTTAGATGTGATAGAACCATCTCACAGCCCTTGGCGAAGTTACCCAGTGGTGGTACCAAAGGCAGACGGGAGTGTACTATTGTGTATAGACTTTAGGAAGCTAAAGGAGGTGCCCAAGTTTGATGCCTATCCTATGCTCAAGATAGAAGACCTACTAGAGAGGTCAGGAAAAGCGGAATACCTGACCTTGCTAGATTTCACAAAGGGGCATTGGAAGATTCGTCTAAGGGAGGAAGACAAGGAAAAGATGGCCTTCGTCACCCCCAAAGGATTGTTCCACTTCTCCAGAATGCCGTTTGGGTTGCATGGTGCAGTGGCTACCTTCCAGAGATTGATGGATAGGGTGTTAGAACCAGTGAAGGAGTTTTCAGGAGCCTACATCGATGACATACTGATTTATAGTAATAGTTGGGAGGAACATTTAATCCATCTTCGCAGAGTGTTAACAGAATTAGGAAAGGCAAGACTAAGAGTGAATCCTGTAAATACAAGATAGCATGAAAGGGGGTAAAATTCTTGGGCTTCCAAGTGGAGCAAGGGAAGATTCAACCTGTATCGGATAAGGTAACATCCTGAGTTGTTCCTCGAACCAAGAAGGAGGTACAATAATTCTTGGATTTGGCTTGTTGTTACCGACAGTTTGTTCCCAACTTCGTGGAGATAGCTGCTCCCCTTACAGATATGACTAAAAAAAAATCAAATAGTCTGGGGAAGGCTGGAGCATCAAGCTTTCGTGAGACTGAAAGAGATATTGGTGGAACTTCCAAGTAGATATGCCCCTGATTTCAACTTGCCTTTTTATAGTGCAAACCGATGCCTCTGATAGGGGAATAGGAGAAGTGTTGTCACAAAGGGGATGTGGAGCACCCCGTGATGTATCTCACTAAGAAGTTGAACGCTTGAGACCAGAAGTACACAACAATTGAAAAGGAAG
Source organism: Pogona vitticeps (assembly GCF_051106095.1). Lineage (NCBI taxonomy): Eukaryota > Metazoa > Chordata > Lepidosauria > Squamata > Agamidae > Pogona > Pogona vitticeps. Next base: position 52,031,279 of record NC_135788.1, on the reverse strand, counting down.
CTTTAACAGCCAAGTGGGCAATACAGACACTTAAATATTATCTGTTGGGATCCCCTTTTACGTTGGTAACAGATCATGCCCCATTACAAGGGCTAAATCAGATGAAAGACATCAATCCTAGGTTAATGCATTGGTACCTATGTCTCCAACCGTTTATGTTCAAACTGTAGTACTGGAAAGGCAGCAATCATGTTAACACTGATTATTTTTCCTGACAGGGAGACAGGGGCGTGGAGACAGAAGAGAGGATGGCCCACTCGTCGGGGGGAGGCATGTGAGGTACAGAGAGAGTGTATGCCATCCTCAGCAGAGAAAGGACAGGAGGAGATAGCCGGATGTGTAGAGGGAGAACTCATAAGGACAGAAGATGAAGTGAAGGGTGAGAGGGCGACAGAGATATGTCTGGCAGAAGATAAGGAGGGAGATACAGGGGAGGAGCAAGATCTGATACTATGGGAGGTTATACAGTGGTACCTTGACTTATGAACATCCCTACTTACAAACATTTTGACTTACGAATGGCTCTGGTTGGAACTTTTTGCTTCGACTTGCAGCTGGAGCTTCCACTTATGAACAGAAACAGGCAGGGAAAAGAGGCGGGCAATTCAACTTTCTAACTGTAGATGGCCCCGAGGCTGCTTCTTTGTGCTGTAGCTCATTCGGCAGTTATAGGGTGTGTCGCAATTGGAGGCTTGGGAGAGCCTCCTGCTTCAGAGTGAGTGTGTGTGTGTATGCAGAGAGGGTTTGTTTCTGTGCTCTGCTTCGGAGCAAGTGTGTGTCTGTGTGTCTGTATTTTTGGAGTTTTTTTTCCTTCTTAAACCTCAGCAACGGAGGTGGCTCTAGTGTCTGTCTGTTTTTTGAGGTTTCTTCTTAAAACCTGAGCAACGGAGCACCTTCCAACTGGGCGTGCTGTGCTCTTTTGATTTTTTTGGTTATTTTTTTCCTCTGGGCAGCAGGGGGGAAAGCTGTGGCTGCTGATCGGAGTGAGGGAAGCTGCAGAGGAGCAGGAGGCGGCAGGTGGGCAGGCAGGTGAGCGCTTCCCGGCCAGGTCTCTGGCCCCGGCCCCATTCACTTCGGCCAGCCTTTGAGGCTCCCTTTCTCTCCTGGATTTTGTTTTCTTTTTTGCAGCCCCAGCGCATTCCTATGGGGCTTGCAGTGTTTTATTTTTTTATTTGGGGTGTATTTTTTTTCTTCAGCCGGAACGGATTAATCGGTTTTCAATGCATTCCTATGGGAAATGGTGCTTTGACTTACGAACGTTTCAAGTTATGTACACTGTTCCAATATGAATTAAGTTACAGCACTGATGTTACCTGTCTGTCATGGGTTTGGAGGGAAAGGTCCATCCTATGGGGAGTGGAAGGCGGGACATCAGGAGGAGGGGCTGTACTGTATATATATGTGGAGCTTGTGTGGAGAAGTTTAGAAGCAGGAGAGCTGAAGGAGAGCTGAGAGAAGAAGCTGGTGTGGAAGCCTGTGTGTCAGACAGGGTACTACTGTGTGTCAGTCAGTACCAACCTGATAGGTTCAGGTGTCTGTATGGTTAGCCAGAACTGATAGGTTCAGGGTCTGTGCTTTATTTATAGTGTTCTGTGTGAACCAAACTGGTGTATGTATGATTGAGACTAAGCCACGTTACTGTATCTTATTCACTTGATCATTTTATTTTCCCTGTGTGTTATTTAAATAAACCTTATTCCTTTGTTAGTTAAAAATCCATCCCTGGTCTGTGTGACTTCTTATAGGGAATGGTTGGTGGCAGCTTAGTGAAAGTGTGGCATCCTCCAGTAGGTCTGGGTTTGTCACACGGATTAATCGGTTTTCAATGCATTCCTATGGGAAATGGTGCTTTGACTTACGAACGTTTCAAGTTATGTACACTGTTCCAATATGAATTAAGTTCATTAAGCCGAGGTACCACTGTAAAAAGGGATGAAGAGGTGCGGGAATTTAGAGTGGAAGTAGACATGAAAGAGGGAAACAGGAAAGACAGCGCCGTACAGACAGATAGTGTGGACGAACAGGCTAATAAGGTTTGTGACCTGTTGAAAGAATTCCCAAACCTTAAAACAGAAGGAGGGTTGCTTCCCGACCCCCTCCTCCTCTAGGGGTGTGAGAAAAGTAGTGAACCCCCTAGAACGGACAGTCATGGTCTTTCCCTGCAACCAAGGTGGAGGGAGGAAAGTGATCGGACCCGGTCCCGTCTGCAACACACCACCCCTGGAGGGGGATTGGGCGAGATACCCATGTTGTGGAACAGTGTACCCCATTGGAACGCATTGAACAGGTTTCAATGGGGTTTTATTTTCGCTTTATGATGTTTTCGCTTAATGACGATTTTCCTGGAATGGATTATCGCCGTTAAGCGAGGCACCACTGTAATTCCTGAAATAGTTTGACCCTTTTGAACTTGTTAGTAAAGAAGTAGAAGAAAATAAAGTTAAAGTTGTTGAACAATTCAAATCGCCTCTGTCTCTCATTCCTGCCAAAATGAAGGAGCCATCACCAATTCAAGAAGAACCCAATTACAGACATTCCTGACAAATATCAAGGTCTTAAACTTTTAAGGACTCATGACCAATAGGTCTTAAATTAACAGGAAGCCAATGAAGGCATGACAAACTTGGGGATATGTGTTCATACAGTGGACCCTCTACTTAAGGAATTAATCCGTATTGGAATGGTGGCTGCAAGTCGAAAAGTCTGTAGGTCGAATCTCCATTGACCTACAATGCACTGAAAACCGATTAATCCCATAACCAGTGGTTTTTATTCTATTTTTATTCCATTTTGGGTTTTTTCTGGTCTGTAAGTCGATTCTCTGGCTGCAAGTCGAATCTAAATTTTGCAGCCAGAGAAGTCTGTAACTCGAAAAGTCTGTAAGTCGAGGGTCCACTGTATCTGCTAGTACCTGTGATCAGTCTAGCAACCACATTTTGGACCCGCTGAAGTTTTTGTATTGACTTCAAGGGCAGCCATAGTGTTACAGTTGTCTATTTTAGAGATTAAAAATTCATGGGCCACTGTTATTAAGCATTTCTTATCCAGGTAAAGGTACAGCTGGACAATCAAGTGAAGTTGATAAAAGGCACTCTAGACCACACAGATATTTGTGTCTCCATAGAGAGAGACGAGCCCAAGAGTACTTCCAAGCTGCAAACCCAATCCTTCAGGCGGAATGTGACCCCACTGAGGCCAGGTAAGCAAGAAGGGCTGCCAATCTTTCCAACAGGAGGATGTCTGTCTTATCTGAATTCAGTTTCCATTTATTGGCTCTAGCCTAGTCCTTTATCGACACTAGGAGGTGCTCAAGAACCTATTCGCTGCAGATGAAGAAAAGGAAAGACAGGGCTGTGATTCATCTGCATATGGATGGCAACGAATTCCAAATCTCTGTATGACCTCTCAGCCACTTCATGTAGATATTAAAAACACTGGGAAACGGCTGGTCTCTGAGGGACCCCATAACAGAGATCCCAAGGGGTGGACACTGCCTCCCCAAACTGTACCATCTGATATCAGCTCTCAGAGAAGGACTGGAGTCACTGAAGAACAGAACCCTCAAGTTCCAAACTTGATAGCCATCTCAGAAGAATACCGCGGTACCAGACCACAGAAAGATCGTGGAGGACCGGCAGGGTTAGATGCCCCCTGCCTGCTTCTCTTGAAGAGTGACCAATGCCTTTTCAGTTATGGGGTACAGCCTGAACCCCAAACTGAAACAGACCTAGACTATCCATTTCCTACAAGAAGACCTGCAGCTGGTCAGCCCCCCCCCATCAACTTTCCCAAGATTTGAATAGTGGCAATGGGCCTGTGGCTATTAAAAACATCCATTGCTCAGTCTGGTTACTTTGGAATGGGCCTTGTAACTGTTTCCTTGAAACAAGAAGATAAACCACACTCTCCTGAAGAGACATGAATGATGCGCATAGCCAGCTCCTTTGCTTATTTTAAGAGCCACAACACCTAGCAAAATTTGCAATAAAGACCAGAAATTCCAAACTAACCCCCGTATCCTATCTGTGCACAGTCACTTAACGTTACAGCCCACGTTCCTGATTCAAAAGGATTTATCCCAGCCTGCCACAGCTGCCTGTGACATAAGGAAAGGGGGCAGACCAGGAAGGCTCCACATTTCTGCTGCCGGCTGAGAAAGCTCTAAAATAGAATAACGGAATACGTACTAACAACCACCACCTGTATACCCAGGGACGAACTTCCGTTACCACGGAACCGATCTCGTTAACAAGCCCCAAGGCAACAATCTACCATTGTTCTGAGGGAGTAAGAAAGCAATCAAAGGAGCAATCCCGTCTCCGTAGCAGAACGAGATTGCGCCGCAGCAGAAGTACATCACGCGGGACTAGAAACTTGGCAAGAAGTCTGGCAAAGAAAAAAAAGGTGAGCAACCGATTGGGAGAAAAGAAACAGCTTGTTCTTTCTATGAGGATCGCAACGAGTATTATTCTCCTCCGTAATTATAAAGGAGGAAGGCAGCAGGAACAGAGGAAGACGAAATATGAGATGGATTGACTCCCGAAAGGAAGTCTACAATAGCCGAGCAGGGTGGCTAAGGAAAGGAACTTTTGGAGATCGCTCTTTCATAAAGTCGCCATAAGTCGGAGGGGATTTGACAGCAAATAACAATTTGGACTACAAGAATTAAAACCTCTTTGATTTCAGCAGCGGCGATGTTAAGAAACATATAGAAAAGGGGGGAAATGAAATGGAAGAGGACAGAAAAAAAAACAACAACGAGGCATTTCAACCCACCTTGACCCTCGATGCTACGCGTCCTTCTACAGTATCTGCAAAAAATGCTCTTTTTCAAACTGCGCGCACGTCCGGCGGCTAAATGGCCCCTCCCAGCTCACGCCCCTTTCCTGGGGACTTCTCTGCGCCTGCGCCAGCCGCTCTGTCCTTCTCCTTCAGGGGGAAGTGGAAAAAAAGATGGCGGCGCCCATCTGAGCGAGAGGAGTGTAGAAGGTTTGAATGAGAGTGAACTCCGCTTCCCTGGTACGCAGGTAATGGTGCACTTACTTCCTCTGCGGTTGTTGTATAGGAATTAGGAATAGCGGTGGCGAGATGAGCGGCTTAGAGGTTGGGAAACAGCACCGAGGGATCGCTGTTTGGGAGCGTGATGGCTTGCAGAGTTTAGGCAACTACTCGGGATATATTCGGGGTGTGTGTGTGGGGTGGTCATAGGGAAAAAAAGCAGGCAAGCTTAATTTTTTTACATAATCACTTAAAGATAAAACTGTCCGCCTAAAAGGGATAATCGATAGGGTTAGGGGTTTCTGGGATAATCTTATATTTTTTTAGGTGGCCTCTTCCTTCTCTACATGGTTGGGATTCAGCTGAGACTTTGTTGAGTTTCACAGAGAAGAAAAAGAGAAATTGTGGCGTCCTTGAAGTCTACAGATTTTTGTTTTAGCATGGGCTTCCCTTGATTACAATCCAGTTTTTCAGATACAAATGGCTTTTGGTTTTTGCCCTGATCAGCAGCTCAGACAAAGAGGCAGTAGCCGCTACACCTGGTCTGAGTTTGTGGAAGGCAATACTGTACAGTCCAAAAAGCTGGTCAGGTAGCCCCTTCGTTATTCAATGTTTTCCTGCCACCCCGTCTCATGGCTTTCCTTTGGTACTTCTTCCTTCTGGCCAATTCAGCAATGAGCATGTGGATATTGGCATTTGAGTGGGCTGGATAGCACTGCTTGGTTGGGAGAGCAGGAGGACAAAAATTGACTTTTTTTTTGTATCTCTCCTTTTCTCCAAAGAGTTTAGCCTATGTAAAGACATGCAGCTCAAATCACATGCAACAGATGTCTGAAGTTACAAATGTCTCTGGTCAAACTACATCAAGCAACCAGGCATTATAAATAGGGACAGTTAAAACAATAATAAATGGCAGAGCCTTGACCTCCAGCTGTGATGTACCTGTTTTACGCAAGACATTTCGGGAGGAAACATCTGTCTTCTGGCATCTACAAACATAACCTTTACAAGTTGAAGACTAGGCTAGAAGCTTTCTTTTTGACAGTTTCATGTTTCTACCAGCAAGGAGGTTTTAGTATGGAGGGCAACAGTCATGAAGCTTCCTTTTTTCTTTTGCCTGTGAAATAGTTTCACATTTCTGGATGACTGTGGTGTTCCTCGTAAAGCACATCATTGCATTTGATTTCATTTCCACAAGAAGTTGCAACAGCTACCAACTTGGATTGGCTTTAAAAGTCTATTAGACATGACAGCTCTGAGGCAGTGTGCCTCTGGAAGCGTGTTGTTGTGCTTGTCATCCATTGGCACTGGGATGGAGGAGAGCTGAATGCTGGGCTAGATGGACCTTTGACCTGAGCCACAGAGCTTGTGTGCTCTTACGTTTTCCTGAATGTATAAATTAGTTTCTCATCAAAGCATGCACTTCTTTGCTTTCTATAGAACATCACCCAAATATCCATTATAGTATATTTCTACAAGTTATAGATGCATCCTTTTTACAATTTATGTGGAAATGCCATTCATTTTAAAGTTTATTTCAAAATATGCCAAGCGCCTTTACAGATAGAACTCTGCTCAAGGTGTGATCCACAATAAATTAAGTGAAAGAACATTGGCGGTTAGTAGCGAAGCACAAATGTCTCAGCTTGCGGCATCCCAAGTAAAAGATCAACAATCCATTTCTAAGATATTTGAGACTAATTTTCATTTTCTTTTAATTTTAAGAACCACAGAGAGAAAGATGGGGTGGCCACATGTGGAATAAAATATTTGAATGTCTATACCCTATTCAAGATAAATTCCTAGGCCCTTTCTGTGTAGATGCCTTAATCGACAGAACAAATAAACTGAGCTCTTTCTTGAAGATGTCAGCAAATGAGGACAGATTTCTTTCTCAACCTATGTTTAGCCCAGTACTTTGCTTCCATACTGTCCATATCTTCTAAGAAGAACTTTTCTGTACTGGACATTTTCTAAAAGGCAGCATTATTGTGTTATTTTTAACTAAAGCATTTCATATCTGTCAGGTTACTAATGATCACAAATTAAAATTGCTGTGTATTTTTTTAAACAGGGCTGCCAATAAATGCTGAAGAATGTGGTGCCTTTACCATAGATTTCATAATTATCCTTCATGCTGGAAGAAAGAATTAATTGGAGTATTGGGCCCAATCAAATGGCAGAAGCGACTACTCCGAAGATGCATCAGATCTATTTGTAGTGAAACAGGGAAGTGGGAAGAAAACTATACATTGGAGACTAGGGAAAAACTTGAAAGTTGGTGGCATTCAAGAGTCAAGGACCACTTCAATAAATCAATCGAAATAGATGTAAGGATTATGGCAGCATTCAACTTTTTATCCTATGGCCCGTTAAATACTTTCATTTGTTACTGGAAATATTGGCTCGCATCCTACTCAATATTAACGTGTATGCAGAACTCTGTCTGTAGAAGTTTGCAGCTTGGTGTGCTCCTGGATGTGGTCCTGAGCCTGGAAATACCAGTTTTGGCATTTGCACAGTGAAAGATGGTGTGGCAGCTTTGGCTATGGCTAGGCATGCCTTACTTAGTTCTCATTTGAATTGCTGCCACATGCTCAGTGTGGGGCTGTCTTTGAAATGTGTTCAGAAACTTGAGCTGGTTCAAATGCTGCACCCAGATAGCTGACTGGCACTGGTTATAGGGAGTGAATAACTCCCCTGTTACAACAGCTTCACTGGCTGCCAGGCTGTTTCTGAGCTCAGTCTAAGTCCTTGTTACATCCTATTAAGGCCTATATGGCTTGGGTGCAGGCTATCCAAGGACTGGATTGCTCCACAGAAGCCGCCTCAGCTGTTAAGGTCTCTTCATGGAAGTCCTTTCTTTGAGACCCGCTACTCACAGACTTGTTTAGTGAGGATGCTAGATTGTCCCTACTCAGTTGGCTGCTTCCTGTCTTTGGAATGAACTGCCCTGAGAAGCCAGGTAGGCCCTCTCCCTTGTCCAGCAAAAACCTTCATTTTCAGGCAAGCTTTTGATCAATACCAGGAGTCATGAGTTGAGTTAGGAACGTTCCATTTCTTTTTTAACAATGTTTTTATAAGTTTTCAAAATACTTTTAATAGTGCTTTAAAAATATCTTTACATGTTTCATCATTTTAACTTTACTTTTACTTTACTTTATTTGGACTTATACCCCACCCCTCTAGACAAAGTCTACACTAAAATGTGTTCTTTATAGTGTTTTAAAATAACATTTATTGTATGATTTTAGTTGACTGTAAGCCACTTTGAGTCCTCTATGGGGAGAAGGGCAGAACGTAAAATAAATAAGATAAGCAGTGGAAAAAAATAAAGGGAACCGTGGTGTAACTTTTAAAAATCAAAATGTGGAGAATACCTTTTTCAAAGTTATAGCTCACATCCTGCTTCTTTGTCTGGTTTTCCTCTAGAAATCAAAACCAAAGTTTTACGTCCTGTCAATGTTTCCATATCCCTCTGGAAAACTTCACATGGGCCATGTTCGAGTCTACACCATGAGTGACACAGTTGCACGGTTTCAGAAAATGAGAGGCTTTCAGGTATTGTTGGCTTTGTCAACTGAATGGCCTGGTTGACATTTGCTTGGAGACTGCTGAGGGGCATGGGAAGATTATGATACTTCTCATTTTAGAAAATACACTAAAGGTTTTTAAGAACAAATCAAAGCAGAAACTTTAAGAAGAGTTGATGATAATAAATGATGAGGACCTGTACAAGATTATGAAGAAGCCACAAGCTGTAGTGTATTTTTTTAAGAATCTTTATTTTATTAAATGAAAACATATTGTAAGAAGCAAAAGAACAACAAACAGAATAGCAAACAAATAAAATACAATAATTATACACAAACAAAATCGAAACAAAGTGCTTCCCCCCACTGGGACCAATGGAGAACTAGACCTTTTCCTTTATTTCAAGGATTCACATTCCCCTTCCAAAATTGTAACATTTCTTGCTATGGTGCTCTTCCCTTCCCCTTCATTAATGCTTAATCAATAAAATCTCCCCAAATTTCTGCAAAAGTATGCCTTCTAAGCACTCCTTTTTAAACTTTAATAATGCATGTTAATTTTTCATTAATAGGTGTATTCCATAACTCTGTATACCATTCACTTAATTGAAAATTATGTTTTATTTTCCAGTACTTGGCTATAATTAATCTAGCAGCTGTGACTAAATTAGAAATTAATTCTATAGTTGCCCACTTGTATTCCACCTTATCAAATATTGATTGAAGTGCTATTTTAGGACATACTTCTACATTTTGTTTGGTTATTTCTCTAAGTACCATTTGCCAAAATGTCATCACATTATCACATTCCCACCACATTTGAAAATATGTGCTGGTTTTCTGGCATCCCCTCCAGCACAACATAGAGTAATTTTTATTTATTTGATTTAGTTTCACTGAAGTTAGGTTCCATCGTCAAACAATCTTATAAAAATTCTCTTTAATCCTTTTAGACATGGATTTCACTGTTCATACATCCCATATTTTCTTCCGTCTTTCAGTGTCTATCACTTCCCTCATATCATGTTCCCATAAAACTCTCAGAGGATCCCTGTTGATCCTCTACTTCAGTTAATATTTTGTAAATTTTACTTACTATACCTTTCAATACTTTATTTTCTGCTAGAGTTTCCTTTTGTAATAACATTTCCTCAAATTTTGTAACTTCCCTATATTTACATTTTTTCCTCGATCAGTCTTTTGTCCAACTCTCACTGAACCATGACAATTTCTCCTGTCCTAATATGTTTTTAGTTACTCTTTACTCCCCATCTTTTCTACCCAATCTTTTAATCTAATTACTTGCTGTCTTCTTAACACACTCTCCAGATTTTCAAATTCCTAGGAAAGATTCCCAGTTCAGTCACTGGTCATAATGGTAGACTGAGCACATTCTTGTACTTATTCCAAATTAATAATGTATTTTTCAGGAAAGGATTACTAATTATTTTACCTCTATTTTTATCAGGTGGTTTGAAAATAATATTCTCAAAATTTAGATCTAGCTCAGTTGACTCCGTACCCCACCATATTACTTTATTAGGGTGTGCAATGATATCTCCAACTTTATTTAAGAACAGTTAATGATAATAAATGGTGAGGACCTGTATAAGTTTATGAAGAAGCCACGAACTATGTTGTAAAGTGACTAACTCTTCTGAATATTTTTCTTTCTAAACAATTAGCAGAGCTCTCACTTCTGTTCTCTACACCAGCTGACACCCTCTCTGCATTCTCAGTTTCATGTTTACCAGCATGAATATATAACATAGTCTATTTTTCATCTGGATATAAATATCTGACAAAAACCCTCAACATTTTACAAGCTTGCAATGATTTCAGCTAGCTGCTGAAACCCTTTTCAGCTAGAAAAGTAGTTCAGTCTATTTTGTCTATTGCATTTTGTGGAACCAATAGTGTTTTAAATACCCTGAGAAGGGGGAAAAGTGGACACTGAAAGCAATAGATTTGTGTCAAAATACTTCCTTTTTTGTTTTCATTTTTATTGTACGGAGGAAAGGGGGCAGTAGAAAAAAGAAACAGAGTTCTTGTGATAACTGATCACCTTTGCCGAATAGAGTTCAACTTTTTAAGTGAAAGTCTCAAACTAAGGATGTATTTGGTGCTCCCTTTGTAGAGAAACAGGCAAGTTATCAAAAGTATATAGATTATTAAGATTGGTACCTAGCTAAAGAACTCTTCAGCATAATCATATTTGTATTTATGAACACGAGACATTGTATTAAATGAGATTAAATCCTGAACGAATTTACATAGGATTGCAGTGGTAGCTGATAAATCATTTGAGTTTAAATCTTTTATATTTATATAAAAATATACAATGGCATGCTTTGTTTTTAAAAGCTATCTTCACAATGTTCTTTCTTTTCCTGTTCATTTTTTAATGTATGTTTATATGCTGTCTTTCTCCTCATGGGGAACTCAAGGTAGCTTATAGTCAACTAGAATCATACAACAATCACTGTTTGAAAGTTTACAGGGAATATACTAAAAACAATTAAATATATTGTAATATTGAAAAACAATTTTAAAAACATTTTAAACATAATTGTAACATTCCTGGAGCATTGAACAGGAGGTTTAACCATGTTAACTTGTGTTGGTTGTTGTGGGTTTTCCGGGCTGTTCTTCCTTAAGAAAAACCTTAAGAACATGGCCAAACAACCTGGAAAACTCACACCAACCATCGGATCCCGGCCGTGAAAGCCTTTGAGAATACATTTATTTATTTATTATTTGATTTAGTACGTATTTGTACACTTCATCTGAGGTAACTTTTTTGTCTATCAAAATGCTTTAAATTGGGTTTAATTTAACTAATCAGGTACATGATTCAGCCCTAATACAAGGTTATTCCATGCTCTTATTTGCATGTCTGTATTATTTGACAATGCTATGAGATTCTGTAGCAAGGAGCAGTGATTCAGAAATGAAAGAACTGGTGGGAGTACCCATATGCTGTCTTCTGTGTTTTTCTGCCTCTCCCCCTGAGCTTCTTATGAATTAGAACTGTGTCTATAACGTTGCCAGAGCACCTTCTCAATGTACACAGTACCATCACTTCTTTGATCTTTGCACTCAAGTCTCTTTAAATATTATATACTCTTTGAACGCTAGTGAACCACAAATTGAGAATAGTGTGTTTTATAACACCTTTAAAATTTCTTCACAACCTTGAATGAAGAGACAATGGACTTGGAACAGTTCTATCTCTAATGTATTTTAAAGGCTACATTAGTCCCCATGGTAACAAATAAAATATATCTCCTGCTTATGAGAATAGTGTGCAGATAATTGACAATGGACTTGGAGTGGTTTCTTTTACTAATGTACCTTGTGTGATACATTTATCCCTCCAATGAGATGGCTGAATACATCTGCTCCAGATACTGATGAATGCTGCTTTTCTTACAGATGTTTATGTGGCACATATTTAGATAAAGCAGTTACATACAGATGTACAAGGGTTTTGCTCATTATTTGGACAATTGTATTTTGCCTTCCTGTACACCAAGTTCTGTCTTTGTGAATGGGGTTTTGGAGGAAAAAGCAATACTGTAGTGCTTCCGTGGAATTTGCACTGATCCTGTTTGTTAAAAGGCTAAAAGAAAACCAGACACTGTATGATATGAGAATGTAGAATAAGAGGATCAAAGCCCTGGTCCCAAGCTTGTAATTAAACACACAAATGTAAAAGGAAGAGAGTAGCAAAGGGAAATATTAAATTAGAATGGCTCAGTTAATTGGAAAGAGCATGTGGGAAATAGCTGTGTTGAGGTGCTTCATGGAAAGTGGGAGAGATAGGATTGAACACAACTCTGAGAAAAATCAATTGAAAAGGTAATAGCTTGCTAAATTTGGAATGCTAAAGTAGGGAGTCAAGAGATAAAAAGAACAACAGGTAGGTTTGGCCTTGGAGTTCAAAACGAAGCAGAGAGTTTTGTGAAGAGAACAAGCTGGTCATCACAAACACTCTTTTCCAACAACACAAGAGGCGACTCTAGACATGGAAATCACCAGATGGGCAATACCAAAATCAGATTGATTATGTTCTATGCAACCGAAGATTGAGAAGCTCTATACAGTCAGCAAAAACAAGACCGGGAGCTGATTGTGGCTCTGATCATCAGCTTCTTATAGCAAAACTCAAGCTTAAACTGAAGAAAGTAGGAAAAACCACTGGGCTGGTCAGGTATAATCTAAACCAAATCCTTTATGAAAACACAGTGGAAATGAAGAAAATATTTAAGGAACTAGATTTGATGAACAGAGTGCCTGAAGAACTATGGATGGAGGTTCATAACATTGTACAGGAGACAGCAACAAAAACCATCCCAAAGAAAAGGAAATGCAAGAAAGCAAAGTGGCTGTCCAACAAGGCCTTACAAATAGCAGAGAATTCAAGGGAAACAAAATGCAAGGGAGATAGGGAAAGCTACAGAAAATTGAATGCAGACTTCCAAAGAATAGCAAGGGGGGATAAGGGGCCTTCTTAAATGAACAGTGCAAAGAAACAGAGGAAAATAATAGAAAGGGAAAAACCAGAAATCTGTTCAAGAAAATTGGAGATATTAGAGGAACATTTTGTGCAAAGATGGACATGATAAAGGACGAAAATGGGAGGGACCTCATAGAAGCAGAAGACATCAAGAAGAGGTGGCAAGAATACACAGAGGAATTATACCAGAAGGATCTGGATGTCCTGGACAACCCATATAGTGTGGTTGCTGACCTTGAGCCAGACATCCTGGAGAGCGAAGTCAAATGGGCCTTAGAAAGCATGGCTAACAACAAGGCCAGTGGAGGTGATGGCATTCCAGTTGAACTATTTAAAATCTTAAAATATGATGATGTTAAGGTGCTATACTCAATATGCCAGCAAGTTTGGAAAACCCAACAGTGGTCAGAGGATTGGAAAAGATCAGTCTACATCCCAATCCCAAAGAAAGGCAGTGCCAAAGAATGCTCCAACTACCGCACAATTGCACTCATTTCACACGCTAGCAAGGTTATGCTCAAAATCCTCCAAGGTAGGCTTCAGCAGTATGTGGACCGAGAACTCCCAGAAGTACAAGCTGGATTTTGAAGGGGCAGAGGAACTAGAGGCCAAATTGCTAACATGCACTGGATTATGGAGAAAGCCAGAGAGTTCCAGAAAAATATCTACTTCTGCTTCATTAACTACGCAAAAGCTTTTGATGTGTGGACCACAACAAACTATGGCAAGTCCTTAAAGAAATGGGAGTGCCTGACCACCTTATCCGTCTCCTGAGAAATCTGTATGTGGGACAGGAAGCAACAGTTAGAACTGGATATGGAACAACTGATTGGTTCAAAATTGGGAAAGGAGTATGACAAGGCTGTATATTGTCTCCCTGCTTATTTAACTTATATGCAGAATACATCATGCGGAAGGCTGGACTGGAGGAATCCCAAGCCAGAATTAAGATTGCCAGAAAAAATATCAACAACCTCCGGTATGCAGATGATACCACTCTGATGGCAGAAAGTGAGGAGGAATTAAAGAACCTCTTAATGAGTGTGAAAGAGGAGAGTGCAAAAAAAAGCCTGAAGCTCAACATTCAAAAAAACCACAAAAAAAACAACGAAGATCATGGCCACTGATCCCATCACCTCCTCCCAAATAGAAGGAGAAGATATGGAGGCAATGACAGGGGCATAGCAACTAGAGACCAAATTGCTAACGTGCACTGGATTATGGAGAAAGCCAGAGAGTTCCAAAAAAACATCTACTTCTGCTTCATTGACTATGCAAAAGCCTTTGACTGTGTGGACCACAGCAAACTATGGCAAGTCCTTAAAGAAATGGGAGTGCCTGACCACCTTATCTGTCTCCTGAGAAATATGTATGTGGGACAGGAAGCAACAGTTAGAACTGGCTATGGAACAAATGATTGCTTCAAAATTGGGAAGGAGTACGACAAGGCTGTATATTGTCTCCCTGCTTATTTAACTTATATGCAGAATACATCATGTGAACAGCTGGACTGGATGAATCCCAAGCCAGAATTAAGATTTCCGGAAAAAATACAGAACGACAAAACCGCATTACGACGAACTTTTTGTGATCGCTTTTGCAATCGCTTTATGATGTTTCCTATGGGGGAATTTCGCTTTGCGATGATCGGTTCCCTGCTTCGGGAACCGATTCTTCGCAGAATGATGATTTTCTAACAGCTGATCGGCGGTTTCACAATGGCTGCCGGGTAAACAAAATGGCCCCTCGCTATTTCCTGAGACGGATTCCTCGCTGCACAGGCAGCAAAATGGCCGCCCTATGGAGGATCTTCGCTGGACAGTGAGTTTCCAGCCCATTGGAACGCATTAAACGGGTTTTAATGTGTTTCTATGGGCTTTTTAATTTTGCTTTACGATGTTTTCATTCTACAGCGATTTCACTGGTACGAATTAACGTCGTAATGCGAGGCACCACTGTATCAACAACCTCAGATATGCAGATGACACCACTTTGATGGCAGAAAGTGAGGAGGAAGTAAAGAACCTTTTAATAAGGATGAAAGAGGAGAGTGCAAAAAAATGGTCTGAAGCTAAACATCCAAAAAGCTAAGATCATGGCCACTGGTCCTATCACTTCCTGACAAATAGAAGGGGAAGATAAGGAGGCAGTGACAGATTTTACCTTCTTGGGTTCCATGATCACTGCAGATAGTGATAGCTGCCATGAAATTAAAAGATGCCTACTTCTGGGGAGGAAAGCGATGACAAACCTAGACAACATCTTAAAAAGCAGAAGCATTACCTTGCTGACAAAGGTCCGCATAGTCAAAGCTATGTTTTTTCCAGTAGCCATGTATGGAACTGAGAGCTGGACCATAAAGAAGGCTGACCGCCGAAGAATTGATGCTTTTGAATTGTTGTGCTGGAGGAGACTCTTGAGAGTCTCGTGGACTACAAAGAGATCAAACCTATCCATTCTGAAGGAAATCAACGCTGAGTGCTCACTGGAAGGACACATCCTGAAGCTGAGGCTCCAATACTTTGGCCATCTCATGAGAAGACTCCCTGGAAAAGACCCTGATGTTGGGAAAGTGTGAAGGCAAGAGGAGAAGGGGACGACAGAGGACGAGATGGTTGGACAGTGTCATCGAAGCTACCAACATGAATTTGACCCAACTCCGGGAGGCAGTTAAAGACTGGAGGGCCTGGCGTGTTCTGGTCCATGGGGTCATGAAGAGTTAGAAACGACTTAATGACTAAACAACAGCAACAACAATATGTCGCTGGGGGGAAGGTGGCAGGTGAAACATGAGACAATGGAAATAATTTTATGCCTTTTGATACCTTTTTAATGCTTCTGCTTATGACATGTTGCTTTTATTGTTTTCATTTTGAATGTGGCTTGTTTTGATTGGTTCGCTGTTAGATCTCAGACTGATACATGGGGGTCAAGAATGAATATGGTATATACGTTTGAACACCACTGTTTTATAGTTTTACCATAGTTGACATAATGGCTTCTTGAAGGTTTAGGAGAAAATACCTCATGGTCCTATGCAGGTTTACTCAGAAATCAATCTTACTGCGTTCCACAGGACTTATTCTGGAACAAGTAAATTGTAAGGTCACTGCCTTAGTACACTATGTTGTTTTTGAGCTAGAGGTAATTTTTGTTGCAGTGTTTCTCTGGTGTTGTATGGACACCACCCTGGGAATATGTTGCTTCAGAATCCTAAACATGCAGTTGTCAAATATTTATAGGGCCAAAAAAAAAAAATTCATGCAAAACTGTTGTAATCTCAGAAGAGACAAATATAGTGTGTAATTGATATGCCTGAAGAAATGACTCCTTATTTGTTAGACTTGTATTGTACTGCAGAATGTTGGTCGTTAAATATTCTTTTCCAGGTTTGTGTATTTTTTCTAATGATGTAAGAAATTCTGATGTATTAACCGAAGGGTAAAGTAAATTGATTGATACTGGTGGAAAAGAAGGCATACTGAATTGATAACTTTGTACTGCAGATATAACAAGATTACATTGCAGGTGTGTTACAATGGGAACAAAATACAAAAGCCAAATAAAGTGCAGATCTTCTGTCTTTGGTATATATGGACAGTGATATTTAGTGCAGGCTAACATTAGTCAATGTCATGAAGGCTTCATAAGTGCCGGTGTTTGCCTGGCATCCTGGATACCTTTGCAGAGACCTGAAGTTGGTAAAGAAGTGTTTAGCTCCTGCTGCCAATCACTATAAAAGTTCATGAAATTCTAGATATTGAATATTATCTGTAGTAACACATTTACAGTATATACATAAGCTGTTTTTCTAATAAACTATCAGTTGCTAGAAAAAATGTTTTTAACACCAACAATTCATATCAAAATTAGTAAACACACTTGACATCACTTGATAGGTGAATTTAATAGTTTAGTTGTAAGTAGTGAATGTCTCCATTTTGTGTAATTGTTGCTACTGTCTTAAAGCATATGTTAAACAGTCCAGATATGTCAGTTTGAAGCCTTGTTGGGTTAGTCAGTGCCGAGAATGTTCTGAGTACTGTACTGTAAAGAACAAAAAAGTAATCTTTGCCATCCCTCTGTGTTTGGAGGCTGGTTTTGACTGTTAAAGCCCAAACCATGTAGATATAGGTTGTTTGAAGGACTGTCTTAGGAATTTCCTGTGTCTTATGTTCCTTGGGAGAGGCCCCCAATTGACAGGCACACAAGAACAGGCTATATGGAATTCTCCTTTGAGTAAACAGCTAGACAGCTGGTCCAACCAGTTACTGTTTCTAAGAGGATTTTAGACATACTATATTTTTGTTTTCCTCAATTGAAAAGTTTTACTGTTTACATTTTGGAATTAGCTTATTTGGTTTACTTTTAAATCTGTTTCAAAATGATTTATGGCCTTTTTGTTGATGATTTTGTTACTGTGGAGAAATGCAACCAATGGAGCGCTTATGTGTAGGCATTTTATATCCCATCACATGTACAAAAGAAGATTATCCAATGGCTGAGATAATGCTATTGAAATAGCCCACTTCTGGTCAAAAATAATCTTAATATTCTTAATATATAAATTATCTTAATATTTTAATTTGTTTTAGTTTTACCTGTATTTCATGCAAGTCCATAATTTTAAATTGTGCAACACTCTGATATGAATAAATAAAGATTAATAGTATGTCTTCTAAGCATAATATTTTTATAAGCTATCTTGGGATAATGGCAGTCTTTTAAAAGGTGGCTAAGGGTCGTATCCTGCCTTAAGGCAAATGGTTATTTTTCTCCTCTTACAGTATCATCCCTCCAGGCATGCAAATCTTTCATTGGCACATGCCCAAGGTAACAAACATGCAAGCAAAGTTTTTTCTATTTCCCAGCTGGCCAGTTCCAAACCAAAGGACAGATAATGTGGATTGAAGCAACATCTGTTAGGATAAACAGTCTTTTCCTCTAATTATGCATTTTTCTAGGTATGGAATCAGTCTATCATAATGGGACACTAAGAAATGCATTTAACAATGACACCATGCAGCTTTCTGATCATCTCATTTTTAGGATGAGCTTTGACTTAAGAGGCAAATCTTACAGCAGCTTGACAGTGCCAACAGTGACAATGACAGGATATAGGCTGGTGCCAGTTTAAGAAAAAGAATAAAAGTCTTTCCCCCTCTCTTGGAATGTGTGCTTGTGCAGAGCAAATGGAGCCCCTTCGCAGGCCTAAGGAAGACAAAAAGTCTGACATGCTTTTTTGCTTAAAGGCAAATTGTTTTTGATGGACATAGTTTGGCTGATTCAAAGAAAGAACAAAAATTCTGAATTTGGAAAGGTGCTTCATTATTTTGAGCCTGGAAGGTATTATTAAATCCACTCTGGAAAGTGACAAAAGATGACAAGTCTTATTTTTGTTACAGGTGATAAATCCAATGGGATGGGATGCGTTTGGATTGCCTGCTGAGAATGCAGCAATTGAGCATAAATTGCATCCGGCAAACTGGACGAAAAGGTGTTTGCTTCTCTAGTTACTTGAGAAATATGATTGTGTCAAAGCAGAAGGTTGTGGTACATTGACTACTGTGTTTGCTACTTCCAAAAGTATTTATGTCCTGCTCTAAAGAACAATACATGTGTTGAGTAATGCATCTGTCATTAGAGTTCCTCCTTAACTATATATGGTTGCAAATGTTGCTGTTCTGCATGCATTTGTAGTCTTAGCATGACCTGCTATGTAGTTTATCCTGGGGGAGGGGGTGTAGTCATGTATTAATAGGCATTTTGTCCACCAGAAGGGCTGGTCAGTCTGTTAAGGATGAGTGTGGCAACCACCATAGGCACTCCAGTACTTGGAGCAATGCATTCTACTGCCCCTCTACCTCAGCTGTCACTTCTCTCTCCCCCTTTCTTCCCCCACCCCTGCTTTGCCTCCTTCCCCCAGTGCCTCAGTTTGCAGTACCAGCAGTGGGGTACCTGTCTGCCATCTATCCAAGGTCATCCTGGTTTTTCAATTCCATTATTAAACCTGTTTGCCAATTAACCATTTCATGTGCTAAATGATCATTTGGCCCTCACATTCAACTGCTAGCATCAGAGCCAGTTGCATTCTGGTGAAACTGCTGTGAGCAACATGGCCTTCCTTCCTTGCCCATTTACTTATCTTATTACAGTATTTACTGGCACTGCATTACACAGAGCTAGCTGTAAATGCCTCATTTGGGGCTTGATTTTTTTTAATTTAAAGCGATGCTAGTTGATTTGCGTAGCTGTGGCCGTTTTACACATTGGACAGGCTGGGGGGCGGGCGGGCTGGGGGTGGTTGTTGATGGGAGTAGCTAGTTGAGGCTCCTCTGGGTGGCCACCCCAAGGGAGGCCCAGATGTCTTCTACAAGAGGGTAGGGTTTTCACGGTGGCTCCAGTGTTGTGGCGCCAACTCAATCTGGCCTCCTCCCTGCTGATATTTAGGAAGCAATTAAAGATGTTGCTTTTCAGGAAGGCTTTTTCCTCCATCTGCTCTGGGTTTATATGATCAGTCTGGTTTTAGGGTTATTGTTGCTGCTTTTAATGTTTCTATTTTTTATTTTTGTTTTCTATTACATGTGTTGTAATCTGTGCAGAGTAGTGCCTCAACACTAATGCAAGTGAGATACTTACTAAATAAATAGTTGCTGCTGCTGTAACAAAAGATGCAGTGGGGAGAGGAGGAAGGTGAGGTACAATCCTCATATGGTGGAGAGGAAAGACCTTTCATCTTATGTGTGTGAGAGGGAGAGAGTGAATTTGTAGCTCACTCTTTTCTTACACTGTGCTAGAATTATTATTTTTTTCTTCCATGTCATGTCATTTATATGCTACTTAACTGACATGCTGGGGGTTAATTTGTTATGCTGAATCATCATCATCATCTTAGAACTGCAGAGCTGGGTGGGACCCTATGAATCAATCCTGCCCTTGTCAGGGAGGCACAGTGGGGAGTCAAATCCCCAAACTCTGGCTCCACCATCAGATACCTCAACCAAAGACAGAGCTGCGAGGCAGATAGGACAAATCTGCCCCACCTCTCTGTAGTTCAAAGCCAGAGAGGGTTAAGCAGGTTGAACATTAGGCACTGCCTCTTTTCTGGGGTTGAGCTTTTCCTAAAATAATGCTTTTCTTTAAAGATAGATTTTTTGTTTTTTTCTTACAGTAACATTCAGCACATGCGCAATCAGCTTGAGGCATTAAGCCTGTCTTTTAGCTGGGATCGGGTAAGTTTAAAAGTGTTTAACAATTATATATTTTAAATGTAGTTGGGGAACTTATCTATGCTTATTATCCCCCACCTAGTGTCCACCAGATGTGTCAAACTACAATTCCCATTGCTCTTATCAACACAGATAATGGTGATTTGTGTTGGGGTCAATGAGAGTTGTAGTGCAACACATCTTGAAGATACCTGTTTGGATTACTTTAAGTTTTAAATCTTCTGTATTTTTAAAGTACATTACATTTCTCACTTGTAATTTTTAGTAACACTGTTTTCACAGATTAACTTACTTTTTATATTGTTTTATATTTGTAGCATTTCTATATCATCTTTTTTTCCAGGTTAGCTCAGAGTATAAGACACGGCTGTTTCCGAGACCTGTGAGGTCTGTCAGACTAAGCAAAGCCCAAGAACACTGAGTGAGTTTCATCACTCGGTGAGGTCTCTAATATCTTAGTCCAGTGATTCCCAAACTTTTCAACTCAAGGCTCCCTTGACTTACTGGCTACTGGCCACGTCTCCCCAATGATACTTGGGGTGGGAATTATTAAATTACTCACTAATTATTTTCAGGGAGCAAAAAATGAACTTCTACTACCTCCCTCACCCAAAGTATTGTACTGAGGACCAACGGCCAGTGACCAGTAAATCAAGAGAGCCCTGAGTTGAAAAAGTGACCAGAGCACCAGGGAACCAGCAAGAGAAGTAGTCCATGACCACGGCGGCAGCCACCACTGTCTTGTCTGGCCCAGTCAGTAGGCACAGCAGTATGTTGCCCAGCAGGGCCGTTTGGGCCTGGTGCAGATGCTCCTCCAGCAAAGACCCCTTGTGCTGCCGCTCTGCAGGAATGCCCACATTGCCTCCTCTTCTCCCCCCCGCCCCATGAAGCTGCAAGGGAACAGAGAGGGGCTGGGACTGAAGGGGAAGCCTCCGCCTCAGGCTCTGCCAACAGCGCCTCATCCCTGTCATCTCACTTTGCTGGCTCCGTCCCTGGCCCCAACCACATCCCCCAAGCCGGGAAGAGCATGGCCTGCCGGCGGTGGTTACTGCCACCTCCCCTCTGCCTGTCATTCTGCCACCACCTTCAGTGCTCAGGCAGCCAGAGAGGCTGCTCCTCAAGTCATGCAGAGGCGGTTCTCCGCCTGCTCAGCCACAGCCACAGAGTGGAGAGGGCACCAACCCTGCCCACCCAGACACTGCAGCGAGGAGTGGGCTGTGGTGGAGCCACCTGGCAAAGCAGGGAAGGAGAGAGAGAAGGAAGGGAAAGAGGAAGTTGCAGCCGAGGGATTGGAGTGGCCTCGCTCACCCTTCTGTGCGCTGGCTGGCCCTTCTGCCATGCTGTGGCTAAGAGAATGCCCCAGTGCCCCACCATGTAATTTATGTCCATGGCTGAGGACGTCATCATCCTTTTGTGACCAGAGAGGTGCACAAACAGGATTCTAGCTGGTGTTTCTTAATCACCAAAAGGGCTTTATAAAACATAAGGGGAGCAGAGACAAGCCTACTGGCAGGCTCACACTCTAGATTAACAGGCATGTGGAGGGAAAAGAATTGAGAGTAAGGCCATAACCAGAGAAGACACTTGGTAGCTGGTCATTTCTTTTTATCTCTCACTGGTGAGAAAAGAAATTGGTCTTGCTTGCTTTGCCTTGAGTGAGAAAACTGGCTTTTACCTTTTGTGTACGGCCACAGTAAACAGACTTTCACATCAGCCAGAAAGTCCCGTGTATGAGATTTGTCTGCTTGCCTGTCTAATCAGTCTGACTTTGCTATACAGACAGTGCTTGAGTAACAAAGCTCCTACTCTTAAAACAGCACTAGAGTCTCTATCTTGCAAAATGAATCAAATGAGGTATATTTCTCTCTATGTGCTAGACTGTGGAACCTTAAAGGGCTTTCTCATTTGTTTTAATGGCAGGAAAGCATCAAGTTTACCTGTTCATTAGAGTGTATGTGGAACAGGGTATCAGGTGACAGTCTCTTGGGTAAGCAACGGACACAATGCAGATTTTATATTGAAACTGTCCTTCCATTTGCAGGAAATAACTACTTGTTCACCAGAATACTATAAGTGGACACAGTATATTTTTCTTAAACTTCATGAAGCTGGATTAGTGTACCAAAATGAAGTAAGTTGAGTAGCATCATACTAAACTATGAAGTGCCTTTAGAATCCTTGTGTAATAATTTTGTTAGTGACAACTTTCACAGCATAATTTTCACAGTTACACTTGTAGACAGCCATGTTTTGTATGTGTGTGCAAGACAGAAACAGAAATATTTTGCCTCATGTTATTTAATAGGAAGTGATGAATGTAAAACATTTCTATCTTAGCTCTCCCTCATTAGTATTTCCAAAAGAAGTAACTAAGAACAATAAATTGGCAGATAAACGTGATAGAATAATCAAATGAGAAACTCACAGTTGCAGTATAAAAGTGTAAGTGACTTTTAGCAGCCTGGCTGCTTCATTTCAGATTAATCAAGAGACAGTCCAGCATATAACATATTGCAATGGTCAAATTCTGTAGCTGATGACAAATCACCTTATTGTGCCCAGTTTAATAGTATAGGCCAGTGAGGGAGAACCTTTTTGAGCCCGAGTGCCCAAACCGGAAGAAAGAAAGAAAAAAAAAAACCCAGCAGGTGGCAGGCCGCAGCGGAACTGGAAGTGGTCATGGCGGAACCAGAAGTGGCGGCAGAAGGGGGAATCCTGGGCACAGAGGGGCTTCGAGACCCCACTCTGGATCTGCTGCTAGCGCCAGCTGCTCCGGATCCTGGCCTGCTGCCTGACAATGTGCCAGCACCGCAGCTGCAGGTTTGGCTGTCGGGGGGGGGGTGTGGAGTAGCGAACTGGCAACTTATGGCTTGCACGCCCGCAGAAAGGGCTGTGTGTGCCATAGGTTCACCGTTGCTGGTATAGGCTAATACAGCGGTGGTATTTGTCTGAAAGACATTTAGATACGCCAAAAGATTTCGTTTCTTTCATAGATTTATAGGGCAATCCTATGTATCTTTACTCAAATATACAGATAAACAAGACTTACTCCCACATTAGCAAATACAGGAGTGCCTTAATGCCCAAAAGGAAATGCTGTTTTCTAGATCTGGGTTTCTTCCATTACTTAAATTGGCATCAGTTTTTGGTGATCAAGGTGTTTTGGATGCATACAAGCAAGAATAGAGCATTACTTGCGTATGTGGGTTTTAAGATTTTTTTCACAAAATTGTCTTCATATTTTAGGACCCTAAAGGGTTGGTGGATTACTGCAGTTTCACCTATCAAACCCTTAAAGAACAGGTGAAGAAAAGGCAGGATCTGATGTGCAAATACATTTTTTCCAGATAGTCTGAGGACCTCATTTAGTGAGACCCAAAAAGGCCCTTCTGAATGACAGCTGCTTTCTCTATTCACACAGCTCATTCTTTTCTCTAAAGAGAGATACAGTAGTGTGAAAGAATAAGGAGCAGGGTGCAAAGAATGAGATGGAATAAAAATAGGGAATTCATTTGCTTGAAGGATCAGCATGCCTGTTGTTTTCATAGCTAGACGTCAGCTGTCTAACATTTGTCAAGAGGAAGATAGCAGAGAAAAGAGACAATGCTTCTGGGAACATGAAGGGCATCATCACTGAGGCTCTGTGTGCAGCCAAATTATTTATTTATTGCTCTTTAAAATTAATTGAAGTTCTTTAAGCAGCATATGGATAAGCTAAAACATAAAGTATAATATTGCAGCGGTGATAAAAACACCATAAGATCAAACCAAGATAAATCCAGAAGCAGGAATTAAATGCTGCACAGATCTAATGCTGATGCCAGATGATTCTGGCAAGCATATCAAAGATTGCTATGATGGCAGAGTCTGGAAAGGTTATTTTTATAGATTATAATTACCAGGCTGCATGGCCATGATGGCTAGGTGTATTCTAGGGTTTATGACCCAAACAAACAAACATCCTATTAAATACCTGCTGAAATCCTTTTGAGCAGGAGCCACCTGCACAACATGAATGACAGCAGCAGGAGGAGATTGCTACTGATTAAAGGCTTCTTTCTGCAATTTCAGCATGAACACAACTGTCACGTTATATGTGAGCTGTGTGCATTCCGAGATCACAAAAGGAATTGTTTAAATAGCAGCAGTCTGCTACTGCTGACAATGCCTTTCCCATTGCACAGACAGACCTGTGCAACAGAATTTTAGCTGTAATTTATTAAGATCACATGCATTGTTTTCCACCTGAAGGGACATTTTTGTGTGTGCTGTCAAGACAGTTCACATAAAGGACTATCATGTTGAAGAGAGAATGTCAGCAAACCATTTTCCATATGTCTGAACAAAGCCTTCTTTCAAACAGGCAAGAATCTGGGTCCAATGATGGACTGCACTCAGTAATTTAATAATATGTCTGACTTCTAATTTACCTTGAATAGAGAAAGATAAGAAAAATATGGTGACCATAGAGGATTGATCCTCCTGTGAAAAATTCCTAAATTCCTATATTCATGTTGAGATGGTTTAATTTGTGTAATTATATTGTCTTTCAGTAATCAAGTAATATCCAAAATGATTTATGTTGTGACTCTAGCAGTCGGCTTTCATCCTTGCAGTGATAATGTGTAGAAATTGGCTGGCCTGAACAATGTGCAGATATGCTTTTCATCTCTTCTGCTGATGTAGCTGATAACAGACAGATCACTCAAGCTATTTCCATTTATGACTAGCTGTATATCAGTATCCAGAAGAAAGGAAAAGGAGCATGCTGCCCCTTACTATTGGCATGTATATTTAGCATTCAAGCCAAATGGTACAACTTCTTTTCATCCAGAAGCACTAAATGGTACAGGTTTTTTTTACGTATACATCCATTTCATCCAGAAGCACCATCAGAAAACTTGAACTGGGTAATGCTTTGTAAAGGAATTACAAAACTGGGATCTGAAGAAGTATGCCATTCCAGGCATCCAAGGGGAATCTGATGTTTGTTTTTCTCTAATGGCAAGCTTCATATACCATATGGCAAACCATTTTTTAAATTGAGTAGCCATTAAAAAGTAACTTGAGGTTCTGCATGGGAATCGGTTGTTTGAAAAGAAAAGACTCATAAATTTTACTCGGTATATGTGATCTGTTTAGGAACCCACCAAAAGAATTTCCGTTCAGTTATAGCCAATGACATCCATAACTTACTTGGATCCATTAGAAGCCCTTGGAACATTTGTACAGTGGTGCCCCGGAACGGATTATCGTCACTATGCGGGGCACCACTGTACTGTATTATGGTCACTTTATGTTACCTAGGATAGCACAAAGCTTTTTTATGAGAGCTCTTTTAAAAAATAATAATTCTGACATATGTTCTTCAATAGGGTTTGAAGAAGAGACAACTGGTTGTGACTCCAATTGGCATTTGCTTGTTCAAATTGGCATGTGCTTTAGGAGTCACAAACAGGATATTTATACCTAATAGCCATCTGAGAAACTGGCTGCACATTTATGTCACATGCTTGCTAATACCAGCATTCCCTCTCTGTTGGTTTGTGGCACCATTTAGGCAGTAGTTAATTGGGACCCTGTGGACCAGACTGTCCTCGCTAATGAACAAGTGGATGAAAATGGCTATTCATGGCGTTCAGGAGCAAAAGTGGAAAAGAAATATCTCAAGCAGTGGTTCATTCGGTCATCTGCCTATGCAAAGGTACGATTATAAGTGATATTAGCAAGGGGCTGGCATCCTTAAATGGTTTTCCAAATAAGTATCAAGATAATATCTCCACAGAGTTTTTTCCCTTTTAGGTTTATTAAAAGCAGGATGGTGCCGTTGAAATTATACTAGTACAAAACTGGGCAGTGTTGTATCATAGTGTTGCTAACACACAGTTTAGCTTTCAGCTGTTTTCACCCTTAAAAGAGTAATCTGGTATTCTAAATGTATTAAACTAGCAGATCATGCTAACATAACTTTAAGGTTAGTAATACTTCTACTTTTCCAATAGTGTAGTTCCCCACGTGGCCCCTATTTGTTTCATCAAACTAAGAGCTCATGCTATGTGCCCCTCAGCTGCCATCAGTTGATTATATCAATAATACAGTACCTATTATTAATGATCAGGGTCCAGGCTATATGTCATTTCAAAAGAACCAAATGGAAATTGTTTATTGATACAGGTGTTGATAAAACAAGCAATGTTGTTAACTCTTAAACAAACGTTGTCTCTTATCCCTCTCAACCATCACTCCTGCCCAAACTCTCACAACTCTTCAACTAATCTCGAACTCTCTATCTGACTCCGACTCCTCCTGCTGAGTCTCTTATATCTCATGACTCTGCCCCTCTAGCACACCTATTGGTTTGTGCAGATAGCATATGAATATATGGGCGGATGCCACGCACATTTGCAAGCTGAGTATGTACAGTCATGTGAAAAAGAAACTACATACTCTTTGAATTCTATGGCTTTATATAATAAAAATTATCTGGTCCTTAGCGGGTCTGAAAATTAGGTAAATAGAACCTCAGATGAACAACAACACAAGACATGATTTACTTAACAAAAATAAAGCCAAAATGGAGAAGCCACGTGTGAAAAACTACACCTTATGATTCAACAGCTTGCAGAACCATGTTTAGCAGCAAAAACTGAAGTAATCATTTTCTGTATGACTTTCGGTCATTCACATCGCTATGGAGGAAATTTGGCCCATTCTTCTTTACAGTGTTGCTTCTGTTCATTAAGGTGTGCTCTCGTTTGTATATGCACAGCTCTCTTAAGGTCTTGCCACAGCATTTCAAACAGGTTGAGGCCTGAACTTTGATTAGGCCACTGCAACACCTTGATTATTTTCTTTTTCAGCCATTCTGTTGTAGATTCGTTGGTGTGCTTGGGATCATTATCCTATTGCATGACCCAATTTCACCCATGTTTTAGATGTCATATGGATGGCTCACATTTGACTCTATGTCAAGGATAATTTTCACGCTGAGGCAGAACCAGACCTGTGATAATCAGCAGCCACGTTGGACAGGTGGGCAAAGTGCCGAGTCACACAAAATGTTTATTGCTATATGAAGTAGTGTCTGGGTGATGTAATGTCTTTACTGATTGGCTATATGTAAATGTTGTGCATGCATGTAAATGTGTGGACCTGTGGAGAAAATGTTGGATCTCTTCTGATGAATGTTATGCTGTCATGTGCTGGTTTGGACTGCTAGAACATCTGTACATGTGTGGTATTGGGAAGAAGCTGCCTGTGTGTGTGTTATTCCACTGGACTGTCTGGACCGGCACAGAACTCTGCTAAATGCTGCAAATTTGCACCAACACTCTAGAATACTGTGGTATATGGAGGAGTTCATGGTTGACTCAGTAACTGAAAGGTGCCCAAGTCCTGTGGCTGCAAAACAAGCCCAAAGCATCACACCACCACCACCACCGTGCTTGACAGTTGGTAAGATGTGTTTGTGCTGATATGCTTGTATTTGGTTTTCGCCAAATGTGGTGCTGTGTGTTATGGCCAAACATGTCCGCTTTGGTCTCGTCTGTCCAGAGGGCATTGTTCCAGAAATGTGGTTTGTCCAGATGCAACTCTGCAAACCTAAGCTATGGTGTCATGTTCTTTTTAGAAAAAAGAGGCTTTCTCCTGGCAACTCTTCCAAGCAAACCATACCTGTTCAACCGTTTTCTGATTATACTGTCATGAACTTCTCAGTTTTGGCTTTATTTCTGTTAAATAAATCATGACACAGTGTAATATGTCATGTGTTGTTCACCTGTGGTTGTTATTTACCTATTTTCAGACTTGTTAAGGACCAGAGGATTTGTATTATGTCATGATACTTAAAAACCATAGAATTCAAAGAGAGTGTACTTTGTATTCTCGAAGGCTTTTGTAGTTTTTTTGGGCTGTTTGGCCATGTTCTGGAGGTTTTTCTTCCTAATGTTTTGCCAGTCTCTCTGGCTGGCATCTTCAGAGGACAGGAGCTAGAACGTAGCCAAACAACAACCAGCGTGTACTTTCTTTTTCACGTTACTATACAGTATATTGTGGTAAATGAATGTTTCCTAGAACCATTTTTCTGAGCTGGTGGTTGTTTTTATTCTCCCCATCCTTTGTAGTATGGCAGATATCAAAGGTTAATTTACTTCTGTGCAGAAACTGGTTCCCCCCCCTTAATTTATTTTTTTGGACCATAGCTCATTGCTGGCTAGAAGATGCTAGGAGTTATACTCCAAAAAAGGTAACTTTTTCTACAGTTGTGCATCCCCAAATTAACTTTCTTAAGCTTTACTGCAAATCTGATATTTTTAAATTTTCAGTGGTTTGGGGAACTCCCTCTCTTTTGGGGGGTGACTCTCACCACAAAGAATTTGGTTTGCAGTCTGGGGATCCATCTTGACCCGGCACTTACCATGGAGACCCAGGTAGCGTCCGTGGTTCGGTCTGCCCACTTACACTTTCTGCGAATTGCCCAGCTGCGTCCATATCTAGACATGGGGGCGCTCACCACACTGGTCCATGTGCTTGTAGTCTCAAGAATAGACTACTGTAACACTCTCTACGTGGGGCTTCCTTTCAGACTGATGCGGAAGCTTCAGATGGTCCAGAACATGGCGGCCAGGCTATTAACAGGTGAAAAGATTTCACCATATTTCCCCCACCTTGGTCACCTTACACTGGCTACCTATCTGCTTCCACACTGATTTCAAGGTGCTATCTATTACATATAAAGACAACGGTTTAAGACCTTGATACCTGTCAGAACGCCTTCTTCCGCCCAGTTCTACCTGTATCACCTGCTCAAGTCAGGCCGGGCGGCTGAGGGGCCTAGTGCCAAGGAAGGCCTGGTGGGAAAAAAAACTAGAAATCGGGTCTTCTCGGCAGTGGCCCCTCACCTAACAACTTACCTGTAGAGATCCGCCTGGCTACCTTGCCGAGGGCCTTCAAGACTAACTTGAAGACATGGCTATCCAGGCAGGGCTTCCCTACAGCCATTACCTAGCCTATCTCACCTTTTCTTTTTTCTCTTCTTTTTTCCTTTTCCAACTTGGACTAATTTGAATTTTATCTTAGTTTATTTTTATATTATATGTAAACTGCCCAGAGTGGACACATTCTAGATGGACGGTATATAAATCTGATAAATAAATAAATTAATTAAAATCTTTCTGAAATAAGTGATCCTTTGACAAATTTATATTTTTCTTCACCTTCTTCAGTCCTTCCTGCAGTCCATTCAACAGTTGAGTTATAAGGCAGGCATAGTGAAAATGTGGCTGTTCCAAATAAATTTGCTGTCTCTTTTTACGTAAAACAATGAGCACAGTGGCTAAGATGCTGAGCTTGCATTGGGGAAGGAGCCTGGTTTAAATCAGCCATTCTCAACCTTTTTTTTTGGCCACGGCCATAAACAGTATGAAACAAATATAAGCCAAATCAGGATTGTACAAGTCCCGTAAGGAACCTTTTAAGGTGGTGTTTCCAGTCTCTGTTACCTTTCAAATGTACCAGGGCTCCCCAGGGAGCCATATGCCCCCCTTGCAAATGGCTGGTTTAAAAAAGTGTCTTTGTCATGAACTGATCTAGTGATCTTAGATAGGGATGGGCCTTTTGTGTAAACACAAAAGTAGTAGCTGAAAAAGACCCTCATAAACATGAATGATTCCTTTAAATGAAGGTTTTGGTTTTTTTCACATTTCCTTTTACATTCAACTTTAATTTCAATGTTTATCTGTCCAACTGCGGGTGAAATTTTTCATCCAATAGTGTTGTGAGAGCTGCTGTCAGTTGCCAGTCAGAATGTCTAGAAGCAAGGGTGTGGGATTTTTGAAATTTCATTATATGTAATTGGGACGTGGTGGCGCTGCGGGGACGTGGTGGTGCTGCGAGTTAAACTGCAGAAGCCTCTGTGCTGTAAGGTCTGTAGATCTTCAGCTGTAAGATCGAATCCATGTGACGGAGTGAGCGCCCGTAGCTTGTCCCAGCTCCTGCCAACCTAGCGGTTCGAAAGCATGCAAATGCAAGTAGATAAATAGGGACCACCTTGGTGGGAAGGTAACAGCATTTCATGTTTAAGTCGCACTGGCCATGTGACCACAGAAGATTGTCTTCGGACAAACGCTGGCTCTGTGGCTTGGAAACGGGGATGAGTCGAACATGACTGGACAAAAATTGTCAAGGGGAACCTTTACCTTTAATTGGTATTATTAAAAGGGCCTGGATTGGTTGTACTCCAGTGACAGGTTACTCATTGATTTCGGACATTGCTGTGGGAATCTCCTGGTGCCTTTCATCTTGTATTCTGACACCTGGCTTGTCTGCCTGCTGGATTCTGTAGAGAAGGCATCAAGTGGTAGAGGGGAGAGAAGTCATTAGCTCGCTTTTCTTAGTTTGTGGGGAAAGGGATTTTTTAAAATTGCTATTTTGTACATGAGAGAGGATGCTTTCTCTGATTGGCTGATGTTTTAAAATTGTTATTTACCATGTATTTACAGTATTTGTCAAAGGTGTATTTTTTTTGGTGGGATTTGGATTCCCCCCCTCATGTACTCTTGACCTGTTTTTGAAGTTGATTCTCTTTTGTCTGCCTTACCCCCCTCCTTTTTTTTTGGACCAGTTCTAAAGGCTTCTTTGGGTCTTTTTGGACTACCAGTGCCATTAAACATAAATGGGGAAACCTGGAATGAAATGACTCAAAAGAGGTGGTCCCTGTCACATTAAATGAAAGGAACAGTTCACAAAAACTGTAAAAATGAAAGCACAAACATCCCCCCCCCCAAAAAAACCCCAAACATTTTTAATGTGCACATCCTTAGCCTTTAGAGATGCCACTTTTATTCTCTGCCTCAGCCCTTCCATCTGCAGTCTTGGGATGATAATATTGATTTGTAGCGTTATTAGAATGATAACTATGGGATAATACATATGAAGTACTTTGAACATATGAAAACTCTGTACAAGTGTTGTACTGTGTTGTATAAAGTACAACTCCTACTAGTATGAAACTGGAGCTGATAGGAAGCCTATAGTAATTAGCTGACTGCCCTTGGAACTTAGGTTACCTGTGTGGATTGCAAGGAATGTAACCCAGTATTTGTAGATATTTGTACTCTTATTTTCTACATTACCCTCATACTAATATTTTTCTTGCTATTTCTCTGCAAGATTTCGTAAGTGATGCCAAAGTAGTAATTTTAGGCACCTATAGTTTTTGTTGTTTAGCAGTCACTTAATTGGATCCACATTTAGTCATGCCTTTGACCTATTGAAAAAACTGGATCTTAAGTTACTCACTGCTGATTTAATTCCTTTGATTTAAATGCAGAGATTGGAAACATTCTTTTTTTAGCTGCAACTCCAGTGCGAGAGGGATGTGGTGGCTCTGCGAGTTAAACCGCAGAAGCCTTTGTGGTGCAAGGTCAGAAGACCAGTAGTCGTAAGATCGAATCCACATGGAGTGAGCGCTCGTCGCTTGTCCCAGCTCCTCTCAACCTAGCATGTAAATGCGAGTAGATGAATAGGTACTATCTTGGTGGGAAGTTAATGGCGTTCTGTGTCTACAGACCACGGAAACTGTCTACAGACAAATGCTGGCTCTATGACCTGACAGGGATGAGCACCACACCCTAGAGTCAGACACGACTGGACTAAATGTCAAGGGAAACCTTTACCTTACCAGTACGAGAGGCCTTGCTAGCTGAGGGAGTCTGGAAGTTGTAGTCTAAACAAGTAGACTCCAAGTTCTGTTTAAATGTGGCAAACTCTGGATACCACATGCAGTCTGAAATCCAGTAGTTGGTCACAGCTAAGAGTAGGCCCATTGAATCAGTGGAACTAATGGAGGAGTGGACTCACCAAATTGCTACTGATTCAATGCGCCTCCGTTAGTTGCAACTTAATGCTGGATTTCAGCCACTGTTACTCTTGCTTGTACTTGATATTATAATCATTCCAATGTATGATTTTATTATTCTTGATTGGCTGTTAATTTAATCTGTATGTAATTACCGAACAGAGAAGGATGTCAGACATACTAATGGAAGAATATAGTTTGGATTCAAAAGTAGAATGAAAAAATAAGTACAGTGGTGCCTCGCATAACGAGCGCACCGTTTAACGACAAATCCGCATAGCGATGCGTTTTTTGCGATCGCTAATGCAATTGCATTGCGATGTTTAGATAGGCTAAACATCGCATTGCAGCGAAATGCTTACCGATCTTCGCATTGCGATGTTTAGAAAACAGCTGATTGGCGGTTCCAAAATGGCCGCCGGATCAGCAAAATGGCCGCCCGCAGCGTTTTCATGCCCTGCCCTCGCTTACTGGGCAGCGAAAATGGCGGCCGGATGGGGGAATCTTCGCTTACAGGTGAGTTTTTCCCCCATAGGAATGCATTAAACTCCGTTTAATGCATTCCTATGGTTCCCCCCCCCCCGCATAGCGACGAATCCGAATAGTGACGTTAATCCTAGAACGGATTAACGTCGCTATGCGGGGCACCACTGTAACGGGGCAACTTCAATGGACTTGCTTATACAGATTGAGCAGCTAAGAGTAGGCCTGACAGTTGCAGAAAGAACAGAAACCTTTTGTAGCAGGCCACTCTCAAACCTCTACCCATCCAGGCCTCTAAGAGTGCTCACTACTTCTCTTCAAAACTGCTGCCACCAACCTATCCTTTAAATCACAAAGACAAGTGTTTCTTTCAAAACAAATAATGTGTTTATTGATTAAACAAAATAAAAAGGGTAAATCACTGGTATTAAATCAATTAGTCAGTCACTGTTTCTCAGACACTAGCTCACACAGACTTTTCCCTCACTGACAGGCTCTTTCTCTATCAATCTCTCTAATCACTCATCTTCCAAACTGATCTGATCTTCTCTCACACATCACACACCTTATATAACCCATCTCCTCCCACTTCTGCACCACCCTCCGTCCTCTCATTGGCTGAGGTTCCCCTGCCCAGCTATGACGGACAGGTGAGAACAGAGCTGAACCTTTCACTTTTCAAAAAGCATGTATCACCTCCTCCATTTAATGCAGTGACATCACTAGCTGCCATATCATCTTCATGTCACAAGATGCCATGAGTTTTTCAGATCATTTATGCATTAATCTTTATTCACCCATTCTCTGATCCAGCTTCATTAACATGGTTAGAAAAGAGTACCAAGCCCCATTGCCTCCCTCGCTGCTTTTTCCCCTGGAGCAGGTTCAAGTTTGAAGAGGTGAGGTCCTGGCTCACAGTAGGCCCTACATGTGAATAAGAACCAGATTTCCTGGGGTTCTTAATTGTGTATAGACCCTACATGCAAACAGAAATCTCTTTTATTCAGCCTGGAGGGGCTACTTGCTCCTTTCTGATCATGATGACAAAGCTGGGTTAGAGAATGAATCAAGAGTACTCCAGAAGCAGCTGGATGTGATATTATTGGAGAGATGCTCCAGTTGACCTACAGGACACCAGGCTGGGTCTATATCAGAGGAACAGAGTTCTCTCCTTTCTGTAGATTGTTAATTCATTAAATAAATAGGGTACTAAGGAAGCAGATGATGCCGATGAGTGAGTCTCCAAATTGTGGGCTGCACTAGAAGGACTAACTTATTGCAAGAAATAAATTAATACCTCACTTTTAAAACTCTCTTCTTATATGCTTCCCCCATCTCTTTTGGCAGAGTGATCTTTAGGAAACTATAAAAATAGCTAAGCGTCTGAAGAACAATATAGTAACTGCAGCATTAACTTCTTCAATACTCTTCCCCTCAGTGTTTATTACCTGCAATTAATTGACAAGACAGAGTTTAAATATTGTAGCAACAACTATTAGCACTCTTATGGGAAACCTGTGTAGATGAATGAATAGTGGTGCATTTTGCTGTAATATGGAATTGTGAAATTATAAAGACAATGTCACATTCTTTGTTTTTCTGGAAATGGTGCACCTTGATATTTTTAAGAGTTAGAAGAGGATGTAGTCCAGGAAAAAACTGTCTTTTTCCTGTCATTTTGTATTGTGCTTCTTGGTGTACAAACTACTTTGTCATGCTTATTTGTGCTATTGCACACCTGTAAGGAGAAAGGTAGGAAATCATCAGTTTCCTATGGTTCTTTACAGCCAGAGATTCACTCATTGCAACATGTCCTGGTAGCCTACTGCTGACCATGGTCACAGCTGGGATCAAGTGTCAGTTCTGTGCCACACTCTGGAGGCATTGAATGCTCTAAGGTCTGGCTTGGGAGAAAGGCCAGGGCATCGTACCTGACTATTCTCCAAGGTTTGATGGCACTCAGGAGCAGTGAGATTGCTTGCTGCTTCTGAGAGTTTTCAGAGATGATATGAGATACAGAACTCCGTACGTCCTCCCTGTATCCCAGATAATTTAGGATGGGAGCTTTATCTCTTCCCTTGAGAATGAAATCCAGGACAATTTTTATTATAATAGTCACATGTTGGCAAATAAATTTTGACTTATGGCAACTCTTCCAGGGTTTTTTCTAGGTATAAAGTACTGGTGGCATGCTGTAACTGCAGCTTCCTCATGACCACACAGATAACAGGTACATAACCCCATCAGCCAGATGAGTTCCTTGTGATCTCAACTGACCCCTTCTATAGGAGGCACAGTGGGGTTTTGATTTCCTGGACCCTGGATCCCCAGTCAGATACTCCAACCCATCTCATATCCTGTACACTCATCTGATTTCTCTTTTCTGAATTTTCTGCACAATGCAAGGGTTGTTTGGCAAGCGGCACTGTAGTCAGAGAATGGTGCATTCAATTTTTGTACTCTTTGTTTCCATGGATAAGTAAAATTGGAACCTCAGTCTTCCATAGCCTTTTGGGAGCCTTGGTGTGGAAGGGAGCCTTTAAAACTCACAGCTGGATCAGCAACAGCAGGGACTATCCAGCTGTCATTTTTTTACTTTTAAAGACAGTCTCCCCTCCATTCAGGGGTTCCCAAAGGCTTCCCCAGGGCAAAAGGGAATCCTAAGGACAGGGGAAGCTTTGAATGAGTATAAATTTAATGTTTCCAGCTCCCAGTCCAGATTATGCTGGGTGTAAAGCTGCACAACAGGTTTTTGCCTAATATGTACAGTAGTGTAGGAAATGAAGGGTAACCATGGCTCTCAACAAAACAGAAAGGCATCTGAAAAGAAGGAATTTTTATCACAAGGTCTTTATACATACCTGGGATTTGATCTACACTCCCGTCATTCCAAGGCAGCAGGACCAGAGGAGTTGTAGTCAAGAAGGGCTCAAGGACATCAGTTTAGAAAAGGCTACTTTTGGCAAATCCAAGGGTTCAGGTAGGAAAAGTGGGGATGATTGCCTTTTAAATTTTTGTTCCAGCAGGTAACCCTGTTGAATTGAAACTCATTGGTGGACTGTGTGGAACACTTTGTATGTCAAGCTGTGTTTAAAAGGCTTTCAGAAAAGTTATTAGCTATTCTGCTACTTGATCTTGTTAATTTGTTACAAAAATATTTTAAATTAGATATATTATGATTTTCTCCCTGTATTATATGATAGACGAACCTTGAAAGCAACAAGCTCCAAGTAACATAGATACCTATTTGGGTAACAAGGATCTAACAAAATTATGTTTCAGAGGTAGCATGACAAGTGAGAATGAAATCATTTTATTGGTGTAATAAGTAGTATTTAAAGCTTTCTCGGGACAATTTAAGAAACATTTTGATAGGAATTTTTCAAGTTTCTGCCATTTGCTCACCAATGCTAGGGTTTTCACCGCCAAAACCAATAATGTACAAATATTAAGTACAGTACTCTGACATTTCCCCCAATGCTTGAATGAATAATGAGAGTATATTCAGTTTTGTTTTGTTTTGAGTAAGGAATGAATTGCATCTTAAAAAGTAACTTTACAAGTGCAGTTATGTGTTATCCAGCGGGCAGAACAACCCCGTCTAATCCAGACACAGTTGGGCTTTAAAGCTATATATATAAAGTTGTGGGAAAAAAATTGTTTTCAGGCCAGTCCAATGTCACCTTCCTTTTTTCTCTTCACTATTTAAGATAAAAGATAGCTCTGTGAGTTTGGTATTTGCCTGCAAAGCCAGGGGCTGGGAGTTCAGTTCCCCACTGTGCATCCCAGAGGACCCGATCCACGTGGCCCTGGGCAAGCTGCACCATTCCAGGCCACCCTCAGAAGAAGCACGTGGTGAACCACTTCTGTATAGTTTCTACTTAGGAAACCCTGAAAAGGGTCACCATAAGTCAGAATTGACTTAATGGCACACAACTATTATTTATTCTACCTCAGCTCTTTGATAGAGTTAAAAAATATATCTGGCATTTTCCTTTAGGCCTATTCCATTTGAACTGTTTATATAGTCTGTATTTCTGCTTAAACAGTGAATACAATTTCAGATGTATTCAATTATTTTGCCCTTTTATTTTGCCTTTTTATTGTATTTTAAATGTTGTAAGCACCCAGAGACCTTCGGCATATAAGTTAAATAAATAAATAAATAAAAATAATGTTTACTTCTAAGATATTAATCCTTTCTCATTGCAGCATCTCATATGTGTTTGTGATCTAGGTCATCACGTTGCTAGCTACGCCCAGCACCATAATTCTCTTTCTCTTTCTCTGTGTTTCTTAGCAACTGGTGCAACTGACTGCCATTTCCATACTGTATCAAAATTTCTTCTTGCCTTTCTAGAGTTTCTTTTCCCCTGCTAGTCTATTGCTTCCACTCTTTATAATCAGAAAGATAGTCAGAATAATGCTCAATGGTAAATATGATTCTCATGTCTTCATAACTAATGTAAACATGTCTCAGGCATCTGAACTACAGTTATCCCCAACTTTTAACTGTTTCTGTAGATGAGGACTAATAATCTTATATATTTAATGCTTTCTTTATGAATTCCTTTTTCAAATTGTTTTTAAGATCTTTGCATTTCAGTATGTAAAGCTGCTGTCACATCTGCACCCATAAATTCTTGTCTCAGGACTCTCGTTCTGGATTCTTATTCTCAGAGAGCTGGCTATCTCAGTGCCATGTTGCTAAATTCTAGATTGCTTTTTGGATTTTAATTCTATTGATTATTTTACCTAAATGATCTTCTCTTTCAAAAGTTTTAAAATTGCTTATTATGACTATTCTGTCTGGAGTGTCATCAGAATCTCATTTGAAACTGTTTTAAGGCCACCAGAGAGAGGAATGTGTAGTTCAATTGAATTCTTACTTGTTATTTTTATCTCTGTTTTCCTCTGTGTCCTGGTTTCGATCTAACGTGCAGGGTCTGATAAAACATGGCAACATGGCCTAGGAATTTGAGAAACTGACATTAACTGAGTCAGATTCTTGTTCTGTCTAGCCCAGTGTGATTGATGCTGTCTGGCAGGGAGTCTCAAAAGAGTTTCAGAAGAACATGTTTCCTGATTGGAGATGCTGCAGAGTGAATCTGTTGTCTTCTATGCGGCAGCATGCAGAACATATGTTCTGCCACTCAGGTGCAGCAGCCTATGTCCACCTGTGCTCTCCTCACCTGCTCCCTTCTTACCTTTCTTTGTGGCAAAGCTTTGACATAGCTTTTTAAAATTGCCTGAATTGTCATCCAGGTAGACAACTGTAAAATGCTGTCTGTCAGGCTGCTTTTGGAAGGTTTTAGGGAAGCTATGGATAAGGCAAAATGCAGTAACCAGACTACAGTCTGGTGCTCTTTAAAGAGCAGGTTTCACTAGCCTTGAATCTACTACACTTGCTTCCAGTTTGTTTCTCAGCTCAATTCAAGGTGCTGGCTTGTCTTATAAAGCCCTAAATGGCTTGAAGCCAGAGTAACTTCCTCCTGCATGCCTGCCCATTATTTGAGGTCTCAGCAAATGTCTTCCAGCATGTCCCATCACGCTGAGAAACTAGGCTGGGGAATACATAAGACAGGGCTTTCTCTCTAACAATACCTTGTTTATGGAGATTCTGCCAAAGGGAAGTCAGGCTGCTTGTTTCCTGGTGACTTTTAACTGGAAGGCCAAGATTGTATTATTTTGCAGCGCTTTCAGTGTTTGAAACTGATTTTAAAATTGGCCCTTTCAGTTCTTGATATGAATTTAATGTTGGTTTTAAAAATTGGTTTCTAAGCGTTGCTTTTCATCTATTTTTTAAAAAAAGATCTTATCTTTTTTGTGCTTCACTTTGGGATGAGGAGTGATAAATATATTTAATAAGTGATAGGCTTTTTTATTAATAGAAAGTTTTTAAGAATATCAGAACTGAGAAAATAGTTTCAGAGTTAACTTCCAAACTAGGATTTGTGATACTTTGATTTATAATGCCTCCAGCACCTGGAAAAGATAACATCGCTGTTGAAGTGCTGTAAAGAGATCATCACCACCAAACTGTATGAAGTCTTGCATCTTTGCTGGAGGGAAGGTGGAGTACCACAGGACATTATACAAGAACAAGGGAGACAAGGGCTACTGTAATAACTACCGTGGCATCTTTCTTCTCAGCGTTGTAGGGAAGCTGCTTGCCCGTGTTGTGCTGAAGATCCTCCAGGTGCTTGCAGACAGAGTCTATCCAGAATCACAGAGTGGATTTTGAGCTAATAGATCCACCACTGACATTTTATTCTCCCTCAGACAGTTGCAGGAGAAATGCAGGGAACAACAACAGCCACTCTTTGTGGCCTTCGTAGATCTCACAAAGGCCTTTGATTTGGTTAGCAGGGATGGCTTTTTAAAATATTTCCCAAGATTGGATGTCCACCTTGACTCCTTAACATCATGAGGTCTTTTCATGAGGGAATGAAGTGCACCGTAGTTTTTGATGGCTCAACATCCAATCCCTTTGACATCTGAAGCAGAGTGAAACAGGGCTGTGTTCTCGCGCCAACCCTGTTTGGGATCTTTTTTGCTGTCGTGCTGAAGCATGACTTTGGAACTGCAACAGAAGGTGTCTATCTCCGGACTAGATCAGATGGAAAGCTCTAGATTGAGAGCAAAGACCAAAGTCCAACTGAAATACATGCGGGGCTTCCTCTTCGCCGATGATGCAGCCCTTGTTGCCCACTCTGCTGAAGACCTCCAACAACTCATGAATCATTTTAGCAAGGCCTGCCAAGACTTTGGATTACAATCGGCGTGAAGAAAACACAAGTCATGGGCCAGGGCATGGACTCACCACCCTCTTTTACCATTTCCACGCAAGAATTGGAGGTTGTTCATGAATTTCTGTCCCTTGGCTCAACAATCTCTGACACTCTCTCCCTAGATGTCGAACTGCATAAACGCATTGGCAAAGCAGCTACCATGTTCTCTAGACTTACAAAGAGAGTATGGCTCAATAAGAAGCCAACGACCTATACCAAGACCCAGGTCTATAGAGCCTGTGTCCCGAGCACACTCCTGTACTGCAGTGAGTCCTGGACCCTTTGTGCACAGCAGGAGAGGAAGCTGAATGCCTTCCATATTTGTTGCCTCTGACGGATTTTTGGTATCACCTGGCAGGACAAAGTTCCAAATAGAGTACAATGAGCTGGAATTTTTAGCATATATACATTACTGAAACAGCGACGTTGGCTCGGGAATGTTGTGAGAATGGCTGATGGTCGGATTCCAAAAGATCTCCTGTATGGAGAATTAGTACAGGGAAATCGCCCCAGAGGGAGACCACAACTGCAATACAAGGACGTCTGCAAGCGGGATCTGAAGGCCTTAGGAATGGACCTCAACAGATGGGAAACCCTGACATCTGAGCATTCAGCCTGGAGGCAGGCGTTGCATCACGGCCTCTCCCAATTTGAAGAGACCCTTGTCCAGCAGGCCGAGGCAAAGAGGCAGTCGCGAAAGCAGCAAAATCAAGGAGCTGGACAGGGGACAGATTGTATTTTTCTTATGTGTGGAAGGGATTGTCATTCTCGAATTGGCGTTCTCAGCCACACTAGATGCTGTTCCAAGTCCTCCATACAGAGCACGTTACCAATGTCTTTCAAGACTGAAGGATGCCTAACAACAAGATTTATAATGACCCCTAGACTATGCTTTTCCTAGTTTCAGATATTGTGAGAAAGAAAGTTTTGCCCAAACAGTGTTTGCACAGTCTCCCATTTGGTGCCATACATCTCTGTTCTTTGATTTGTTCTTCCCTCCTTACCCAAGCTTTATATTCTTTCTTCCTTTTCCTTTCCTCTGTCTCACCCCAATATGGTGGTTTTCTATAGGTTTGTCTTTTCCATTCTTTTTCAGCATATTCCCTGGGCACTCGAAACTCTACCCATTCCCCTGTCCTTCTTGTATCAGATCTACTAAGTCTTCTCTTTTCCCTGTAATATCCTCCTCAGCCCAACACACCTCTCTGTTTTCCTCTTTCAGACTGCTCTCCCCTCCTCCTTCCCCTCTTTTCTATCTTCCCCTTTTCCCGCCAAATTAGCGCCCCCTGGTGTTTCTGTACTTATTTCCAGTTGCTTTAACCCTCTTTCAATGATCTCTGTCTCTTCTTCTGCTCTGTTGATGTGGGAGTCGGACGGTACACCCTGGAGAGTATCCCTGGTTTTACTCTCATCCTCACGCACAGATACTGAATTAATTTTGAGGCCAATAAACCATAGTTCAGCAGACCAGATAACTAAATTGGGACCAGCTTAGTCTGGCATGCACAGTCTCTTCCACCCGCTTTGTTTTATGTTGGATAGTCTAGAACAGTGATTCCCAGTCTTGAGTCTCCAAGATTTCTTGGACCGCAACTGCAAGAAATCCTGGCCAGCACAACTAGTGATGAAGGGTTCTGGGAGTTTTAGTCAAATAACATCTGAGGACCCAAGTTTGGGAACCAGTGGTCTAGAACACTGGTTCTTAACCTTGGGTTACTCAGGAGTTTTGGACTGCAACTCCCAGAAGCCTTCACCACCAGCTGTCCTGAGTGGGGTTTCTGGGAGTTGCAGTTCAAAAGCATCCAAGTAACAAAGGTTAAGAACCACTGGTGTAGAAGATGAGTTTTGTCTCCAGAAAGCAGGTGAAATGGGTCTGAGACCCCTGAAACACATCCCCTTTCTCCCCTTGATTTGTTATGTGAGGTCAGTCTGAGGAACCTGTTAGCTCCTTGGAATACAGAATGGGAATTGAGATGGCAAGAGACATTTGTAGGGAGCTAAGCTGTATTTGTTATTGAGTGTTTCCTTTGTCTTACCAAGTTAGGTGTTTCTTGTGTGACAGACAGCTTCGTCCCAGTACTGTATCTTCTTGTGCCCACCCTCCAGCTTCTAAAGATATTTGGGGTTCTTGGTAGACACAGTAGTGTGTACTAAGACAAACTGTGGTAGCATCCAAAATAAGTGAGAACCATAAGAATATCTGAAATCACAGTATGATATTGTCCTGCCAAGGATTTTGTACATAAATAGTCTCGATTTTTTCATAGCTTAGCAAGCCTTTGAAGTGGCCATAGAAATATTTTTCGTGATGTATTTTATCAAGAACCATGTCCAGTTTATTTAGGTATGCTTTGAGGCATTTTTATACTTTGGAATTGAAAATATTTTAAAACGTCCAAGGCTCTTTACTATATTACAATGTTAAAAACTGTAATAGTCATACAATAAATAGTGAAGAAACAATTTAACAATCAGATGTTTTATTAAAATCCCATGGGATAACTGACTAGATTAATGATCAGGAAAAATGTGTGGACAGACATCTCAATCTTCAGCTGGCAGGGGAAACAATCTATATTGGGAACCCATCTGATCTCAGTGGGGAGATCATTCCAGATGTGGGCTCCAAAGCAGAGAGTTGCGTAACAGTTGCATCAGAAAGTAAGTACAGTACTTAATACTGTTCTTTACTCTTTCAGTCATGGATCTGTTTCTAACATTATTATGGGAGAACACAAATGAGTGTGCCATGGTATTGGTTGATCAAAATATAAGTTAAATATGATAGGCATTTGTGGAATGAAATCATATAATTTGTATATTTCTGAGTGTATTAAGCAAATACATACAGTACTAGACATAAACAATAATATTATTTCTATATTTCTCTCTGATTCACATTTTGCAATGCACTTAACAACTCATCAGCCCTTCACAAGAGCAATATAGTCTCTTCTCTTTCTTAGTCTCTAAAATGCCATGCAAAATCTGTGTGCTGTAAATTTCTTAGAATTCATCCCATTATTGGTTTGAAGTAGCGTTTTAAGGAATGCTTTATGCTTTTGATAAACATTGTTTATCAATTGAGGTGATTTTTCAAATGGTTCCAACTTGTGGGAAAAAAACATAACTCTCCCTGTCAGGGTGGGCAAGCTTAGGGAGACTGAGGGTAGAACTTTGCTCCCAGTCTCCACCGTAGGCCACAGCAGGCTCAGAAATTGATTTGTCTGGCTTTTTTTTTAAAGTATGCAGGAAGTGGCCACATGGGGACATGTTTTCTTTCTACTTTGGGGACTGGTTTCCTTAGGAGTACTTCTGCAAGGGCACTAAAATGAAAACTGCTTCTGGAGGCTTCCAGAAGAAATAGCCATTTCTGGCTGCCTGTTGCCATAAATGGCTATTTGTGTTCCTGGAATATTATTTTAACACATCCCTTCAAGGTGGGTTTGTGGGTGTGGGTGTATTTTGTTAAAATAGTTAATGTATTAATTTCAGAATATATTTATACACATACAAACTCGACGGGCCTCACCAGCCACACAAATTTCTTGGGGGTAGGGCCTAAAAGCCACATGATGCCTATCTTTATAGGAACTCCTGTTTTTTGTAATGGCTCATTCTACCTTCTAAAGCTACAGATTGTTCTAATATCCGCTTCCATTTTCAATACAAATAATGACTTATTATTTCCTTTG
This sequence comes from Pogona vitticeps, assembly GCF_051106095.1. NCBI lineage: Eukaryota > Metazoa > Chordata > Lepidosauria > Squamata > Agamidae > Pogona > Pogona vitticeps. The sequence continues at coordinate 51,988,174 of NC_135788.1, read as the reverse complement.
TTGCCTTGGTGCATTATGTAAGTGCTGCTTACTGATGATTTGTTCTTAATGTGTGCTTGATTGCATTTTAACCTTTAGCTGCATCCGTATTTACCCTTTGGATTCATTTCCGTATATTACATCTCTGCTCTTATTATTTTGTGGGAATTTTATTTAGTCATTTGCGAGGGCTTCTTAGGCTCTTGCGAAGTGCAATTTCCATGTCTTTTCTTTCCACAAAATTGGATTGCTTGCCCATTCCATTAAATTTTCTCCCAGTGGTTGACTTACTGTTAGATGGAGCAAGGCAGATCTCAGTCATCAACCAGTCAGTGACCAATGTGTTGGTGCTATTCAAGGACAGCAAATGGTCAACTGGTGAAAAAAATAGAGGTCTACGTAAATAATTCTTTACAACTTTCCCTGTTCAAGTGTACCGTATACATGCAAGTTATTGACTGTTTCAAACTTTTTTGAGGAAGGGCAAAGTGTGAATTTATCAGTTTAATAATAGCATTAATAAAGAATTACTTTTCATTTTGTATATATGTCACCTTTTCCCCCACAAAGCGATCCAAGGTGGCTTATAACATATTTAAAGGAACAATATTAAAATACAGTGACCAAAATCCAGTTGGCTAAAGTTACATGGGGCAAACTGGATGCCAGTCATTTGGCACCAGTAATGTTTAGACAAATTAAAAACGTTCTGTCTCCCAGTTTCAACTGAGGAAGCCTTTGGGGAGTCATGGGATGGAAGGTGGCTTTGATATGCCAAAAATGCTGCTGGATTATCCCTTGTGACAGAGACACAACATAGAGAGAGGAAGAGAGAGAGGGAGCCCAAGACTTGCAAAAGCCTCCTGAGAACAAAACCAAGTCCTACAGAGCCTCAGGATCTGAAAGGGGGAAGGATATGAAGTTTTCAATTTGTTTAAATTAAACATTACTCATGTAACATCATTCACTTTTTCACCATAATTTTGCCCCCAAAAGTATAATAATAAAACAATTAAGGACATTGAAACTGCTGAATAAAAACTGTTTGTAGTAGTTTAAAGGCAGATTTTAAAAGACAAAACGTACAACATGTCCTGTGCAAATTCCATCTGTGGGAGGCAGATCTTTGTTTGTCCACAGAAAGGAAGATTGCAGGGAGAGGGCCAGCCTGACCTGCTATGGAAGGGACTTCCACAGTAGAGGACCAGCTACTGTACAGTCCCCGTCACACATCCTTACCAAGCACATGTGTAAGGTTGAGAAGGAGGGGGGCAAGGAAATAGCCCCCCGCAAAGATCTTAATGCTCAGTGACTTTCCTATGAGGACATACGGTCCCTCAGATATCCCGATCCCATTTAAGGCTATGTAGATCAAAACCACCACTTTGAATTGTGATCAAAAGTGGACTGGTAACCATTGAAGCAATAGTAAAAAGGGATTTCTTTTTCCCCCATTGTAGCTGATTGTGGTCAGCTGCTGCACATTAGATGCCTTGAAGTCATTGTTTTTGTGACAATAGACTAACATTACTTCCTTTTTGGAAATTGTTTCAGTTATTGAATTTATCTTTGTATCCATTTGGTGGAGTGCCAAGTGCTATTTGTACTTCTTTTCTGAGGCACCAAATATCTAAAGTCATCTTTTTTCTGTTCTTCTGAATGTGAAAGTTTTGATCTTCAACTCTGTGCCCTGAATGAAAGACAAGAATTGTAAAGCATAGTTTTTGAAAACATGAATCTCATATCCAATGACTTCCTGAGGGGTTTTTTTTTCTCACTTCACATGTGTATATTCACTGTTACTTGGTGATTGGGAATGGGAGTGAAAGTTATAGTATTTTCTTGACAGCAAGTCAAATCTAGCATCTTCAGGAGGAAAACATGGAACAAGATATGTGGTTGTTCTTAGTAAGTGAGAGTTGGTGGCATATCTTAAATGCTAAAATATTTTATATGTATTATTTCAGTTTGCTGAAATTTTGACAATAATAAACAAGAAGAATATAATAAGATAGAAGTAGGTTTTCAAGTAGGAAGAAAATTAATATTATTTCAATTATATTTCAGTCACATGTGTAAAGTTTATTAGCATCAGAGTCTTATTATCTCTTACAATATAATAAAATGCAAAAAAGCTACCATTTCCATGTTATAGGGAACAACTAGTTGTGTGCTTTCTTCAGTGCTCTTTCAAAACTTTTGGAAAGCAACTTCTGTCATTTCAGCCACTGGCTGGTGCATGATAGGAGTTGTTGTCCAGCATAACAGGAGGACTCAAAGTAAGGCTGCTCTGCACCATGGCTTCTGCAGTGTTTCCAGGATCTGAGTTTGAGATTTTGAGTCTTTGTTTCTCAAAAAGAGGGGGGAAAAAGAAAAGATAGGAGTGAAGAGGAAAGCTTCCAAGTTGTTAGAAAGGGATTGCAGGATCATGTTTGGACAAATAGTCTTTACCTGTGTTTGAATTTTTAACCATTTCTTCCTTCAGGCCATGACTGATGGTTTGTCAGATCTCCCCAAGTGGTATGGAATAAAAGAAATGCAAGCCCATTGGCTAGGCGAGTGCTGTGGGTGCTATTTTGACTTTATCTTAAAGGTGAGTCCAGTGACTGAAAATTGCAGTGATATTTCTCATGGTATGCTACAGAAGGCTGAAAATGTTAGACTAGAACTCACATATTATAAATTATATCTGGTCAATGTGGAGTGATGATTCTCTGAATTGAATATTTTGGGATACCAACATATGGTCAAAGAAATCCCCATTTTAGTGCTCCTGAGTTGGGCTCAATGCAGATGTAATGCTGTCCACTCTTCCATTTGTGGTTAAGAGTTCAGGCATGTTGTTGAGTTACATGCTTCTATATTTGCTGAAATTCATTTCTATTGGTTATTTCTATTGATCTAACCATGTTTCTGGTGCTGCATTTGTGCTAATGTTAGTTAGTAAACAGTTTGTAACCTGGCTAGTTATACTAGAGTCTAGTATATTTGTCTACAAACTATTTGCAATAGCAGTTTCATTTGATATAAATTGGATGTTAGTTAGCCTGTATTGGCTTTCTGATGCTTAAATGGACCAAAAAGTAGCTCTTAAGGACAGATCTCAATGATCAGCATCTGCTTGATCAACCTGTTCCAAGTCGTATGGAACTCAGTGATTTCCTTGAAGGACTGTCATCATTATCATCATCTTAGAACTGCAGGGCTGTTTGGCAATAATTTGTATAACCAAGATTATTTTGAAAGCCATTATCTCTGCTAACATTTGTACTTATGGCTGCAGTCCTAAGCACACCACTGAGCATAAGTGGATTGACATCTGAGTAAACATCCGTAGGATTACATTCTAGGTAATTATTGTTCTGCTTTGATTGTAATACTAAGCCATAGAGTGTAAGGCAGACAGAGTTGGTGGAACAAAGTAAAATCTGCCTCTCAGATAGTCAAGCAAACCACAGTTTCTCCCACTAACATTGTTTTCTTGCATGTCCCTTGCCTCTGCAAATACCTGGTTGCTGTACCAAAATCTTTTGTTGCGCAGTATCTCCAGTCTTTTTACTTTTGGCCAGCTGCTGAAATTATTTGAGAAACATCATGGATGTTCTTCTCAGAGAGGCCGTACCATTCTTCTCAGTTAAAAGCAGTCCTAAAACACCACACCTTTGTTTCTAAACAGAAATCTTGTCTCTAAAATATACCTTTAAAAATTATTTGGATGTTTTTTAAAAGTAATTTTTGACTGTTAAGTGGAAAATATTACTTTGTAAGTTTGATCTATGGTACTTTGGAAATCCAACTTTGTTACCTCCGTTACCCAAAAAGTAGCTAGTTACAATAGCTGTGTTCCTCGTTGCTTCCTGCTTCCAGGCTCTGCTGACAGCATTACAGCAGGGCTTGAAAACTGAGTTGGAGAGGGACAGCATGTCAGGAAGAACATGGCAGAGAAAGGAACTTGTTACCATCCAGAGCGAGGAAGGTTACAGAAGTCTGTGAAAGTACTACTGAGATTCTTTTAATTCCCATGAGTAGTTTAATTCTAGTCCTTTGTCTCAGGAACCAATAACCAATTAGGGCAGAACAATCAACAAGCTGAGATTTAGCCAGGACACTGAGTTTGGATGTAACAATAAACCATTGTTAATACAAACCAGGAGTTAAAGGCCAGCTTCAATCCATTGCTTGCAATACTGATTTTTTGGCCCAGAATAACAGTTAATGAGTCTGGCTAGGACTGAATATACAAACAAGCTAAAATTAATCTGAAGAACCATGGTTTGGATTTATGTCTGAACTGAGCCATTTTGTGCTCAGGTGCAGACTATGGACTTCAAAACATCTGTGCAGAATTCATAAACAGAGTTAAAGGTGTCTACAAGTGGCAATTGTATATGTTGCTCTAGAGAAAATTGCAGTAACTTTTCCTGTATTTTCCTCAGATTAATAACAAGCCAACAGGAGAGAGAATAGCAGCTTATACATATACACCTGAAGCTGTATATGGCATGTCCCATTTATATATCTTACCTAGCCACAGACTGCTGCATGGAAATAGTAGTTTGAAGGAAGACTTTCAGAAGGAGTTCATTCCAGGCAAAGGTGATTTTTCCCCATTATCAGTTTTGAGGCAGTAAATTATTTGTGTAGCCTGGCAGGATCAGACTTGAGTAAAATGGGTTCGCTTACATGTAATGTTTTACAAATACAGTAGCAAAAGATAGCATAAATATATAGCCTGAGTTATATGTTTCAGGGATAGTCCCAAAATGTTTACGAGTAGACAGGTTGGGAGAGGCAAAGGGAAGTAGGCAAGCAGGCATGCACAGTATGGCAGCCTACTGGTTTGCGCTATACTTTGTTTATATGAAAAGCCAAGCTAGAATATGAAGCTTTATAGCAGTGGTTCCCAATTTTTGGTCCCCAGATGTTGGACTACAACTCCCAGAAATCCTGTCCAGTGCAGCTTCTGTGAAGGCTTCTGGGAGTTTCAGTCCAAGAATATCTAGGGACCCAGGGTTGGGAACCACTGCTTTATAGGATCAGGTGAAATGCTGTTAGTCCTCCTGTCACCTGAAAACAACTATAAGCTGCAGTGCTTCATTATAGGTGGAACAACTGAAGACTTCTGCGACATCTTAAATCAAGGATGAATATTATGCAGTGCATGGGATGAAACGTATGTAGTCCCCCAAGTCCATTTGTATGTTCCGTGGCCCCAGACAGAAACACAGACATGTTGGATTTGCTAGTACTTCGATTCATCAGAATAGAGAATTGTAGAATATTGTATCAGTCTTTGGAGAAAAGGGTACATTCAACAGTGACACCTTTTGACACAAAGCAGAATTACACTCTCCAAAGCTCAGGGGTTAAGTATGGAACCAGAGGTTGGGAGTTTGATTCTTCACCATACCTTTCTGAGAGGGCTGGACTTCATGGTCCATAACTTAGAATTTCAACTGTGCAATTCTACGTTATGATGGAAGAAAACTGTCTGAAAATTGAAGACAGCTCTCTGAATCAAAAGCTGAAAGCTGCTCTCTGAAAATCAAATGGTGACAGAAAATAGAAAAATCAAAACATAACCCCAATTAAGAGGCAGTCATTCTAAATGTACATATGGAAACCATTTCCAGTGTAATGACAAAAATACATAGACCTTAAGATTTTTATGTATTTGCCTTCACTTCTGCATTAATATTGTTTGTGATTTCTACAACACTTTAACGTTACCCTTAAAGAATAATCATTCTTTTCTCAAGGGGCAGCAAGAAGAGAAGAGAAAGGTACAAAATGAATCTTAAAAAGCTTTGAGTAGCTTAGGAAGCTTTGCATTGGAAACTAATTACATTCAAAATTGCCAGTACAGTATTGCTTTGAGCAAGGTAACATCTGATCTCCAAGGGCTACTTCGTGAAGATTTAGTAACAAAACAGAGATAGACTTATGTAGTAATAAGTGAAGATTCTTGACATTGTGTTTCTGTTATTATAATATTATAATTTACTCTTTTGTAGACTCTCTCATTTCAGTGACAGCTATCAATTTGCTCACTCATCAGGAGATTCCTGTAGTTGTATCAGCCAAATTGGAATTTGAAGGGTCTCTTGAGGCTAAAATAGGTGAGTGCAAAGCCCCAGCACCATAGTTGTTTCAAGGTAATGTATTTAAATAATAGGACTGAGAACTGAAGCTGCTGAAATTGCCATTTATAGCTTCTAGAAGCATCTGTGAAAGGAGAAATAACTGTCTGCACTTGATGTATTCGCGATGTATTGCACTTGATGCAACTACTACTGGATTTGCTAATTTCAAAGCTGGAAAGCAATTAGGTGATTTGAAATCTGGTGCAGCAAGAAATAAGGTAGACATGCTTTTTTCATTGCCTCCTATCACCAGTCTTCCTCCTTGACTTGTTATAACTGATCAGGTTGTAGGCCAGAGGCCAAAAGGGGTGTAATGACAAGTTTGAGGAGTCCTGCTGTAACAAACCACAGACCTGTGGGTCCCAACATTCTATCTACACGGTGGCCAGTCAGATGTCAGTGGGAAACCCCCAGGCAGTATATGGGTAGAAGGACACACCTCTGCTCACATTCCTCAATGACTGATAGAGAGAAGCATGCTGTCTCTGAGACTGGTAGTCATGGCTAATAGCCATTGATAGACCTTTCCTACATGAATTTATTTAATTCTTTTAAAAAAACTTTCTAAGCTGGTAGTAGTCACGTCTTAGGAATTTCACATTTTTACTGTGTGCTCTGTGGAGAAGTAATTCCCTTCTCCTTATTTGCCTTTGTTGGATAACCCTACATTCTAGTATCATAAGACACGGAGAAAGATATCCTCTTTCTCCATATCATGCATAATTTATTTTACAGATTTACATATATGTCCTCTACTTGCCAGATGATGTTAAATACAGAAAAAAAATTATTTCTCCTGTCATAGTTATCTAACTGTTATATTTATTGAGCTTTAAAGAGACACATATATAACACAAAACCTTTATCTGAAATATCAGTAAAAATAAATACAAATATATGGAAAATGTAATATTGTGGAAATAAACAAATTGTATGACCCATCTGTTTTGAAAAATACTAATAGCAACCTTGCTTCTCCATGTTCAGCACAGTCCTTAAGACACTGAAATAGTACCTCTCACCCAAACAAGCAATAGTGAGGTGTTATCAGAAGTCCCCTAAAACCACAGGCTTATAGAAATACAAACATATGAAGAAAGTCCCTCACTAGGAGACTGTTAGGTGTCAAAATCGGGTTCAATGTATTTCAATGGGGGGGAAGATTCACCAAAAATTAACAAAGAGTCAGAACAAAGCCAAATTAAGTTTGCACATGTTTCACAAGGTGCTCTAACGAATCTAAGCATTTAAAACAATTTCTGACTCTTCGTTAATTTTTGGTGAATTTTTTTCTCCCCCATTGGAATGCATTGAAAACGATTTTGACAGCTGTCAAAATCAGGTTCAGTGCATTTCAGTGAGGGGGAAAAATTTGCCAAACATTAACAAAGAGTCAGAACAAAGCCAAATTAAGTTTGCACACGTTTTACAAGGTGTTCTAACGATTCCTAGCATTTAAAACAGTTTCTGACTCTTTGTTAATTTTTGGTGAATTTTTTTCTCCCCCATTGGAATGCATTGAACTCGATTTTGACAGCTGTCAAAATCGGGTTAAATGTATTCCAATGGGGGGGAATTCGCAGTCAAAATTGGGTTCAATGCATTCCAATGCGGGAGAAAAAAATTCACCAAAAATTAACGAAGAGTCAGAACAAAGCCAAATTACGTTTGCACACGTTTTAGAAGGTGCACTAACGATTCCGAGCACTTAAAACAGTTTTTGAACATTTTAAGACACTTTTAAAATTGCAAAAACGGACATCGTTAAGCGAAACAGGGGACCCAAAACACATTCGCTATGCGAAGCACGGTCCCGAAATGGCTAAGCAAAAATCGCCCATAGGAAACATCATTAAACAATGTGGAAAATTCTTTACAAAACCCATCGCTAAGCGAATACATTGTTAAACGAGGCAATCGCTAAGCGAGGCACCACTGTACTTCGCTCCTCCCATAGATGGCGCAAAAGGCCCAATTATGTCAGCATGAACTAACTGAAACGGCCTTTGTGTCTGACTAGTACGTTCTTTGGCTTTTGGACATTCTTTTGATTTTGCAAGTTTACACATATTGCAGTCTAAATAATTTTACAAGGTTTCATTTTTATACCTTTAGCCAAGCTTTGCATTTTATGAATCACTCTAAAATTTGCATGACCAAGCTTTCTATGCATTAAGTGGGCACACTGATCATGTTGAGGTGTGTTCCTAATCATATCATGTTTCACAATGTTTTCTGTTTTACCTTTTAACACATAAAAATTATTTTCTAGCTTTGCTGAGGCACATATTTTGTTTCCTTTCTTAATTGTACAAGTGCTATCAACAAATGACACTGAATAACCTTCTTTTTCAAGGCTAGACACACTTAGGATATTACAATCCAGTTTTGAAACTAGTAAAGCACCTCTAAGTTCCCTTTTCAAGCCTGGTACAAACACAGTCCTTTCTCCAGTGACGGCAGACTTCTCTCCGTTTGCTAAGCTCACAAAGCTGTGCTCCGAGGCTCCTAGAAAATAAAATAAATCTTTTTTTGTTAGTTAGATGGCACACAGCTCCAGTATCCAGTATCTAGCTGGGGACCTTGGCTTTACCAGCCTGTACAAGAGAAATCCTCCCTTGTTTCTTTCGGTTCCATGGCCAGCTTCTCTGCAGTTTCTCTGTAAATGTTTTTCAGAACCACATTTAAAACAGTGTCTTACTGTCATAGCTCTGCTTGTCTGCTCTCCCCTCCTGGAAGCAATTCTTTGTTGTGGGCTGTTTTCTCGCCTCCGCTGTGGGCTGTCATCTCTCACTTTATTTTCGGATCTTTCACTTCTCCGTTGCTCCTCCTCCAGCAGTCTGCCTGTTAGGTACTCAATGGTTAAATCATCATCTGGCATGGACTCCAGACTAGTCACCAATGCATCAAAGTCCTCCAGGAGACTGCTTCGGATTACATACAATTGGTGGCTTTCCGTAAACACCACGCTTTTCTGCTGAAGCTCTATAAAGAGGTTTTTCATTTTCTGCAGGTGCTCAGACATGCTCCCGTCTCGTTCAAGTCTGGCTCTATATAGTTTTCTGGTCAAAGACACCTTTGTTCCTGCTGTATCTCTGACATAAATTTGTCTCAGAGCCTGCCAGCATTCTTTAGCCAAAGTCAGTTCACACACTTGGATTAACTGGCTGTCCTCCAGGCATAGAATTATTGTGGTTAAAGCCCTCTCATTTAGCCTTTCTTCTTCATCATCAAGCACGGCCAGGGGATTGTGAACTATCTGCCACAAGTCCTCCCTTCTTAACAACATTTCAGCTTTAACTGCCCATGTCTGATAATTATTTTCATTCACCCTTGTTAAGGGAAAGCCTTCCCTGCCTGCTTCCCCAAACGACTGCATGCTGCTGCCTTTTCTCTCGGTCCTCCATTTTCTTTCCCCTCCTTGGTTCTCAACGGCAGAACTCTCACCTCCCTGGACTTCTTCCATATGCCTCTAAAGCACCCTCTGGTACTCACCAGCTTCCTTGGCGCAAGGTAGGCGTCGCTGGGCCCATAACCCCTTGTTAGCGCAAAATTGCGGAAATTCAGTAGAATCAGCAGAGTAATGTCCAGTCCAGGAAGTCCAAATAAATCACACACACACAGGCAGCTTCTCCCAACACCAGCATGTATTTACAGGATATATACAGCAGTGCAGTCTGGCAGCATAACAGGATAGTGTTCATCACAGAATAGGAAAATACTGTACATCTACCATACAGGTAGATATATATATATACTTATGCACATCTGCCTGTGGCCAATCACATTAGACATTACATCATGTATGAGTCAGCACTCATGACTCATCATGACTCATCATTAGTACACACCTGTTCATCATGGTCACTCATTAATACACCTTGTTCTGCTCAGGCCTGGAAAATATTCTTGACAGAGACAAGGACCTTAAAGATTCCAATAAGTACTGAGCATATTCAATAGCTAGAGGCTGCTGATCAAGGTTCCCTCTAATGTGGGCAGCTGCACGAGTGACTCCCCCCCCTTCTGTACAGGGCTCCTCCTCCTCCATGAACCCAAAGCAGTTGTTTCCAGCCCCTTTGGTTCCAATCATGATGAAACCCCACATTGGGGGGGGTGAGTCTCACACAGGGGCGGAGCGGACCTGCATACGCGAGGGGGTGAGCCCTGCCCAGCAGAGCTGAAAATTAGAGAAAATGTTGCTACTGATTAATTATTGGAGGAACAAATCAGAAGATTGTAGAGGAATAGAAAATGCAGTGGAATATTCTGAAATATTGGGTTGACTGGCTGGGTAGAATTCTGAACAGCATAACACTATAACAGTTGATTACAAGTCCCACCTGTTAATCCTAATTTTCATTGGAAATCTTTGCCCTAGTCTTCTGTAACAGCTGACATCCACCCTTAATCCAGTCACACAAATAGGGTTTGAAGCATCCTTCCACTTCAAAAGCATATTTATCTACAGCATGTGAAGTTGCAGTTTCAAGAACGATACAGAGAAGCCCTACTCATCCTGTTTCTTAGATTTAGAGAAGTAATGTCATCATGGGTCTTTTAAGTCTAACCTGCACTTGAAATAGGATAGAACCTTGTAAATGAGTACAGTGGACCCTCTACTTACAGAATTAATCTGTATTGGAATGGTGGCTGCAGGTTGAAAAGTCTGTAGGTCAAGTCTCCATTGACCTACAATGCACTGAAAACCGATTAATCCATAACCGGCCGCTTTTGTTCCATTTTTGTTCCATTTTGGTTTTTTTCTGGTCTGTAAGTCAATTCTCCGGCTGCAAGTCGAACCTAAACTTTGCAGCCAGAGAAGTTTGTAACTCGAAAAGTCTGTAAGTCGAGGGTCCACTGTACATTGAAACTGAGTTATAACATAAATTTAATTTGTTCAAGTACAGGCCAGTACAAAAGTGTTCAACTGTAAGCCAGTGGGGGAAAAACTGGCTGAGATAAGAGAGATTATGTTTCATATCACTTCTGCCTTGCCATGTAAAGCCCAAGATGATGAGAAGGACAAATTTATCTGTCAATACATACTGAATCGCTTTTGCTAAGGATTATGATGGTGATGAATGCAGAGCATTTCAGTTTAATGGAAGTACAGATTGTTTTGATTTTGAGGGCTGATTTTATAGGCTGAAAAAAACAAAGAATCATGGTTTGACAAGACTGAAAGTGTACACAGGAGAGCTGCTTGAACATGCCTTTAATTTTAAAACCCCAAAAGTGCCACTATCTCTTTGAGAACTGTGTAAGAATTTTTTGGGGTTTTTTTCCCCTACGCTCCAGGAATCCCTTGCACAAGATCAGATGATGCTGAAGTAGCTAGGAATTTGAACCTGCCATTTGAAGAAGTCATTGAAACATTATCAGATGGCTCAGAGAGGTTGATCAACTCTGGAGAGGTTGGTGCACTACTGTGAGTTTCTGCTTTTATCATCCAGTATTCTCCATGCTGTCTCAGGCCAACCTGATAAATTTAAAACCTGACACATTTTAAGAGAAGCATAGCTTCTTCTCAGTGGAGTTGATGCCACAAAGAGAATGAGGCCTGTATTTGTCATGGTGAAATAGAGTCCTCAACTAGGAATTTTCTATGTCTGTTTTTTATGTGATGCAGGAGAGCTAAACTGATCGGTCTGGATCTGGATTTAGTCATGTTTGGAAAAGACCGACTGACATCATAGGCCTTGGTTATTATTAATTATTTCCATTACAGTTTCAGCTATAGTAGGAGACAGCAGTTTTCCCATGTGTGCCCTCAAAATCTCCCTCAGAGGATTGGGGAGCAAATTTTCAAACAGCACCAGGGACATAGCAGGGTTGAATAGGAGGAGACAGCCCTTTTTCTTGGAAACAAACTACATTTTACATAACGTTGAGTGTATCCTAGATGTGGCTGAGCTTGGATGTAGCCCCTTTAAAAAGGAAATATATCCCTGTTGTATGATATATCTTAATATGGCTCCTGGCCAAGATGGCTCTTGGGGAACATGGTGCAAGTAAAGAGATTTAATTAAGAATGTCAAGTATTTTCCTTAGGGTTTAGCAGAATTAATATTTACTAAAATACTTAAAAATACGTTCTGTATGGCCAGACATGGATACTTTTAATGCATTGTTCAAAAAGGGAACTCCATATTTATTTATTTATTTATTTAGAAAATATTATATGCCACCCACATTACCCAAAGGTCTCTGGGCGGCTTACAAGAATTTAAATGCAATAAAAAAGATAAAACATTTTATATAACATTGAATGTATCCTAGGTGTGGCTGAGCCTGGATGTAGCCCCTTTAAAAAGGAAATATATCCCCTGTTGTATGATATATCTTAATACTGATGGATGATTGTGGTCTAAACATATATGTGGGGTCACAGCTATACAGTCATGCCCCGCTTAACGATTACCCCATATAATGACGAATCCGTTTCACGGCGATGTTTTAGTGGGGTTTTTTCACTTTGCGATGATCGGTTCCCTGCTTCGGGAACCGATTCTTCGCATTACGACAATCAAAACAGCTAAATGGTCGCCGGCTGCTCAAAATCCCAGTTTATGGATTTTCTTAACTGTGGGTGGAGGAAAACTTCTCACATATAAGAGCATGACTGTGACAGTATGAACAGTGCAGTGTATCTATGGAAGCTCTCTTTTTTTAAATCAGTTCACAGGCATGAGCAGACAAAAGGCATTAAATGCAATAACAGAACAAGCAAAAAGTAAAGGAATTGGAGGACATCTAACAAGTGATAAGTTAAAAGACTGGCTGATCTCGCGGCAGCGTTACTGGGGAACACCTATTCCCATTATTCATTGCCAGAATTGCGGCCCTGTTCCTGTGCCCTATGAGGACTTACCTGTGCAGCTTCCCAGTGTAACCTCCTTCACAAGAAAGGATGGCTCACCCTTAGCTTCCATTTCACATTGGGTAAATTGCACTTGTCCAAGGTGAGTATAAAATATTACACATTTTCTGTACATTGGAAGAACATTTAAGTTTATATTAGTTTTTTGTTTGGTTGAATTACGTTCTGATGCTTCTCAGTTTTACTATGTTTTTGGTTATTTTTATCACTGAGAAAAATGTTGAGAAATCTGGCAGGGGCGGGAGTTTGAAATGTTTGGAAATTGCTGTGGCTGGCTACTATAGGACTGCAGCTATGATTTTTAGACATTTAAAACTCTCCCCCCCCCCCGTCCTGTTGTCTTGAAAGTTTTCCCCCAGGACCAAAGGGATTCTAAGAGAGCCTAGGAATTGGGGAGGGGGGACTTTTTCTTAACAAAATATGGTCCCAGCTGATGACATAATCAGGCTTATGGAACATAACTTTACATTACTGGAATCCAATGCATCAGTATTAGCTGGGACTAGAAATTAAATTTAGCCCAAAGTAATATCTGTGGACCCCCATCCTTTAATCTGTCTAACTGAGAAAATGAGGCATCTTCATTCAATTTCTTGTATGAGTCCCAAGCAAAATCTGCTCTTCACATTACCTTTTTTTATACTTCGTAGGGAAAAGTTGCCCGGCTGCAGCCCTATCTAGACACGGGGGCACTCACTACCTTGGTGCATGCGCTTGTAATCTCAAGATTAGACAACTGTAACGCGCTCTATGTGGGGCTGCCTTTGAGGCTGATGTGGAAACTTCAGGTGGTGCAGAATGCGGCGGCCAGACTCCTTACTGGAGTGAGAAAATACCAACACATTTCTCCAACTCTGGCCGCACTGCATTGGCTGCCCATTCGTTTCCGTATTGACTTCAAAGTTTTAATGCTTACTTATAAGGCCCTAAACGGTTTAGGACCTCGATATTTGGCGGAACGCTTACTCCCACCAAGGTCTACCCAGATTACCCGTGCGAGTCAGGAGGTGAGGCTGAGGAGCCTGATGCCAAGAGAGGCCCGGAAAGAGAAGACACGAAACCGGGCCTTCTCGGCGGTGGCTCCTCGCCTATGGAACAACCTCCCTCTAGAGATTCGCACACCACTTACGCTGGGAATCTTTAAAACCCAATTAAAAACATGGTTATACATCCAGGCCTTCCCTCCAGTCAATACCTGATTTCTTTCTATTTTCCTTTATTTTTTTCTTCTGCTTTATTACAATTGTTATTGAACCACTATGCACATTCTTGAGTTTATTGTTTTATCCTATATTGTAAGCCGCCTAGAGTGGACGAGTAGTCCAGATAGGCAGGGCATCAATCAATCAATCAATCAATCAATCAATCAATCAAACAAACAAACAAACAAACAAACAAACAAACAAACAAACAAACAAACAAATAAATAAATAAATAAATAAATAAATAAATAAAGTTGCTGCTCTATGTACCAAAACATTATCTTCGCACTAGAAAATTAGACTCTGCGAAGTCATCCTTAAACCCAGTGTTTTTAATAAGTATCTGAGCTCCATGTTGTTCATGGCAGACAGCTCTTTGGATCAAAAAGGGATTTTGTGCCTACTAGATTTAAGCCTTTTATTTGCTTGGTCAACAGAGTCTAATTCAGACTGAGAGAATTACATATTCATTAGGGAAATGAGAGCTGTACTTTCAAAGGCTACACGAGTGGGGGTGGAAAGGGGCAGAATGTACCTTTATCCTTGGAAGAGTTTCCTCATCGTGTATCTGATAGAACATTGCTCTCAGCAGAGTTGACATGATTAATTCTGTATTGTTTGGCTTGCTGGTTGGATCCGTATGGGATCTCAAGCCATTCACACTTCAGAACACAGTAGCTATAAACCTGTCACATTCTCTGGACAGTCAAATGCTTGTGAAGAGATTCTGTGTGGTAATGAGGTGCCTCTGCAAGGCTCCCTCCGTATTTTTTTGTTTACATTGTTGAAAAAGGCATTTCAGAATAAAAGAGGAATTCATGCACTAGGAAATTGCAACAAAAGAAATTCCTTATAATATCTATCTGCACAATGTGGACAACGTTATCCCTTTTTTAAAAAGACCGTTACAAAGCAATGTAAGAGAAAGCTTTCTCTCGGGACTTAAGCAGGTCTTGGACATTAATTTCAATGTCCAGCTTCAGCTAAAATTATTTCAAGCTAATAATGTATAGTTACTTTAAACCTTGGCAGGGAGGACTGCTCATGAATGGCACTGCTGTCACCCAGAGCTCCAGTCTGTTCCCTTTCCTTCAGTTAACCAGAGCATATAACTCACCCCAAAGGCCTAACCTGCACATTCAAAGGAGTCACATGTTCCAGTCCTTCTAAGAATTTTTCCCATTCAGAATGGTGCTGCACAGCTGTGATGGAACAATCCTCAACATTCATTCCATGGACCCCAGAAAATTAGCATGTCAGTTAGCATATCTCTCCTAACTTTCTATCAAACATTTTAAAGTTTTATTAAATCAAAAGTTTAAAACAGTATTTTGTAAGCCTAGAGAGTTCTTTTTTATCTCATGCCAAAGTCAGAACAGTAATGCCATGAATAGACAAGTGGAGCAGAAACATAACTGACATCTTCCTGTAAACTTGGTACATGCACCACTGACTTTGCATGTGGAAGTTTCTTACAAAATGAAGCATTCAAATATATACCTTCCCCAATATATTCTCAAGGACAGTCTCAAAAGAACTGTATCGATTATTTTCTCCTGCAAACATACTGATGATCTTTGAATGAGCAGAACTAGGCCACAGACATCTGGGATTCAGGAAGCTGGCTGTTAGATCACAGTGTTTCCAGGTTGTCTGGGGAGGATATACACAAACTGAGGGCAAACCTTGTAACATTCTGTCCTCCAACAATGGATCTACCCAGAACTGCATCTTGTTGGCATTCTTCCTCTCCCTACAAAAAGACTCATAGAGCATGTTGGATATCAGTACAGCCCAACACTGTAAGCCAGTTTTCAGAAGTCCGTCTTTTGTTACAACACATTTTGAAATGTCAGAGTTGGGGCTTGAAGAAGCAAGAGAGAACTGCATACTCAAGACTGCCCAGTTATTGCATCCAGACAAAGTTAGTTGCACTTAGTTCCCCTTAGAACCAGAACACCTCCATTTGGACAACCCAAACATGGCCTAAATAGACTATATCGGTTACAGTGGTGCCCCGCCAGACTATTACCTCGCAAAACGGTTTATTCGCTAGACTATGAGTTTTTGCAATGGCTATAGCGCTTCGCAAAACAGTGTTTCCTATGGACAATTTTCGCTGGACGATGTTTCGGTCCATGCTTTGCAAGATGATTTTTTTTGGGGGGGGGACCGTTTTCCACAAGACGATTTTGACAGCTGGATCCACGACTTGCAAAATGGGTGTTTTCGGGATCATTTTTCACAAGACAGCAATTTTGACAGCTGATCTGCGCTTCGCAAAATGGTTTTCCTATGGGCGATTTTTGCAAAACAACCACGATTTTCCCTGTTGGAATGCATTAAACGGATTTCAATGCATTCCGGTGGGGAACCGCATTTCGCAAGATGATGTTTTTGCAAAACAGCAATTTTCACGGAACGAATTAACATCGTCTTGCAGGGCACCACTGTATATAGTTAGTGTAACAACTGGCAGGTCTCCCTCTATGTAATAGGAATGTAGTGTATAGCTTTTTTGAACTCCCAACTTGCAGAATTCTCCAGAAATTATCCTTGTTGAATGACTTTTAATAGATTTAGATTGTAAGAATGTGCCATTTGTGTTTTTTTTTTTTATTCCAACTCACAGAATTCACCACAAACTCTCTGGACAGAATTCTAGATGGCACAATACTTAAATCCACCCCTACAGATACCTTATTGTCTGATTTTATATTGGAAGCCGCCTAGAGTGGTCCGGCGGGCCAGATAGGCGGGATATAAATCAAATAAATAAATACATTTAACTCCTCTGCAGCTTAGTGTATCTGACAGGCTGCATGGATGTCTTAGGCTTTGCATCCTGCTTTACATGTCCAAAAAAGGAAGTTACCATAGTACTTCTTGAGAGTCTTGCTGCTTTTAAGGCCCTATACATGTGTCTCCCAAAAAACTGCCATTCTCAGGAAATAAAACTTCCTTCTTTGTACATTAACAATAGAAAGCCAGGCTTGAGATGTTAGATGGAGAAAATATAGATGTCCTTGGGTGCCTGTAGATGTGGGTCTCTGGGCTGAACAGTAGAGGGGTTTGGGTAGGGAGAAGATAAATAGAATTCCATCTGTGGCATTCCTGGAGAATTCTAGAAATTGGAATCCCAAGTACCAGTGCAAATAAACAGAAAAATCTTTACTACCTAAATCTACCAAATGCCATTCAACAAATGCAGTGTCTACAGGAGCACCAGTTCCCGACTCGTGTTGTGCTGCAGCAGGGTCCCAACTTTACATGTTTGTAAGGCATTAGAGACTTGACAACAAAGCTCAAAATGATGCTTTGTTTGACAAAGCTGTATTGTCATTGGTTTTTCTGTGACATCCATCCACCAGTCTAGTACACATATGCATCACAGACACCACAAAGAAGAAAAGCAAGGTGCTTACCTGTTACTGTTGTTCTTTATGAACTCACACAACCAACCTTCTCTTTTTGGGATGTCCCAGTAACTACGCTGTTTTTAACTTTGGACAGCTGACTGGTAATGGGGGGCAGAAGGGAAATGCCTGGATATGTACAGTCCAGTGGGTGGGGCTCCCACAAAAACACTGGGCTCAGCCATAGAAGATTCCAGAATGTACACAAGCACTGTTAGACACACAGGTATTGGTTCACAGATGACTGCTCAGAGAAAAATCATGGATAAGCAACCTGGTTTTGCTATTCCTTTTATTTGGGAGATTAAAAAAAATTTAAAATATTTTTACCCTGTATTTTTCCTTAAAAAGGAACCAAGGTGGCTTACATAATTAAAAAACAATATTTAAAGCTAAAAACAAGTATACAAATACTAAAAAGGATCAAACAAATACCACTCTGAGAAATGATAGGCAAAAGCAACATTCAAAGCAGTAAGGCATAACAATTCATTTGAAAATCCCACTCAGGCAGCCAGTCACTGAGGGAAAGCTTGCCTAAAGAAAAAAGTCTTTGCCTGCTTGCAGAAGTTCTGATAAAGTTTGACCATACTTCAGGAGAAATGTAAATCAATGAATCAACACTGAATGTTGTCACTGGTGGAGAGGATGGTAAAGGTAAAGGTTCCCCTTGACAATTTTGTCTAGTCATGTCCGACTCTAGGGGACGGTGCTCATCCCCGTCTCCAAGCCATAGAGCCAGCGTTTGTCTGCAGACAATCCTCTGTGGTCACGTGGCCAGCGTGACTAGACACGGAACACCGTTTTACCTTCCCACCGAAGTGGTGCCTATTTATCTACTCTGATTTTTACATTTTGCATGCTTTCGAACTGCTAGGTTGGTGGAAGCTGGGACAAGCGACGGGGGCTCACTCTGTCGCGTGGATTTGATCTTACGACTGCTTTGTCTTCTGACCCTGCAGTACACAAAGGCTTCAGCAGTTTAACCCACAGCGAGGACATAATAAATAGTCTATTGTTATGACCCAGTTTTGGAAGGTTTAACAAAGAAAGGTGACATAGGACTGCTTTTGAACAAGCAACAGAATAGGAATTCCTGAGTGACTTTCATTTCTGATTCCTTCACTTCTGATATGATTTGCAGAGCAGGGACTTGTGTATCATCATCATCTTTGCCAAGAACCGTGGGCCTCCATTTTGTGTGCATAGTTAGAAATACGTTTGCACAATAAATGAGGATTACTGATAGTACAGTGTATATTGGCCCTTCTAGAGAACATCAACAGAACAGCAGGCGAATAAAAACTCCCCAGCTGGCTCTATTTCATCTCAATCAAGCCCTAATAGTAATAATTTGTATTTCTTAGATGCAAGGAACCTGCAAAAAGGGAAACAGACACCATGGATACCTTTGTTGATTCGGCTTGGTATTATTTAAGGTACACTGATCCTCATAACGCTGAGAGGTAAGTAATTTAGGCATCCTGCTTTCGGCTGGTCACACATTTTATAAGCTGGCTCTGTCTTTTGTGATGTAGGTTGTAAAAAGAAACCAAGGTTCTCTCTTAGATAATCCTTTTGTCCTCAGCTTATGCAGAGCCCATTGGGAAGAGTATTCCTGTGAGAGAATCTTTTGTGAGTCTACCATCACTCTCCTTTCACAGGATACAATGGAGTTTGCAGGATGGCACTTCTGAAGTGTGTCACTTAATGCATCATCATCCTTGATGCAGTGTTCTCTCAATTTCAGAACGTATAGCAGAGTTTGTAGTCCTATGATCTGAAGAGCCAAATCAGAAGGAAAAGATCATGAATTGTGGTCTTCAGCTCAGCCTGTGTGAATGAACCCTGCTAGTGATATCAGAAGAACATATGGTGGGCTTTTTCTCTAAATGGATTATGCATATATTTCTAGGCAAGCTATAACTTCAGCAGTAATGATCTGCCATCAGGATAATAGAACAGAATGCTTTGGCAGGATTTTTAGTTATCACAGTAGGAAAAAAAAGAAGATCTTCGCCTTCCTTGTCTCCAGAGTCTGGGGCATTAGTGTCTGACACAGTGCCATGCTCTTTGAAATGAAAGGTAGGCACAAAATGGCGCCTCTATCCTGATTATAAAGGAGAAAGAGCATGGTTTTTTTTCCTGACCTGCTGCTTATTAAATTTTATGTAAGCAATCTGCAAAATCCCCAGGACTCTCCAGCTACAGTAACAGATATATAATCACCAATCTTATGTGCCAGTAAGAAGGCTCCTGTTGCTATGATTCAGATCTGAATGAAGTAGCAGGGAAATATCTGGTTCTTCTTCATGGCCTCTGTGAATGCACACATATGGGTCCTGTCTGCACGTGCGCTGACGTTCTTGGAAGATTCGAGAGCTAAAAGTAACAATTTTATGGTGTGATTCCCCCACGAGGCACATGTTCCTCCCACCCACCATTGCTCTCAGTTCCTTTTTTCCGCCGAGCTGTATGGTTCTCTGGAAAGACTGAGCTAGCCTTGAACTCCTTTTTTTGCGATTATTCCCTCTCTTGATTGATCTTTTCCTATTCTTTAATTACTCAATCAGCTACTTCCCCTTCATTTCACTGCGTTTTCGCTTTCCAACCGTTTTGATCCCCCATCTGTATCTACATACTCCCTTCTTATGGCCTCTCCGGCGTCCTTCAAATGCTGCATTACTTGTGCGAACAGAATCGCTCTCTCAGACGGTCACGATAAGTGCCTCTTCTGTTTGGGCGAAAATCACCCGACCCATTCTTGTGCCGCCTGTAAAAATCTAACAAGACCAGTATTGAAGCAAAGACTGCAGAGGCTGAGATCTTACCTCTGGCAAACGGCGATGAACCCTCTTACACCATCCACGGAGGTGGTAAGATCCCCCAGTTCAGCGGGCAAAAGGCTCGCTTCAGGACAGCCCGCTTCTGAATCAGGGGCATCCGTTTTACCAACCAAGGAGCCTGCAGAGAAAACCAAATCTGCTGTTAAACAAAGATCGTCCTCTACTGCTAAATCATCTTTCCGGGCGCACGATCTCACTGAGAAAAAGAAGTCTAAGTCATCTGTAAAAAAAAGTCTAAGCGAGACAAATCCTCTCAGCCTTCTCTACCCTCGCCCATCTTAGAGGAATCTTTGATAGAGGCTCACAACTCAAATTCTGACAGAGATGAGGCTCAACAATTTACAGTCTCTACCGTGGCATTGAACTTGACACCAAACATTGGCCTCTTTGCGGCTGCTCCCCCGGCCAGCCTGGCCTCTGCCCATTCCAACCCTGCATCAGGGCAGGCAGTTGAAAGTTCAGCATCCAATCCTGACACACCTTCTTCCTTTCTTAGAAAGCATACAGAAAAATGGAGGCATCTCTCGCCACCAGGACCCATGACGGCAAATGGAGATTACTTCCCATTCTCCATGATGCCATATCAGTTTTTTGACCCATCCCTGTGGCAATCTCACTACAAACAATACCATTCCGAACAACAGAAACGGGCTGATTGTACACCGGATCACTCTCAACCACCTTCACTTAAGAGTCGACATCAATCTTGAAAATCCACACCGCCTGCCTCGACATTGATCTCAACTAAACCCTCTAAACGATCTAAGTCAATGTCGAGATCAAAGAAGCACGATCACTTGATCCCGTCTCAATCACTACACATTACTCAAAACCCTTTGGAGCCTGCAGAAGTTCAAGAGCCTCTGTATCATGAACCTCTTCCTCTTTTTCCCGACCCGGGCTATCCATCATCGCCTGACTCATTCTCCTCATCTGAGGATGATCACTCCGAAGTTCCTTCCCATTCATCCCTGGATCTCACTACCCCTCCTGATGACACAAAGCATAATCAACCTTCCTTCCCCTCGGAGGAGTTCTCTTCATACTCCCAACTTATATCCAGGATGGCTTGAACACTACAACTTAATACTGAATAACCACCGTCACCAAAGGTGGGCACGGTGTTTGACGACATTAACTAGGAGAGATCCCCTCCACTCAGCTTGACTTTCAACAAATATGTGCTAAAACTCTTCAAAGAAACCTGGGATAAACCTTCCACAATGCAGATTTCATGAAGAACTGTCAACCTTTACAAGACCCATGGTGTCGACATCAAGTTTCTCAGTAAGCACCCCCTACCTAATTTGATAATAGTGGAGTCCAGCCAATCTCGTGGCCACAATAGATCCAAAGTTACTCCTAAGAATAAAGAGGGAAGGAAAATAGACATCCTGGGCAGAAGGATCTATTCTCTACAATCATTCTTGTTAAGAAATATTAACTATCAAGCCACAATGGGGGCATGTCAGCACTACCTCTGGAACAAGGTTCTACCCCTTCTTGAATTAGCACCAGAATCTATAAAAACCGACTTAATCAACACTCATTCCGAAGCTATAGCCCTTGCTAAACACCAGAAAAATGCAGCTATCTCTATTCGATGCCATGCCTGGCTAAGATCTTCCATGATGTCAGATGAAACCAAGGCACGAATCGAAGATCTCGCCTTTGATGGTATGGGCCTTTTCAACCTCAAAACTGATGAGACCATGGAAATCATCCACAAGATACGTAAAACAGCAGAATCTTACTCATACCAGCAATTTTCTGGATTCCAACAATCTCAATACCAAACCAACCAGTCATACCCACGGTCTTACCTACAGTACCAATACCAGTGATTCCATCCATACAAACAGTATCGTACTCAGCAGTCTGAGAGGTCTCCTACAAATCCACAAGCACTGATGCCGTCCTTTCGTTCCCAGGGCCAGCCACGCCAACATCAACCCTTTCGCAAAGGCCAAAGGAAGGGTAAGCCATATTAATGAAACATTTCAAAAATTTTGCCCCCTTCCGCCTTTACAAGTCCTCTTTCAAACTAGATTGGCACCATTTCTCCATCACTGGCATACTACAGTATTACAAATGATAAATGGGTTCTTTCCATCATTGGCCATGGTTACATTACATGATGATCTGCCCCCCTTGGGGTTTATCCGCTCTACACCATTCTCTTCCACTTTCCAAGAGGAAGTCTCTGCTCTCCTATCCAAACATGCTATTATTCCAGTGTCACCCCTTGATTGGCACAATGGCTTTTATTCAAAATACTTCAAGGTTCCAAAGAAGGACGGAGGACTCCATCCTATCCTTGATTTGAGACATCTTAATAATTTCATTCAACCTCAAAAATTCTGAATGCTTACGCTGGACACTATTATCCCCTTATTTTCACAGGGAGATTGGTTTATCATAATCGACTTATGGGACGCCTACTTCCGTATCTCGATACATCCTTCCGATCAAAAATACACCATGTTCCTATTCAACAATGTTGTGTACCAATTCTGTTCCCTCCCCTTTGGACTGTGTACAGCCCCAAGAACCTTCACAAAGTGTATGGCACCAATTGCAGCCTTCCTACGCCTTCAGGGTGTAAACTTCTACCCCTACATTGACAACTGGCTCATCATCTTGACATCATACCTTGATCCCATAGCAGCAAGAGATACCACTCTCCATACACTTCAAAGGCTCGGGCTCAACATCAACCTCGCAAAGTCTCATCTACAACCAAACAGTCACCTTTATCGGTGCCGAACTAAACTCACTTCAAGCCAGAGCTTTCTTTCCACAGGAAAGAATTCTGAAAATAAACAGGGCAATTACACCCTTTCGACCTAAAAAAAGGTGTCTGCCCACCACGCATAACACCTTCTCGACCTCATGGCCTCAACGACATTGGTAATACAGGATGCAAAACTCAAGATGAGAGCCCTGCAGGCTTGGCTCCTGTCCTTGTTCGACTCCATGACAGACTCTCCATCCACATAACTGACCATTACCCAGGAACTAGCAGATCAATTCGAATGGTGGGCTTACCTTCCAAACCTTCTGATCAGACGGCCTTTCTCCCCTCTTCAACCAACGGTACAGGTCATGTCCGATGCCAGCCCTTCAGGATGGGGAGCACACTGCCTTCATCAAAAGGTCCACGTCCTATGGTCAAAACGAGAACAGACTCTTCACATCAGTCACCTAGAACTGCTAGCAATCATCAGAGCATTCCATGCATTCCTCCCTCTCATCAAAGGTCAGGTTGTTCAACTC
This sequence comes from Pogona vitticeps, assembly GCF_051106095.1. Taxonomy (NCBI): domain Eukaryota; kingdom Metazoa; phylum Chordata; class Lepidosauria; order Squamata; family Agamidae; genus Pogona; species Pogona vitticeps. The sequence continues at coordinate 51,964,429 of NC_135788.1, read as the reverse complement.
ACAATGGACAACACAACAGCGCTATATTATGTCAACAAGAAGGGAGGTACCCATTCTTTCTCCCATTTGTACCTTGCTGTCTATCTATGGGAGTGGTGCTGTCAGAACCACATCTTCCCCATAGCAGTACTCATTTCGACAGAAGACAACTTCGCGGCAGATCATCTCAGCTGCTTGCCCTCAGGGACACACTATGGTGATCTTCCGTTTGTTGCCCCATTTATTTGGCCCTCACAAAGGAACACGCCTTTTCACGCTGCCACCAGGTATTCTCCTAATACCAACTTATGTCATACATGTGTGCTGCCAACACTAAGGGTTATAGAATTTAGGAATCAGAGGTTTAATTAAGTATTCTTTTATTGTCAAACAAATCATAAAGGTAAATCACATATGAACTGTTTCAGGTGTTAACACGTATTGGATCATGTAGGCAATCTCTTTTATTCCAAACTGCTGTATACTTTCAATCAATATCTCTCTTGTAGTGTTTATACTTTCATTCCCGCTTGTTCAATATTGTTTAAACTTCTCAATTTTCTCTCCTAACACTCTCAGCTCAATTCACTCTCTTCTTTTTCGTGGCCTCTGTGAATGCACACATATGGGTATTGTCTGCGCCTGTGCTGACTCTCTCGGAAGATTCTAGAGCTAAAAGTAACAATTGTATGGTGTAATCCTCCACGAGGTATATGCTCCTCCCACCCACCATCTTCCCCAGTTCCTTTTTTCCGCCGAGCTGAATGGTTCTCAGGAAAGATTGAGCACTTCGCTATTCACCTTTTGGCTATTTTTCTAGGCTCTTTTGAGCTTTTGTTTATTTATTTTTACTCTAAATTACCTACTTAGTGATCCTCTGCGTCTTTTGTTTGCCTAATCGGTTTCCCGCAGTCTTTTTATTCCCTTTCCTTTCCCCTTCCCCCCCCCCAGTCCTTTGCTTATGGCCCTGCCGTCTCCTTTTAAATGTACGACCTGTGCGAATAAAATTGCACTTTCGGATGGTCATAGCCAGTGCCTTTTTTGTTTGGGCGAGGAACATCCGACCCATTCGTGCCCTGCTTGTAAAAACTTAACCAAGCCAGCACTTTAACAGAGGCTCCAAAGACATCGGTCTTACCTTTGGCAAACAGCCATGAATCCTCCTACCACGTCTTCAGAAACGGCTAGATCTCCTGCCCTTTCAGCCGATAGACTTCCAGCGGGCCAGTCTACTTCTGACTCTACCTCTGTGCTACCAGCTAAGGACACTGCTGAGAAAGCAAAATCGTCTGGTAAGCACAAGTTGCCCTCCTCTCAGAAATCTCGAGCGCACGATCCAAGCTCGAAGAAAAAACCTAAACCCGCCCCTAAGAGGCCTAGAAAGGACAGGCTTCCCCGAGTGGAGCCCCCTCAGCTTTCTCTGCCTTCCCCCATCCTCGAGGAATCATCCAGAGAAGCACCTAACTTGCCCTCGGATGGAGATGAAGCCCATGATGTTGCGGGCCCCCCCACAATGCCGCTCCAAACCCCAAGCATTGGCCTCATTGCGGCTGCGCCACAGTCCAGCCCGGCCTCGCCCACTCCAACCCTGACTCAGGGCGGGCAGCTGAAAGCTCGGCATCCGATCTGGAGTTTCCCCCTTCACCTCCACGGAAGAGAATGGAGAAACGAAAGCACCTCTCCCCACCGAGGTCTGTGCCATCGCAAGGCGATTTATGCCCCTTTCCAATGGTACCATACCATTTTGATCCCTTCATCTGGCAAACCCTGTACGAAAGGTACCAGCCTGAACAGGCTAAAAGGCCCCAAACGACGCCGGAACTTCCCCATGCCGTCCCCTTCGTGGGCTCGAATCGCCTCCGCGTGACCACTTTGGCCTCAACAATTTCGGCTCCGTCTGTACGCCCTCCTGCCCCATCTAAGCCAATTCCGCTAACTTGAATGCGAGACAGAGTTCATGAGGCCTTATCCTTACATCCCACACCCTCGATGCCGGACCCGATAACATCTCAAGGCCCCTTTGAAGACCTGCCGACCCAACAGCACCAAGCTCCCCTGGCAGAGGGCCTCAGTCCATCAGACTACCCTTCATCTCCAGGCTCCAAGGGACAGAACGGCATCTCCTGCGGTTGTTAAAAAGGAGATGTAGAGCTGAGTGTTATCAGCATACTGGTGGCACGATGCTCCACACCCCCTGATGACCCCACCCAGCGGCCTCATATAGATGTTAAACAGCATTGGGGAGATAATCGACCCCTGTGGAACCCCACAATTGAGACTCCACAGGGCCGAAACACTCTCCCCAAGCTGTACTCTCTGGGGGCAGTCCTCCAAGAAGGAACGGAGCCAGGCCAGTGCCAGGCCACCAATTCTCAGCTCATAGAGCCTCCCCAGGAGGATACCATGGTCAATGGTATCACAGGCCGCTGAGATGTCGAGGAGGACCAGCAGAGACACTTTGCCCCTGTCAGCCTCCCTCAACAGGTCATCACACAGGGTGACCAATGCCATTTCTGTACCATGGCGCAGCCTGAAGCCCGACTGAAATGGATCCAGGGCATGTTTCATCCAAGTGCACCTGGAGCTGGTCAGCCACCACCCTCTCGACCACTTTGCTTAAGAAAGAAACATTGGCAACGGGCCTATAGTTGCCAATTTCGTCCGCCGCCAAACTGAGTTTCTTCCTAATGGGCCTAATGAGTGTCTCCTTGAGGGCAGATGGAAACCTGCCCTCAAGGAAAGACCCATTAATTATTACAGTGGACCATTCCGTTGTTGTAGGCCTGGCTGCTTTGATTAGGCAGGACGGGCAAAGGTCAAGGGAGGAGGTGGTGGCACGGCAGCGATCAAGCGCCCTGGCCACAGAATCAGGCGTGACAGGCTGAAAGGAGTCAAAGGTTACCGGGCAAGACGAAGCGCTGGACATCTCTGCTCGACTTACTGTGTTCAAAAAAGGAGAGAGGTCCCGGCGGATGGCCTCCACTTTAGATTTTTAAAATGCTGCAAATTGGTCTGGTGAAAAACTAGGGGGAGGCCCATCACTCAGACCAATTCCGGATAGGTCGCGCACTATACGGAATAGTTCCGCCTGCTGGTTGGACGCTTCGCTTATCCGGTTAGCGAAGTATGCTCGACTGGCAGCCTTTACCTTAGCCAGGTAAAGGTTAGTAGCGACCTTGACAGCTATCCAATTATAATCCGTCGGGTCCTTTCTCCATTTGCACTCTAGCCGTCTCCTAAACCGCTTCAACGCCCGGAGATTCTGGTTAAACCAGTGCGCCGGGCGGGCTCTGCGTTGGAGAGGGCATTTAGGTGCGATCGTGTCTACAGCCCTAGCCGCGGCGGCAAACCAGCCGTCAACCAGAGCCTCAACAGGAGCGCCACCAGATCAGCTGTAACACCTCTCATGGCATTCTGGAATCCAGACGGATCCAGTAGCCTTCGAGGGCGGACCATGAAAATAGGTCCCTGCTCCCTGCGAGGGGGGAGAGCCACAGAGACATTACATTTTATTAGGTGGTGGTCTGACCATGACAAGGGGATCGACACAAGGTCAGTCACCATCAGACCACGATCACTCCAATTGGTGGAAAAAACCAGGTCTTGTGTATGACCGCCCATGTGCGTGGGGCCGTTGACATGTTGGGACATGTTCAAGGAAACCATGGTTTCCAGGAACTCAAGAGCCGGCCCAGAGATCTCTGCCTCCGCATGGATGTTGAAATCACCCAGAACCAGTAGCTCTGAAAGCCATTCCTAGACAGGAGAAGGATTAATAATTAGAAGGAAAGTGGTTGATATGGGGAAGATATGGATAAAGGTCTTTAAACATTTATGAACAATATTTATAAAATGTTAAGTATGTTATTCTTTTCTCATTTTATTTGGAATGAGTATATGCAAACACAGTGTGTTTATATTTGTGGCTTAGTCTCCAGGGGAAGATGATCACTAAGTCATGCCTGCTGACTTTGGACAGCTGTTTTTTTCTGGAGTTATGGCAAGAATCCGATATAGAAATAAGACATGTACAAGAAGACTTATAATCCAACAGTAAATTTGTAACACATAAAGCACTCTCTTTGCATTTGGAGCCCAGGAAATCAAACAAACTTTGCTTGCCAAAATCTGTTGTTTTGTTAGAGCCCGAAGTTATTTTTGTTTAATGGTCTCCATCTGTTGAGAGGCATTTGCTTGTTTTGCAATTGTTGGATCTGTTTTTAAAAAGGTTTGCTTGTTTGCTGTGGAATATTTACTATGAAGGTACTTAGTGGCTTTAAGCATATAAATGTATTTAGAAGTGACTTTGCTAACTGCGACCTTCCTGATTGTATATTCCTTGGCTTGAATATATTTCTCTGCAGTCAGTCAGATATGCAAAGCCCAGTAACCCTGCAAAGCTCTGATATCCTTGGCTATTGTTCAAGGGAGCACTGGCAATATGAAGATTGGATGTTGTAATCAAACGCTGTAATTAAAAGTACAACTCATATAGAGGCCACTGAGAGTGCAGAATAAATTTTGCTGTAAAGTAATAACATTATGTTGCCACCTAATGGTAGCATCCAAATGTAGGCCACCTTTTAATTTATATACTTACTGACTGGATAAAGTATACAGTTCCTGACTATTTTTTGCTTATACTGTAGGCCTTTTAACAAAGACTTGGCAGACTACTGGATGCCTGTGGATCTGTACATTGGGGGAAAGGAGCATGCAGTGTTGCATCTATATTACGCCAGACTCTTCAGCCATTTTTGCCATGATCAAAAGATGACTAAGCACAGGTTAGTGGGAAAAGCACGGTTATTCAGACCTGAAATAAATATGTAGCACTTTGAGTGTAGTAGGAGAATTTATTTATTTATTTATTTATTTATTGGACTTATATACCGCCCCATAGCGCTACAAGCACTCTCCGGGCGGTTCACAATTTCATTATACAGGCTACACATTGCCCCCCCAGCAAGCTGGGTACTCATTTTACCGACCTCGGAAGGATGGAAGGCTGAGTCAACCTTGAGCCGGCTACCTGGGATTTGAACCCCAGGTCATGAGCACAGTTTTAGCTGCAGTACAGCGTTTTAACCACTGCGCCACGAGAAGAGCCTGGAAGTCACAAGTTATAGGCAGCATACTTACCATTAACTAACTAATCTTTTTGTAATTAGGATGTAAGAAAGTTATACCTTAGATTCTTTACTGGTATAACAAGTAATGCTTTATACTTAAAAAGTTACTTCTCAAAGGTAGTGCAAGGTATTTTCGAAACTTTTTCAGGAATCTCCCATGTTTTATGTCATTCTCTTATCAATCTCAAGGTTTGTGTGGGTGCATGTTTTAAAAAAAGAATGGAAAGTAGCAGAAAACCAAAAAACAGCAAAAAGAGTACTATAACGAGCCAGTTGCTCAACTTACCCAACACTGAAACAAGTCAAATTAATGGGTTATATTTCAAACAATGTAACAGGTAACAAGGGTGAATTACTTTTAAAAAGTAAATTTCCCAACTCTATCTATGTTTTTATAATTTTTCACAAGTGTTTTAATGGCATTTTGCTTGTCTGATAGTTTTTTAAATGTGTTCTTTATAATGTTTTAAAATAGCAATTTTTACAGTATATGAGTTTAGTTGACTGTAAGTCTGTTTGCATCCTCTATGGGTAGAAGGGCAGAATGTAAAATAAATAAGATCAGATGAGATAAATAGAAATTTTCTAGAGACAGCAGGATGACAGGTATATTTTACATTGCTTTGCAGTTGTGTTAGACATGAAAACCTTTTAGACACCCATGTGAGATTTGAGATAAATCTGGGAGATTACCATGTGATCAAAAACATAGATGCATTGCCTTTATTGTTTGTCTGACTTCTTGACCCTAATGTAGTAGTGTGGTACACAGGCTGATCTTAAGTAAATCAGGTAGACATGGAGGACAGGGGGACTGCTGCTTCTCACTCACAGGATTCTTCGGTGAAGCTCTGTCTTCAGGCCTACACTTCTAGTATTCCTTAAGACTGCAGCTGATAAGTATGGAAGTAGGGGAAAGTGACTAAAATCAAAAATTAAAAAAACAGCAAAAAGATTTTTTCCACTGCAAAGAGGCTTTTTCTACCATTGTTTGTTTAAAGTCTTTTAAAACAATACTTTGCCTAAAATGGCTGGCAGAATGGTTCACATACAATAAAAGGCAGGCCCTATTCACAGATTTACAATCTGAAATATCTGGTGCTAAAAGAAAAAGCGAGAGGAAGAAATGTAGGCACCAGCTCAGTAACTTAAATAGCAGCGAATAAAATTGCCAAGTGGAATGAAGTACTGTACTGTATAGCCCAGGAAGAAAAGGAGCCTACTGAGGCAGGTCTTTCAGCCAGCCATTTTCCCCATCTGCCATTTTTACAGCCTGATGGAATGGCTGCTACTTATCATGTTACAAACTGAGAACTGGGGTTTCAACTGTGGCAACATCCATAATTCTGTAGAAATGATAGTCTGGCTCATTTTGCTTGTTCTTTGGCTTGTGTCACACGGCAGTAATGAAAAAACCTTGCCTGAGGCCTCCAGACATTACTGGAGTGAGTGTTTTTACTGTGGTGAGAGTGGAATTAGGGAGTACAAAGAGAAAGAATGGAGGCCTGGAAACAGTGGTATATTGGCTTAGTGTGAGCTGGAAAATTGATATAAAGAAGTCCACAAATGGCCATCTAAACAAGGACCAGAATCCAAAACAGTGTTGTAGTACAGATTCTGCTGTGAAGAAGAATGAAATTGAAAGCAGCAAGCTAGTCCAAGTAGGTGACCTGTAAAGGCAATGAGCATGTTTCGCTGTGAGTGACCGTGAGAGGGAGCTGTCACTGTAGCCATGCTGATAAATAAATGACAATAAACTGAGCAGCAAGGAGAGAGAAATGTGGTTGCCAGCAAAGCTTGTTCTAACTCAGAACAGCTTGCTTCCCAGACTTCACAGGTTGTTTTTAGCCAGTTTCCCCCTCCTGTTCTTGAATTCAAACCTTACATTCTTAAAAACAAGTACCTGCTTTAAAAAAAAACTACCATAGATGGTAAAGTATTCTGTGTTTTCACCAACATCCTTCTCTACAAACAAACATAAATTGAAAACTTGGCTTATAGCAAGCAGACAACAGATGTGAAGTGAAAACCATGTCATCAAAGGATAAACGTTCCTTGAAGAATTGGTTCCAATTTGGAGTTTTACTCATATTTTTTTCCACATTTAGCTGGTTGGTTTTCCCATGTATGGTCAAGAGTGATGTCTTCAAAGAATTTTATTTTTAGTGTTGAGGGGTCTTTGCACGGGATGAAATGTTAATATAACTTCCTTTTACCCTTTGCCATTTATCAGTTAACAACATTTTAAGAGTAATTAATAGTACTTGAGTAAAGTTCTAGTAAGCAATTAATAGGAGCTAAGCAATGATTAGCAGTTTAAGAAGATATACATTTCCTCCCCTTCTCCCTCCCTCTGTTATGTTCTGACACAGAGAACAATTTATCAAATCCTTTCACTTGTGAAATGAGCAAACTCTTAGTGTTCATCTGACTTCTTACTTTATGCTGGTCATGTAGGGGCAGCTGCTCTGTAAGTCCTCCCTGCTCTGGCGTTGTTCATCAGCACAGGATAGAGCTACACTATATTTATTTATCTGTTTATTTAAAATATTTTTCCCCTGCCTTTCTCCTTGAAAAGGACCCAAGGCAGCTTACAACAATGAAAGATAATATTTAAAGGTGAAAAGAATATACAGTGGTGGTTATCATTAAAAGACAATATTTAAAGCTACAAACAATGAATAAAGAGGCATCTTACATCATTAACAGGCAATATTGAATCAGAGATCAGTAAGTATACAAAAATTTAAAAAGGCAACTCTGAGAAGTGGAAAACACAAAAATGGAAAACAAATAGTACTAAAAACCCAGGCAAAGCAGTAATGCATAGCAATCTATCTAAAAATCACACACATGTAGCTGGTTATTGATTGAAAGCTTAACTGAAAAGAAAGGTCTTTGCCTGCTTGCAGAAGGATAGCAAAGATGGGGCCAATCTGGCTTCCCATGGGAGGGAGTTCCAAAGTCTTGGAGAAGAAACAGAGAAGGCCCTCTCCTGTGTCCCCATCAGACGCACCTGTAAAGATGGCGGGATTGAGAGAAAGGCATCTCCTGATGATCTTAACACCTGAACTGGCTCATAATGGGAGTTACAGTCTTTGAGATAGATTTAGACTCAGTCCATTTAGGGCTTTATAGGTTAAAAACAGCACTTTGAATTGTGCCTGATAACTGATCAGCAGCCAGTAGAGCTGCTGTAATGGAGGTTATATGATCTCCGTAATCAGCTCCAGTTAGCAATCTGGCTGCTGCACTTTGGACCCATTGAAGTTTCCTGACACCTTCCATCGTCAGGCCCACATAGAGCACATTACAGTAATACAGCCAGGAAGTAACAAGGGCATGTATCACAGTGGCCAGATCAGCTCTCTTAAGAAACAGACGTAGCTGATGGACTAGTTTCACTAGTGCAAATGCACTCCTGGCCACTACCAAGACCTGGGCATCCAGCCTCAGGGTTGAATCCAGAAGCACCCCCAAGCTGCGCACCTGTTGTTTTTTCAATGAGAGTATAATCCCATCCAGTACAGGCTGCATCTCTATTTCTTGATCTGACCTTCAACTGAGCAGGAGCACCTCTGTCTTGTCAAGATTAATTTTCAATTTATTCACCCTCATTCAGTCCATGCCGAAGTAGCTTCCTCTGATTTAGGTGGCAAGGAGAAGTAGAGTTGGGTGTCATCCACAAGCTGGTGACACTGAACCCCAAAACTCTGGATAATCGCCCAGTGGTTTCATGTAGGTGTTAAATAACATAGGAGACAAAACAGAACCCCGAGGGAGCCCACAGGTCAACAGCCAGGGTTTCAAACAAGAATCCTCTGGCATTATTTTCTGAGTTCTCTCCTCCAGGAAGGACTGGAGCCACTGTAAAACAGTGCCCCAAGTTCTATTCCAGAGAGACAGGTCAGGAGGATACTGTGGTTGATAGTATCGAAAGCTGCAGAGAGATCCAACTTAAAGTGTTGAGGCAAAAGTGTCCTGATGCACCCTATGGAACTAGGCACTGGCTGAGTTCTTTAAAGAAGTTTAGCCTTGATTGATGCTACCAATGTAAATCCTCCTTTGTCTCAACCTTTCCACATAAAAATAAGGAATTTCAACATTCCTCTTCTCAAAGATGACAGGGAATTGCCTGACATTCTCGATAGTTTTTGTATAGGTAAGAATGATGTTTTGTGCAAAACAAAATGGTCAGGTCTGTACAATAGTTGCCCTTTTTTTACAGATAATTGCATGTTTGTCCAAAATCGGTCTGGCTGCTAACTTAATAAAGAATCTGATAGGTTGTCTATATCTTTCTTAGTAAACAGAAAGTCTTTCTTTGTTTACTGTAATGGTGTGCTCCACATCTTAAAGCTCTAGAGAAATTTTATTCTAATTATAGACGCCTTTGAGGGGGAAAAGCAACTCTTTGTCTTACTGTCTGGGCTATAGTCAAGTAATCCTGATGGGCTTAAAGATTCCTCTTGGGCTTTCTTATCTAGTGGAGGCAGCCTAAACAGAAGAGAACAAGGAATTTAAAGTATTCTTTCCATCCCATAACATCCTCAAGAGGGAAGGGGTCCCTGTGGCCCACCAGATGTTGATGGACTGCCTCTTCCCTTGATACACAATTCTTGCTTAGCTAGAACTGATTATACGTGACATGTAACAGCATATGAAGAGCCAGAGGTTCCCCATGTATGCTCAGAGAGAGGCCAAATGCAGAGTGAGACTAGTTTTTTCCAAAAAGTTGGATAAAAGTGTAAGTATGGCAGCTCTCCAGGTCTTTATTCCTGGAGTGTTCAACTCCATGTTCCTTACTCAAAACCTATTTGCATAAAGTATGCTTAAAATGTGTTTTGAAAATTATTTGCAATATAATTCTTTCTTTTTCCTTAGGGAGCCTTTTCATAAGCTCTTAGTTCAAGGTCTTATCAAGAGTCGTACCTTCAGGCTGGCAACAACTGGAAAATATTTGAAGAGAGACGAAGTCGATCTTTCTGGTAAATTGGTTTATTATGGGTCTTGTTTTCAGACAGATTCAGAAAAGTAAAATGGGCTTTGGGAAAAGAGACATTTATTTGTGAGAGTAGGAAACCAATCAGGATCAGTTAGCAGATTAGAAATGCAGAGAATAAGTAAATAGTAATAATAATGATCTAGGAGCTAGAAATTAAGAATAGAGTTACAGTGTTAGCATCTTGCTGTAAATACAGTCTTTGATTTTACTAAAGCCCTGGTTTCCAAACTTGAGTCTGACTAACTCTTAGATCCTTGACTACTGGCTGTGCCAGCAGGAGCTTGTCTGACAACACACAGGATAAGCTCTAGGCAGCACATTTCGTACCGGTTTGAGAACCATTGTACTAAACTCTGATACAGGGTTTCCTACAGTGTTATGCTAGAACCCCATGTTGGTCCATGAAACTTTTGAATGTGTGCAACAGGGTGGATGAGTCTTTATCTGGCTTCAGCAGCCTTCCTGTCTGGTTGAGTGTAAGAAACAGGCTAACCAGCTCTGCTGACTACAGTGGTGCCTCGACTTACGAACCTAATCCGTTTCAGAATGTTGGTTGTAACTCAAAATGGTCGTAAGTCGAAACACCATTTCCCATAGGAATGCATTGGAACATGATTAATCTGTTCCAGCCGGGGGGGAAATTACTACTACAACAAAAAAACACTGCAAGTCCCATCGGAATGCATCAGGGCCGGGGAAAAAACAAACACCAAAAACCAAAAAAACAATGTATGCCCCATCAGAATGTGTCGGGGCCGGGGGGAAAATCCCCAAAAACAGAAAAACAATGCAAGCCCCATTGGAACGTGCTGGGGCCGAAAAAAACTGAGATGGCAGTGGTGTCACAGATCATTTCTAGAAGGTTCTTGTGAGGGTTTGAATATGGCCTCGTCTGGCTTCGACATAGACTCAGGGGTCTCTTGTTTTGCAAAATCGAAACTGGGCTTTATTGGAGCTCCAACTTTGTCTCTCATGGCCAACGGGTCCCACGAGGGCATCCAAACATCTTTGGTAAACGGGTTATACTCATAAGTCATTCCAAGGGCCCTTAGTAAAGGTGTTGCTACTGTCCAGATCAAGAGTCTCAGCCCCTGGGTCTAATAACGGGATAGTCTCTTCATCTCTCTCCTCTGTATCATAGGGGTCTTCTTCTCCTTGAAGGGAACCCACGGTCCGTCAGGAATCCTCTCCTCTGGGCTTCCTCCAGTTGCCATAGCCGTCGCTCCCTTTTGACCGATTCCTTTTCCTCTCAGAGTCTCCTATGCCACTCTCGCGCCTCCAACTCACCCCAATAGGAAGGTCATGGGGGGAGTCCTCTTCTTCTGCTATAATCCTCCTCCTCTCTAGGCACCTGGACCTTTTCCCATTTCCCAGTCCAAGGGTCTTCAACCTAAATAATCTCCCAACCACCTGGTATCCTGTCTACCCCTCCTTTTATATCCCCTATTCCCGCCTCCATGACAATCCTTCCCCTTTCTTCCCGCCATCTCTCTCTCTGTTTGAGTGGCTACTGTGATTTTTTGACAGCCCCCATTCTAGCTCACGGGTATCCACTCCCCATTGTACAGTCGTGACGGGTGGTGTAGGCGGGTCTGTCTGTGCCTCCTGTTCTTTCCTGAGGGAGGACAACACTCCTGCGAGAGCCTCTACCCTCTCGCCCTGCATTTCACAGTTCTACAAAGGTTTGTGTTTGCTGCTTCCTAGTGAATGAGTACAAACAGGTGTCAAGGGCTCCCTTGCGACCCAACCCCTGAATCTTTCTAGACTTTTTGAATGACTGAACATATCAAGGCATACAACAGCTGTGCCAGGCAGGAACCCCCACTACTTCCTTGTCTGGACTAGGGAACATTTAAACCTTTTTTTTTAAATCCTTGGAGCTGCAAAAAAAGCAAAGCCCAATTCCCCACATCCTTAGCGTCACAAAGACGGAAGTACAGTGGGGTCTCAACTTACGAACGACCCTACTTGCGAACAATTCAACTTACGAACCCGCCTTATAGGGGAACTAAGGACTCGACATACAAACTTCCCTCGAGTTACGGACAGGAAAAAAGTGCCCCCTCCCTCCCCTTAGAGGCTTCTGGAGGGGAAAAAAGGGTCAGAAACTTTAAAATAAATAAAAGAAAGTCACTTACCAGGCCTTGGTAGCCCCCAAACAGCAGGAAAAAGAGCAGGAAACAGCTAAAAACCCACACCAGAAGGGAGCCTGGCAGCCATTTTGTGCTTCCCCCCCCCTGCACCCTCCTCTCCCCGCCTATCAGCTGATCGGCTGGCTCTGAAGAGGCTTGGGGAGGCTTCCTCAGCACCTAAAAAGCCTGTCTTTGTGCTGAAAAAATCAGCACAACATGCTTTAAAACATGATTTAAAATTGGCTTCAGTGAAAAAAAAAAAGATTTCTAAAGTGCTTTGCAAACTGTTCCCTGCCTTCCTCCGTTTCCTGAACCTAAGGGGGAACCTAGTGGCAGAAGGCGGAATAGCAGCTTCCCATTAGTTTCTATGGATGGAAAAGAGCAGATGCAGATTAAATGGTTTTCAATGCATTCCTATGGGAAATGCAGATTCGACCTACGAACTTTTTGACCTAAGAACCACCTTCCAATACGGATTAAGTTCGTAAATCGACACCCCACTTACAGCAGTATGTAACCAGCCAGAAGGCACTGTGTTTAGAATTGAGGGAGTGGGGATTATTTTACTCATGCACATTGACACACAAAATCAATGGAGAAAGATTTCTGTTGCATTTAGGAGAAAATTAAAAAGAAGATCAAATTACAGAATCACAAAAGAACATTCTATGTAGGCAAGTCAAAACAAGAAAGCTAATTTTTGTAAACGATACTACATGCAGACAGGCTGCATTGAAACAGGTAGTCAGGATACAGAAACAGAGTATCCACAGAATGCATTTTCAGAGTGAGAGCATAGGCAGAGGTGAGAACTAAGCTAAAGGTGCCTGGTCTGCTTTTACTGTCAGAACCTTATAGTAACTCAGGTAAAACTCAACAACCCATCATAGGCATTAGAAGTCAGAATTTTCCTGAACTTTTGGGTATGTGCTTCTTCTTGCGAAGGTTGTAGCTGAAGCAGTTAGCAGACCTTACCAAGTAACCTTGGCAAGTCAGAAACATGGATAATGCAAATCCACTAACAGAGCACAAGCCCCTAAGCTGTCATGCTGGAATTCTGCTAAGAACCGAGAAGAAAGGCAAAGAGCTCAATTTCTCTATAGGAGGCAAATGGTGATTTGTATGTTAATCTGTCTCAGAATGGGGATGGACAAACCAGTCTGTACCCAAGCTGTGTTGTTTTCATATTTATTCAATCATAGGTCTGATTACCAGACGGTCTGGTTTCCACAGCAGTCTGAAGATTCAGAAGCAGAGCTCGGAAAATTTACCTTTTTGAATTACAGTTTTCAGAATCCCCCTTCCATGGCCCTGCTGGCTGGAAGAGCCTGGACACTGTACTTCCTAAAATATCTTCTCCATATTCTGCTGAAAACAAACATGTGCCATACCGCCCAGAGCAGACTTTGGTCTAGATAGGCGGAATAGTAAATAAATAAATATTAAATAAATAAAATAAATGCATTTTTAAAGACAATGTGAAATGCCCATTTTTGTATGCAGATTTTGAACTGTGAACTTCATAACAACGTTTTTAGAAGTACACAGTGTCTAAAAGGTTTGTGTGTTCCAGTCTGCATATAAATCAGGGGAAGTATGAGTCAGATTGCTTAAAACTAATATATAATCTTAGAACTGCAGAGCTGGAATGGAGCAACGAGTCCAGTTCCCACAAGGGGGAATCGAACTCCCAACCTCTGGCTCCACAACCAGATACCTAAACCACTGATCCAGCAGTTCTTATCAGCTGAACATATTGCTAGATGAAAGAATAAGATACAGTGGTGACTCCACTTACGACCATAACCTGTTCCAGAAGATGGACGTAAGTCGAAATGGTCGTAAGTCGAAGCACCATTTCCCATAGGAATGCATTGAAGCCCCATTAATCCGTTCTGGCCAAAGAAAAAAATCACCAAAAAAAGCACTGCAAGTCTCATTGGAAACGCAATTAATCCTTTCCGGCTGGGGAGGGGGGGAAGAAAAGCAATCAAGTGTGCAAGACCCTTTGCAAATGCACAGAAAACAAATGGAGCTGATTGGAAATGCACAGAGAACAAAGGGACAAGGTCGGAAATGCAAAGAAAAAAGCAAGAGAAGCATGCAGGACCCATTGCAAATGCACAGAAAACAAAGGGAGCAGATTGGAAATGCACAGAGAACAGAGGGACAAGGTCAGAAATGCACAGAAAACAAAGGAAAAAGCAAGGGAAGGCATGTAGGACCCATCAGAAATGGGGGGAACCCCCAAAAAGCAACCAAACCTTCCAAGACCCATCGGAAATGGGAGGGACCCAACAAACCCAACAAACCCCAAAGACCCATCACAGCACAGAAACATAACCCCTCCAGCCTAAAACCACGCTGCAAAAAACACAGTTTTTAAAAAGCAGAAAACAGCACCTTACCTTACCTAACAGGCAGTCCCAAACCTCCCTGCAAATACACGCATGCTCACTGAGAAGCAGAAGCCAGGGAGTCCCTCCTCAATCACATTCACTCTAACTGTTGGGGCGAAAGAACTACAAAGAAGCAGCCTCTTTTGCCATCTACAGTTAGCAATTTGAATTCTTGCCTTTTTTCCCTGCCTTTTTCTGTTCATAAATAGAAGCTCCGGTCGCAAGTAGAAGCAAAATTTTGCAGCTGGAGCTGTTCGTAAGTCGAATTGGTCATAAGTAGGGACGTTCGTAAGTGGAGGCACCACTGTAGCTGAGACTGCAGGAAGAAACCCCTCCTGTATATCAAATAAGAGTGAAACATGCATATTGTTAAGAATTGGGTTGTGCGTAGATCTTACATGGTTGACAGTGTTGAGTTGAAATGAGATGAGCTCTTTACAGAGGAGGAGGAATGCAGTGCTAAAGTGCAAGAAATTTTTTACTCTTTTCCCCCTGGGCATGTACGTATATGCTTCATGTGTATAAATTCTTTTTTATACTTTGAATTGGAATTGTAATAAAGGACATTGAAACCAATTTGCTCCTCCTCTGTTGCTTTCTTGAAACATGTGACGCTGCTCCAGACTTTCAGAAATAGAAAATCTATTTTGAGATAGGGATTTTGTCACTTTTGGAAGTCACTGTTTTGTGGAGGTCACTTAGCAAGATATGTCAGAGAAGTTAGGCTTCTCAGATCTATATCCAGTTATGACTAGCAATCAAGGTAGACTCATTGCATGGTAACACTTATGTAAATCATAGCTATTCATTGAGTTTGCTCCAGTTGAGACTAGCAGTTGGAATGTAGTCTATAGACAGCAGTCCTTTTTTATTACCGTCAAGAGTAGCTTTTGCCAGCCCCAACTCTCATTACTTCCCATCCAATAAATATAAAAATAAATGAATGAATGAGATTTTCATTTCACCTGGTTTTCAAATCCCTATTAATGTATGTTTTAAAATATTTCTGCAACTAAGTTCCTTTTGAAGTTTACAGAGCAAAAAAAAGTTCTGGTTTCTGTATATGTATATATTTAGGTCCTGAACCTGTTCATGCAAAAACCAAAGAGAAGCTGCAGGTGGTATGGGAAAAAATGAGCAAGTCCAAGCACAATGGTGTAGATCCTGAAGAAATAGTCCAGAAGTATGGAATTGATACAGTTCGACTCTACCTGCTGTTTGCTGCCTCTCCAGAAAAAGACATCTTATGGGAAGCAAAGAGTAAGGTTTTTTCTTGTTACCGACACTTGATTTCTTAATTTGTGCTCAAACTGGGGGGAAAATACCTTTAAGACATTCAATGGCGGGGGTGGGGTGGAATTCCATGTTCAATCTGTTTGCTCAACTCGCTCTTTTTTGTTGCTGCACTCCAGACAAAATGTCTGGTTTGGAGGATTTCTATTGGTTTTTTCACATTTTGATTTTTTAATGCTTGAGCTATCAATTGCCACAGGAGTCTATGCTATTCACATCCGGCTCTCTTGAGCTTGCTGGCTTAAAGCATGACAGATGAGATAATGTGATAGGTCTCTTCTCAGTCTTTATTTCCCCTTGAAGGTGTTATTAGCACTGATGCAGAAGAATACAAGTGTGATACAGGTGTTTGTATTTTGTTCTTCCTCCTGTAGGCCTGATGGTGAGAGTACTGTACTTTAGACCAGAGTGTCACCTATTCCCCCCCCCCCAGAGCTACTGCTGTCACCAAAATCAAAGCTTCCTGGTATTGCTTAAAATTTAGGCATAAATAAAAGAAATGAGCATCTGACAACAAATGGCCTGTCTTGTAGCCACTTTAACTGTTAGAACATTGTGCTGTGATTTTTCTTTGGTTTGTTCCACCTGGCAGAGTTTGAAAGCCATATTGAGTGGCTTTTGGGTGGGTAGGGAGGAGATGTTTGGGATGCTGTGAGCGATAAAGAGAAGACTTAAAATTAGAGTGCTTTCAAAAACAGGCTTTGCAGTGTCAATGTGATAATTCAGTGAGCCTGGTGGTGCATGTAAAAAAATTGCACATGCATATGTTTGCACCAAGGGCCCCAATTTTGTGTCCCTTTAGGTTTACAGTTGAGAAAAGGCATTTGTTTCTTCAGTGTATGAGAGAGTTAGTTAACTGGATAACATTAACATTCTAAATTTAATACAACTTAATAACTCCCTGGTTAAATGTGGTTAGGATTTCTGTCTGAATGTAACACTCTGGTCTTAAACCAGACTTAAGAGACAAATCTCACCGATCCTTCTGAAGAAATCTATTTCCAGGAGCTAAATCTAATTGCTTGTCCCGGATTGAGTAGATCTTCAGAATTAGTAGGACAGATTCAGGAGGCCTAATGTAGCAGATGGATTTAGGTTGAGGTCTGTCTGAAATCTATTCTGAAATCAGCTGTTCTAGGAGTAATAATGAAGACGGCTATTGATCTGTGTTCCATAGTGCTGCTGAGTTATTCCTGTTATCTTCTTTTTGCAAGCTGTACCATTTGAAGCTGTATCTTCCTCTTTGATCTCCATGGCAAGAGAGTATTTATTTTAGTCATCACTTTGCATCAAAGTGTAAAAGTGACATTCTTGGCAAACAGTTTCGCCACTGGCCTTTCAGTCTAAATATTTGAAAAAAAAATTGCATAGCTGCTACAGGATTAAACCCATGGATAACTATTTAACATGTTATTTTTCACTACAGAATGTATGATGATTGTAGAAGGAAGTTAATCTCTCCACTAAAAGGTGTCTCTCTACCCAGTTGTTTGTTTGTTTAGTCGTTTAGTCTTGTCTGACTCTTCGTGATCCCATGGACCAGAGCACACCAGGCCCTCCTGTCTTCCACTGCCTCTCGGAGTTGGGTCAAAATCATGTTGGTAGCTTTGGTGATACTGTCCAACCATCTCGTCCTCTGTTGTCCCCTTCTCCTCTTGCCTTCACACTTTCCTAACATCAGGGTCTTTTCCAGGGAGTCTTCTCTTTTCAGGAGATGGCCAAAGTGTTGGAGCCTCAGCTTCAGGATCTGTCCTTCCAGTGAGCACTCAGAGTTGATTTCCTCTAGAATGGATAGGTTTGTTCTCCTTGCAGTCCAGGGGACTCTCAAGAGCCTCCTCCAGTACCACAATTCAAAAGCATCAATTCTTTGGCGGTCAGCTTTCGTTATGGTCCAGCTCTCACTTCCATACATCACTATTGAAAAAACCATAGCTTTGACTATGCAGACTTTTGTTGGCAAGGTGATGTCTCTGCTTTTTAACATGCTGTCGAAGTTTGTCATCACTTTCCTCCCAAGAAGCTGGTGTCTTTTAATTTCGGGGCTGCTGTCACCATCTGCAGTGATCATGGAGCCCAAGAAAGTAAAATCTGTCACTGCCTCCATCTCTTCCCCTTCTGTTTGCCAGGAGGTGATGGGGCCAGTAGCCATGATCTTAGTTTTTTTAAATAAACATTTTATTAGTTTTTCAATCTATCTACATTAGTTTGTGCTTGTCAAACATCGTGTTACATGTTTTGCTTACAATTATTTGTTTTTTACATCTCAGTGTCTTCCCAGTTATCCCCCAAATTCCAAACATCTTTCAAACATTCTAACCATTCATATACATATTTTGATATATAATATGGCTATTATCATAACACTACTTTCATAATATACAATATTCTCAAGTCTTCTAATAGCATTCTTATTAAAGGTAGTTCCAGATCCATACTCCAGCTTTATATCTAGTTTAGTTTACCTAAAATGAAAAACCACCATATTACCTCTTTATCCTGATTAGGGCTCCCTTATTTCAATTTAATTCTACTTTTTAATATAAAGAATACAGTATACCCTTTTACAATTCTCGATGTTAAATATATACATGTTTTCCAACAATAAGGGGCCCCTTCTCGTTTTTCCCTTTTTCATCTTTCTAAGTAATTCCCTCTCTCATTTCCCTATTTTCACTTTGTGTTTTTGTGTCTCTAAGCATTATGCCATCTTTCATGCCCTCTGAAACTATTTTGTGTATCTGGTTTATGTCCACTAGCTCTTTAAGCACTTGGTCTATCTTCGATGGATCTTCCAGGCTTTTTTTGGTTAATTTTACTATTTTTGACCCCTTGTCTTCCCTTAATACTCTCCTCTGGTCCAAACTTGAGGTTTCTTTTAGGTTAATTTCCTCCAGCTCCTCTTTTGATTGGCATACATCATCTGGCACGTTCTCATTTCCTTCTTCGTTGTTCACAGTTGCTTGTTGACTATAATTTTCCAGATGTTGATCCCAAAATTGTCCTTGTGCCATTCTGTTCCAGATGCCCACAAGCTTAAGCCAAAGTTCAAGGCCCCCAAGTCTCACAGTCCAGTTCGATGTAGAATGCAATGGTTGTATCCGTGGCCTGATGGCCTAATTTCTACGGGTTTACGCCAGCTAGTCAAACACAAGCACTTCCAGCTCTCGGGGCTGTTTCAGAAGATCTAGTTTGGCTAAATAGGCCTGGACCAAGATTCAGAAGCACCAAATCTTACAGTTCAATTCTGTGTTTGTAGCCATGTCGTGGTAGCCTAATTCCCACATTTCTGCATCGGCCAAAACTGAAATTCCAAGTCTCTGGAGATAGTTCCAAAGGTTCACTTTGGGCCAAGGTACCCAAGGTAAAGATCCACTTTAGGGTTAATTTATCCAGCCCGGCATTAAAAAAAGTCAAAGAGAAATACAAGCCTTAAACAGCCGTGGAGTGTTCAAGGTCAGTGTTTCTAGGTGTTATGCCAAAAGAGTTCAAGTAGCCAAAACATGAGTCGAAACTTGTCTGGTAATAACTTATGAGAAAATTCTTTAAGGTCTCTAACGCCAAATTATAACGTTCTTAAAGTATTTTTAAACGTATTTGAATGAGTACAGTAATTAAATCCAATTAATCTTCATATTATTTTTTCATATCAACTATCCTCTCTCCAGATTAACTGCCGCTAATGATTCATGAGAGTGATAGAAGGTTCTTTTTCCTATATATAGGAATTGTATTGTCCAGGGATAATCACAAGCAATTAGTTATCTCACCCGTAGTAACGTTGATGTTGTATCGCTTGATTGTTGTTTCTTATTAGTCGGCTGCCAGCGACTTGCAAGCAAAGATTTGCTTGTTTTTGCCCGTTGGCTGATTAGGGAGTTTCCTGGATCGAATGGGGGTGACCGCCGTCTCCCCCGTGATGATCAGGCTCCCCCCCCCAGTTCACCACCTCTCTGGGGTGGTTCCGACACCATATGGTGTCCCAAGCAGGTCAGAATTTCAGCCCAGGGGACAGAGCTCTGTCCTCCTGCTGCTGTCTCATCGCGGCGTCAAGCCAGAAGTCCATCTTAGTTTTTTTGATGTTGAGCTTCAGACCGTTTTTTGCACTCTCCTCTTTCCAGTAGCCCCACAGATTTGTTACTGTCCTGTTAAGAGGGTGCCTCCACTTATACAGTAGTGCCTTGCTAGACAGTTACCCCACATGACAGTTTTTTCGCTAGACATTGACTTTTTGCGATCGCTATAGGGATTCTCAAAACAGTGATTCTCATGCGGGAATTTCGCTGGACAATGTCTGGTCCCTGCTTTGCAAACCAATTTTCGCTGGATGACAATTTTGACAGCTCCCTCCGCGCTCGCAAAACAGATGTTTTCAGGACCTAAGCTTCGCAAGACAGCGATTTAAACAGCTGATTGGCGGTTCACAAAGCAGCTATCCTATGGCCGATCTTCGCTAGACAACGACGATTCTTCCCCATCGGAACGCATTAAACAGGTTTCAATGCATTCCAATGGGGAAATGCTTTTTGCTAGACAATGATTTAGCTAAACAGCGATTTCAGTGAAACGGATTATCATCGTCTAGCGAGGCACCACTTTATTACTGATAGGGTGTCTAAATTTTATTGATTGCTGTGAGAACTAGAGAGAAAATTTTGCAATCACCTTGAAAGAAGGATTCATATACTACATATAGTTTTTCTTTTTTGTTTTGTTTTCTTATAATCTTGCTGGTCTGTGACTATAATAAAGAATGATGATGATGATTGAACTCAGTGTAATGAGTTGTGTTTTGAAATGTTTTTGTATTCCAAATTGCTAAATGATGCCTCATTACAAGGGGTAGTGCTTTTTCTCAACTTTCTCCCTCTGACAAGGTTGTTTGTTTGTTTTTTTAAATTTGTACTAATGAAAACGTCTCTCTTTCTGTTCTACCATTTTTCACTCAGCTGATGCAATCCCTGGGGTAGAAAGATGGCAGTTTCGCCTCTGGCAGTTAGCAACCACATTTATTACAGCTAGGAATTCTGGAACTCTGCCCAGTCCTCGGCAGCTGAATCAGAAAGAGAAAGCCGAAGCCACCCGTATCTGGAAGCTGAAGAACCATACAGTCTCTGAGGTTAGAACAAAATTCTGACTATTATTAAAATGACTCAGTCACTTTGGCTTGTAGTGATGTTTTGGCAGTTGAAGCTATAGCAGTGAAACGGCTCTTTTAGCAGAACATGAGCCTTCATTGCTGCTTTTAAGATGCCCCCCTCTATAAATTGAAGAGAGTAAATGTGATGCCATTACAGCACAGACTTATGTCCTAACCTAGAAGTGCAATATCTAAGTATGACATGGCCTCCAGATGGAGGAAGGAAATCACAAACTCTAGATTGCCATAAACTATGCTCATTTTGCCCATTCATGGACTGCTGCCTTGTTGTGGCGAAGGGGGTTGAGTAATTCAGAGAAACTATGGGCTATGCTGTGCAGGGACACCCAAGACAGACAGGTCATAGTGGAGAGTTCTGACTCAACATGATCCGCCTAGAGCAGGAGCTGACAAGCCACTCCAGTATCTTTGCCAAGAAAACTCCATGGACAGAAACAAAAGGCTAAAAGATACGACGCTGGAAGATGAGCCCCTCAGGTCAAAAGGCGTCCAACATTCTACTGAGGAAGAGCCGAAAGGACGCTTAGCTGTGGACACGCCTGGAAGTGAAAGGAAAGTCCGATGCTGCAAAGAAAAATACTGCATAGGAACCTGGAATGTAAGATCTATGAACCTTGATAACTTGGATGTGGTCAAAGAGGAGATGGGAAGAATAAACATTGACATCCTGGGCATCAGTGAGTTAAAATGGACGGGAATATGCAAATTCAATTCAGATGATTATCATATCTACTATTGTGGGCAAGAATCCCGTAGAAGGAATGGAGTAGCCCTCATAGTCAACAAAAGAGTAGGAAAAGCTGTAATGGGATATAATCTCAAAAATGATAGAATGATGTCAATATGAATCCAAGGCAGACCTTTCAACATCACAGTAATCCAAGTTTATGCTCCAACCACCAATGCTGAGGAGAATGAAATTGATCAGTTTTATGAAGATTTACAACACCTTCTAAAACTGACACCAAAGAAAGATATTCTTGTCATTATAGGGGACTGAAATGCTAAAGTTGGGCGTCGAGAGATAAAAGGAACAACTGAGGAGTTTGGCCTTGAACTTCGAAGCAGGGGAAAGGCTAATAGATTTTTGTCAAGAGAACAAGCTGGTCGCCACAAAAACTCTTTTCCAACAATACAAGAGACATCACCAGATGGGCAATACTGAAATCAGATTGATTATGTTCTCTGCAGCCAAAGACGGAGAACATTTATACATTCAGCAAAAACAAGACCTGGAGCTGATTGTGGCTCTGATCATCAGCTTCTTCTGGCAAAATTCAAACTTAAACTGAGGAAAGTAGGAAAAACCACTGTGCTAGTCAGGTATAATCGAAACCAAATCTCTTATGAATACACAGTGGAAGTGAAAAACAGATTTAAGGAACTAGAGAGCCTGAAGAACTATGGATGGAGGTTCATAACATTGTACAATAGGCAGCAACAAAAATCATCCCAAAGAAAAGGAAAGGCAAGAAAGCAAAGTGGCTGTCCAACGAGGCCTTACAAATAGCAGAGGGGAGAAGGGAAACAAAATGCAAGGGAGATGGGGAAAGTTACAGAAAATTGAATGCAGATTTCCAAAGAATAGCAAGGAGAGACAAGAGGGCCTTCTTAAATGAACAGTGCAAAGAAATAGAGGAAAATAATAGAAAAGGAAAAACCAGAGATCTGTTCAAGAAAATTGGAGATATTAAAGGAACATTTTGTGCAAAGAGGGACATGATAAAGGACAAAAATGGTAGGGACCTCACAGAAGCAGAAGACATCAAGAAGAGGTGGCAAGAATACACAGAGGAATTATACCAGAAAGATCTGGATGCCCCAGACAACCCAGATAGTGTGGTTGCTGACCTTGAGCCAGACATCCTAGAGAGTGAAGTCAAGTGGGCCTTAGAAAGCACAACTAACAACAAGGCCAGTGGAGGTGATGGCATTCCAGTGGAACTATTTAAAATCTTAAAAGATGATGCTGTTAAAGTGCTACACTCAATATGCCAGCAAGTTTGGAAAACTCAGCAGTGGCCAGAGGATTGGAAAAATCAGTCTACATCCCAATCCCAAAGAAGGGCAGTGCCAAATGATGCACCAACTACCGTTCAATTGTACTCATTTCACATGCTAGGAAGGTTATGCTCAAAATCCTCCCAGGCAGGCTTCAGCAGTATGTGGACCGAGAACTCCTAGAAGTACAAGCTGGATTTCAGAGGGGCAGAGGAACTAGAGACCAAATTGCTAACTTGCGCTGGATTATGGGAAAAGCCAGAGAATTCCAGAAAAACATCTACTTCTGCTTCATTGACTACGCTCAGGCCTTTGACTGTCTGGACCACAGCAAACTATGGCAAGTTCTTAAAGAAATGGGAATGCCTGACCACCTTACCTATCTCATGAGAAGTCTATATGTGGGACAAGAAGCAACAGTTAGAACTGGATATGGAAAAACTGATTGGTTCAAAATTGGGAAAGGAGTATGACAAGGCTGGACTCGATGCAGAATACATCATGCAAACGGCTGGACTAGATCAATCCCAAGTCAGAACTTAGATTGCTGGAAGAAATATCAACAACTTCAGATATGCAGATGATACCACCCTGATGGCAGAAAGTGAGGAGGAATTAAAGAATCTCTTAATAAGGGTGAAAGAGGAGAGCGCAAAAAATGGTCTGAAGGGCAACATCAAAAAAACTAAAACCATGGCCACTGGTCCCATCACCTCCTGGAAAATAGAAGGGGAAGATACAGAGACAGTGACAGATTTTACTTTCTTGCGCTCCATGATCACTGCAGATGATGACAGCAGCCACAAAATTAAAAGACGCCTGCTTCTTGGGAGGAAAGCGATGACAAACCTAAACAGCATCTTAAAAAGCAGAGACATTACCTTGGCAACAAAGGTCCGCATAATCAAAGCTATGGTTTTTCCAGTAGTAATGTATGGAAGTGAGATCTGGGCCATAAAGAAGGCTGACAGCCGAATAATTGATGCTTTTGAATTGTGGTGCTGGAGAAGACTCTTGAGAGTCCCCTGGACTGCAAGGAGAACAAACCTATCCATCCTGAAGGAAATCAACCCTGAGTACTCACTGGAAGGACAGATCCTGAAGCTGAGGCTCCAATACTCTGGCCATCTCATGAGAAGAGAAGACTCCCTGGAAAAGACCCTGATGTTGGAAAAGTGTGAGGGCAAAAGGAGAAGGGGACGACAGAGGATGAGATGGTTGAACAGTGTCATCAAAGCTACCAACATGAATTTGCCCCAACTCCGAGAGGCAGTGGAAGACAGGAGGGCCTGGTAAGGTGCATGGAATCACGAAGAGTCAGACAAGACTTAATGACTAAACAACAACAACAAAGTTCTCATTTTGAAAGAGCCTTCCACTGAAACTTGCCCAAGATTTCTTATTGGGTGTGTATGTGTGTGTGTGTGTCTGTAATTCCAGTTGCTTTGCAATTATCCCAGGAGCATCAGTATCTGTCTCTCAGGGAAGGGACTATAGCTTGCTGGCAGAGCGCTGCATGAAGAACATCCTAAATTCAATCTCTGCCATCTCCAGTTAAAAATATCAGGTAACAGGGAAACATCTGCCAAGGATCTTGGGGAACCACTCAGTCAGGACAGACCAGACCAGGATGGTGGGATATGTGGCTCTCCCGAGGTTATTGGGCTTCAACATACAGCACCACCACCCACCAA
Source organism: Pogona vitticeps (assembly GCF_051106095.1). Classification (NCBI taxonomy): domain Eukaryota; kingdom Metazoa; phylum Chordata; class Lepidosauria; order Squamata; family Agamidae; genus Pogona; species Pogona vitticeps. The sequence goes on along the minus strand of NC_135788.1, from coordinate 51,939,636 downwards.
GTGGGCCGCTGGTCAAGGATAGTAGGAGATAACAGTCAAACAGTATATTGGGGAGGGGCACATTTTCCATATCCTTGATCAGCACTGGGCTATTTTTAGACAAAACACATTGTCACTAAAACTCATCTCGTAGATTGAATGTCCAGATGGGCAGTTAAAAAGGAGCAATTAATAATTAATTAATTAAGTGCCAGATGTGATCGCTCCTTGTTCAGATGTTTATGCATTCACAGTAAAACAACAATAATAAAAAATGTGAATACATTTCCTAGTACAGTACTTTAAATATGCATTTCTAGTTCCTGCTCAGTGCTTCTTAATTTATTCAAAAAACTGCCAAAATGGATGCCTGCTATAGGCATCAGTGACTAAGGCTAAGATGCTTAGTGTGTACCTTATCTATCCAAGTCGTCCGATCCAATGGTACCATACAGAAAAAGGAATTCATAGTACAAGGCTGAGTCTCGTTAAAGTACAACCAGAAAACAGAAAACAGGATTCTTGAGGACAGTTAACAACTCTGCAGTAAGCTGACACAAAGAATTGCACATTTTATAGATCAGAGATTTATTTATTTTTTACAAAACCTGTTGGAATGAAGTAATGAAAAAACCTATGTAATGCATATTGAAAATACCCTTCCTGCCATGGGTGTGGTTGCAAGTTCATGGATGTGTGTACATGTGCATAGGAACTGCATGTGTACAATAAAAGTTCTGTATACAATTATATTTGAGGTTAATAAATGATCTGTTTTGTAACATGAAGCATGTCTTGTAAGGTGTGTGCATGTTTGGCCTGGATAAGTTGAAGAACCAGAGAGAGAGTTAGGACACAAAGATGTTGACCAACAAAACCCAGAGAAAATATGGGACTTTGTATTTCTGGCTGTAAGCCCTCATTGTGAGAAATTCAACTCTTGAACTGAACGTTTTGAACTACGCTTTCAGTAAGTTGACAAAAAACATCTGCTAATTAAGGGAGTGGAGCAAACCCAGGGGATAAGAAGACCCTGGTACGAGGATCCTCTTGAGCAAGCAGATTCCACACCTGTCCACTAAGTGATGGAAGACACATTAAGCATTCCATACTTCACAGTAAGTGATAAGGACCATATATCTAGGGGGAAACAAAGAAACATCTAATGTGCATGCCATCTAGCAACCTGCCTAAAAAAGAATATAAAAAGAGGCATCTGGGCAACCTTAATTTGTGTGCTGAGACGAAAAGGTTTTTGGAACTAACTACTTTCTTTGGAACTTGGGACAACACAAATAAAGAATTCTTCTCTCTTTGGTGAATATGTATGTAGTGTGAATGTGTTGAATGCATGAAACCCCTTTTATTAGAATTGTAATCAATAGGTAATAAAGAATATTCATTTTTCATTTATTAATGTGTCTTGTGAGGTCCTTTGCTGTTTAATATTGTTCTTCTTGGGATACAAAAGATCCAGTAGTCACCCTTTTGTGATATCTTCCCATGGAGGTGAACACAGTTGTTTTGGGAGCCAATCTGTTTCATCTTTCCTAACCTATGATTATAGATCTTGGAAACGTTGCCCTTTTTAGAAACTGCATAATTGGTGATTGTTTGAAAAAGTAATTTCATATAAATTGGGATACAAGTCAAGATCCAAATAACTACTCTAGATTAGTAGCTGAAGATCTGACTATCACTTCAAAGAAATGTCCAGACTCTGTTTTAAAGTAGGTCACATGGTTCCTCCTATTTAAAAAAAATTCTGTGTAGTTGGAAGAGAAGGATAGTGCAAGTCCAGAGAATTTTTGGAAGTGAGGTGCTAAGTGGGCTATTCCGCAGTTCATAGTCATAATACGCACATGAAATGGATATTCCAAGTCTTTTTATATAGTGATACAGTCATGCCCCGCTTAACGATTACCCCGTATAACGACAAATCCGCTTCACGACGATGTTTTTGCGATCGCAAATGTAGAAAATATGCCATTTTTTATCGTGTAAAACGATGCTTTAATGGGTTTTTTTCCCTTTGCAATGATTGATTCCCTGCTTCGGGAACCAATTCTTCGCATTACAACGATCAAAACAGCTGATTGTCCGGTTTTCAAAATGGCCACCGGCTGCTCAAAATGGCTCCCCGCTGTTTTTAGGAGGCATTTTTCACAAGACAGGCACCCGAAAATGGCCGCCGTATGGAGGGTCTTCTCTGGACAATTAGAAATTTCACCCATTGGAACGCATTAACCGGTTTTTAATGCGTTTCAGTGGGGGGGGGTTTAATTTCGTTTGACGATGTTTTCACTCTACAGCGATTTTGCTGGAATGAATTAACATCGTCAAGCAAGTCACCACTGTATTCTTATAGCTATAACAAATCAGCTAACAGTGTGCTTCCTTGCTTGTGTTAACTGATTGGATAGTGATTAGTGTTGTCTTTGGGACTCTTTGTGAACACTTAAAATCCCATATCTAGGTCCTGGAAGCTATTATTATTTTTATTGTTTTTTAAGAGAACACACAGAATTCCCCAGCGAGAATGACCATTAGTGTTGTAGGGTTCCACTGAGCTTTATGTGACTTGTTTCTGAGTATACACATACAAAGTTGGGCTATGAAGGATTTCGTCCCGCAGCACAAGCCTGCCTGAACATTGAGATGCCATCTGAAGTTCCCCGCTAGATCCCATTGCCATTTGAAATTAGGTGGGTGATGACCAGCAGGATGGCCTTTTTTGTTGTGTCACCCTCCTACTAGAGTTCTCCTCCTCATTGAGTCTTGCTCAGTGCCAAATGGGATGTCATTCTCATGCCAAGTTAAAGTGGTTGATCCTGTTTACTGAAAGGGAAAAATATTTTGTCTTTGTTTAATCAGGTAACAGAATGCCTCCTGAAGGATTATTTATTTAATGCTGCAATTGCTTATCTGATGGGCCTCAGTAACAAGTTGTCAGTAAGTATGGCATATCACTTTTTATTTTATATATATGTGTGTGTGTTTGAGATCTCCCTTTTTAGAATTACTTAAATATGACACCTGCCAGGTTTCCGAAGACCAATAATAATCAAACACATTTCACAAACCTCTCTTAATACTGTAAATATATCAAGCTGTCATTTAGAGCATGTTTTCAAGTAAGATAAAATGTTGGGTAGTAAAAGAATTATGTGTTTGTTTTTTTAAATACTTTGCTTCTGAATAAAGAAGCAAAATAAATATTCACTTAATTGCTCTAAGACTTTTGGCTGGATCCTTATAGCTGTTGCAGATTGTGCAGGCTGGTGATTCACACCCTTATGTTTGGCTGATGCAGAATAAAACCTTCAAGCCCTTAGCTTAGATAGTATGGTAGGATACGATTTCATTAGCACTTCATAATATCAACTTTCTCTCCTGTCTGAAACCAGGAAGTATGAGAGCTAAAATTAGAACAAGACCAAGAATTTTCACTTCATTATAAAACAATGAAGTCTGTTCTAATTTCACTTTGAAAAGATCTTTTCTAGTAAATATAGTACAAAGAACCACTGTTACTAGGAGAACTCTGAATATGACTCCTCCTGATGGACAGTCTATAGAGGGCTGTCATATCAAGCAATGGGGAAGAATTTCATATGCTTCCTGGCAAAGCTGTGTGTGTGTTTAGTCGTTTAGTCGTGTCCGACTCTTCGTGACCCCATGGACCAGAGCACGCCAGGCCCTCCTGTCTTCTACTGCCTCCCGGAGTTGTGTCAGGTTCATGTTGGTTGCTTCGCAGACACTGTCCAGCCATCTCATCCTCGGTCATCCCCTTCTCCTCTTGCCATCACACTTTCCCAACATCAGGGTCTTTTCCAGGGAGTCTTTTCTTCTCATTAGATGGCCAAAGTACTGGAGCCCCAGCTTCAGGATCTGTCCTTCCAGTGAGCACTCAGGGTTGATTTCCTTTAGAACTGATAGGTTTGTTCTCCTTGCAGTCCAGGGGATTCTCAAGAGCCTCCTCCAGCACCACAATTCAAAGGCATCAATTCTTCGGCGGTCTGCTTTCTTTATGGTCCAGCTCTCACTTCCATACATCACTACAGGAAAAACCATAGCTTTGACTATTCGGACTTTTGTTGGCAAGGTGATGTCTCTGCTTTTCAAGATGCTGTCCAGATTTGTCATCGCTTTCCTCCCAAGAAGAAGGCGCCTTTTAATTTCAGGGCTGCTGTCTCCATCTGCAGTGATCATGGAGCCCAGGAAGATAAAATTTGACACTGCCTCCATATCTTCCCCTTCTATTTCCCAGGAGGTGATGGGACCAGTGGCCATGATCTTAGTTTTTTTGATGTTGAGTTTCAGACCGTTTTTTTGCACTCTCCTCTTTCACTCTCATTACAAGGTTCTTTAATTCCTCCTCACTTTCTGCCATCAGAGTGGTATCATCTGCATATCGGAGGTTGTTGATATTTCTTCCGGCAATCTTAATTCCGGCTTGGGTTTCTTCCAGTCCAGCCTTCCGCATGATGTATTCTGCATATAAGTTAAATAAGCTGGGGGACAATATACAGCCTTGCCGTACTCCTTTCCCAATTTTGAACCACTCAGTTGTTCCATGACCAGTTCTAACTGTTGCTTCCTGTCCCACGTATAGGTTTCTCAGGAGACAGATAAAGTGGTCAGGCACTCCCATTTCTTTAAGAACTTGCCATAGTTTGCTGTGGTCCACACAGTCAAAGGCTTTTGCATAGTCAATGAAGCAGAAGTAGATATTTTTCTGGAACTCTCTGGCTTTCTCCATAATCCAGCGCAAGTTAGCAATTTGGTCTCGAGTTCCTCTGCCTCTTCGGAATCCAGCTTGTACTTCTGGGAGTTCTCGGTCCACATACTGCTGAAGCCTACCTTGGAGGATTTTGAGCATAACCTTGCTAGCGTGCGAAATGAGTGCAATTGTACGGTAGTTGGAGCATTCTTTGGCACTGCCTTTCTTTGGGATTGGGATGTAGACTGATCTTTTCCAATCCTCTGGCCACTGTTGAGTTTTCCAAACTTGCTGGCATATTGAATGTAGCACCTTAACAGCATCATCTTTCAAGATTTTAAATAGTTCAACTGGAATGCCATCACCTCCACTGGCCTTGTTGTTAGCCAGGCTTTCTAAGGCCCACTTGACTTCGCTCTCCAGGATGTCTGGCTCAAGGTCAGCAACTACATTGTCTGGGTTGTCCGGGATATCCACATCTTTCTGATATAATTCCTCTGTGTATTCTTGCCACCTCTTCTTGATGTCTTCTGCTTCTGTTAGGTCCCTCCCATTTTTGTCTTTTATCATGTTCATCTTTGCGCAAAATGTTCCTCTAATATGTCCAATTTTCCTGAACAGATCTCTGGTCTTTCCTTTCCTTTTCTGTTATCTTCCTCTATTTCTTTGCATTCTTCATTTAAGAAGGCCCTCTTGTCTCTCCTTGCTATTCTTTGGAAGTCTGAATTCAAGTTTCTGTAACTTTCCCTATCTCCCTTGCATTTTGCTTCCCTTCTCCTCTCTGCTATTTCTAAGGCCTCGTTGGACAGCCACTTTGCTTTCTTGCATTTCCTTTTCTTTGGGATGGTTTTCATTGCTGCCTCCTGGACAATGTTACGAGCCTCTATCCAAAGTTCTTCAGGCACTCTGTCCACCAAATCTAGTTCCTTAAATCTGTTCTTTACTTCCACTGTGTATTCATAAGGGATTTGGTTTAGATTATACCTGAGTGGCCCAGTGGTTTTTCCTAATCTCTTCAGTCTAAGCTTGAATTTTGCTATGAGAAGCTGATGATCAGAACCGCAGTCAGCTCCAGGTCTTGTTTTTGCTGACTGTATAGAGCTTCTCCATCTTTGGCTGCAGAGAATATAATCAATCTGATTTCGATATTGCCCATCTGGTGATTTCCATGTATAGAGTCGCCTCTTGTGTTGTTGGAAAAGAGTGTTTGTGATGACCAGCTTATTCTCTTGACAAAACTCTATTAGCCTTTGTCCTGCTTCGTTCTGAACTCCAAGGCCAAACTTCCCTGTTGTTCCTTTTATCTCTTGGCTCCCTACTTTAGCATTCCAGTCCCCTAGAATGAGAAGAACATCTTTCTTTGGTGTCAGTTCTAGAAGGTGTTGTAAATCTTCATAGAATTGTTCAATTTCAGTCTCCTCAGCAATGCTGGTTGGTGCATAAACTTGGATTATTGTGATGTTGAATGGTCTGCCTTGGATTCGTATTGACATCATTCTATCATTTTTGAGATTGTATCCCATTACAGCTTTTCCCACTCTTTTGTTGACTATGAGGGCTACTCCATTCCTTCTACGGGATTCTTGTCCACAATAGTAGATATGATAATCATCTGAGCTGAATTCGCCCATTCCTGTCCATTTTAGTTCACTGATGCCCAGGATGTCGATGTTTATTCTTGCCATCTCCTGTTTGACCACCTCCAGCTTCCCAACGTTCATAGATCTTACATTCCAGGTTCCTATGCAGTATTCTTCTTTGCAGCATTGGATTTTCCTTTCACTTCCAGGCACGTCCACAGCTGAGCGTCCTTTCGGCTTTGGCCCAACCACTTCATTAGCTCTGGAGCTACTTGTACTTGTCCTCCGCTCTTCCTCAGTAGCATGTTGGACGCCTTCCGACCTGAGGGGCCCATCTTCCAGCGTCATATCTTTTAGCCTTTTGTTTCTGATCATGGGGCGTTCTTGGCAAAGATATTGGACTGGCTTGCCATTTCCTACTCCAGGTGGCAAAGCTAGCAACTTACAAATGAAGTTTTTTGTGTAATGAAAAGTAGGTATGTCTGCAGTAAATGCCTTTTTATTTCCTGCTTTTGGCAACTAATCCCTATGCCTTCTTTCAATCTAACACTTTGAAAAATGGCATATTTTCTACATTTGCTGACCAGGAGTGGAAGATGTATGGCCCTCAGCATCCACCAGCCATAGCCGGCATTGTTAATAGTGGTAGATGATGAGAGATACAGTTGAGCGACTTTCAGAGGGCTAACTTTTCACCAGCTCTGCCTTCTTAAAAACGTGCTTCTTTGACCAGTTAGAGCAGTGGTCCCCAATCTTTTCCGAACTGCGGACTGGTTGTGAGGGTGGGGTCCATGCACGGGTGGGTGAAGCACCTCCATGCTCGTGGGTGGATGGGACACACTTGTGGGTGGGCGGGGTGCGCTCACATGCATGCGCAAATGGGTAGGGTGCGCTCACACGGATTGGTGAGGGCGCTCGCATGCATGCATGGGGCATGCTCGTGCAGGGGGGGTTGGACAGGACACGCGAGTGGGTGGGCCATGTGTGCATGTGGGCGTGGGGGGGAGTGTGTGCAGGGAAGCAGGAGATCTGTCTCCGCGGCCCAGTCCTGCCAAGGCCACGGACTGGCACCAGGGCACGGACCAGGGTTTGGGGACCCCTGAGAGCACCCATTATCGTTCTGGTTGTTGTGTGGACTACACTGGCAGGAGTACCCAGGCACCTGTGTTTTGTTTGTTCTCCCCCTTAGTAACAAGCATCACAAATCTTCCAGCTGTTTTTTGTGAATGTCAGGGTTTTCTCCTTTAGGCCAGTACATGTATAACCTCATTATATGTGCAGAGTTTATGTGTGTTTAAGTAGCAAGTAATTTCGACCATTTTTCCATCTTCTAATTCTTTAGAAGTCCTGTATTCCCACAACATTTTATTTATTATTGTTAGTTAATTAATTAATGGTGTGCTGTTAAGACAATTCCTACTTGTGATCCTTACGAATATTGGTGGCGCTGTAGTGGTGCAGCTAGCCAAAGGCAACACAGGTTAGTTTTTCTCCTAGGAGGCACAGTGGGGAATCAAACTCCTGCTCCATGGCCAGGTGATCCAACCCGCTGAGCTATCCAGCCAACCATTATTGTTTGTTGGTGTGCCGATTTCCTCTGAAGCCCCTATCCCCCCAGGCTTTCACGAGGTTCTCTCTCTTCTTCTTTCGTCGCTGCCACCAGGTATTACTGCTCTAATACCATTGAATCATGGAGACGTGTACTTTTAACACTCAAGTGATTTATTGGATCAGGGAAGTTATTATATGATTAATATTCAATAAGTAAATCACAGGTTGCTAATCACTAGTATTTGAATCAAAACGGCGATAACTTCAAAACTCTATTAACTCTCTGTTCCATTCAGCGTTCTTACAGATCTGTAACTCACTCTCAGTTCACTTTTAAGTTTCACACAGTCTCTCTCTACCAGAATCTCTCTCATACTCCATCCACCAGCCTTTATATCCAGCCCCCTCCCCCCTTGGCTCTGCCTTCTGTCCACTCATAGGCTCCTTCTTCACTGTTCAGCTGTGACGGACAGGTGAGGGCGGGGCTGATTGCTACAGTTGGTTTCTTTTGTCCCTCCTTTTGCCTTCAGTGATCTCATGCTAGGGTCACTAAAAGCAATAAAAAGGCATTCTTCAGGTATGTGAGTAGCAAAAGACAAAGAAAAGACATAGTGGCACAGCTCCACAATGGAGATGAAAAAAATGATAACAGAGGACAAAGAAAAGGGAGAAGTGCTCAGTTCTTATTTTAGTTCAGTCTTTTTCTATAAGACAGACAATGAACTTCCAAACAAATTGGAAGGATTGCAGCTGGAGATAGATAAACAAATAGTCTTACCACTTCAACGAATTCAGATCTCCAGGGCCGGATGAACTACATTCGAGAGTACTGAAGGAACTGGCTGAACTGCTATCCATTATTTTCTTGAAATCATGGGAAACAGGGGAGGTGCTAGAGGGCCAATGTTGTCCCTATATTCAAAAAGGGCAAAAAAGAGCAACCTGGGAACTACAGGCCAGTTAGCCTGACATCAATCTCAGGCAAAATTCTGGAACAGATCATAAAATGGTTATTGTGCAAGCAGCTAGAAAACAATGCAGTAATAACCAGAAGCTAATACGGATTTGTCAAGAACAAATCCTGCCAAACTAATTTGATCTTGTTTTTTGATCAGATCACCTCCCTGATAGACAGAAGGAATAATGTAGACATAGTATATCTTGACTTCAGCAAAGCTTTTGACAAAGTGCTCCATGATCTCCTGATTAGCAAGCTAACTCGGTGTGGGCTGGATAGATCATGTGTCAGGTGGATACACAATTGGCTACAGAATCGTACTCAGGGTGATAATTAATGGTTACTTCTCTAACTGGAAGGAGGCAACTAGTGGGGTACCCCAAGGCTCTGTCCTGGGCCCGGTGCTCTTCAATATTTGTATTAATGACTTGGATGAGGGAGTGCAGGTAATGCTTGTCAGATTTGCAGATGATACCAAATTGGGCGGAATAGCTAATATCCTAGAACAGGGGTCCCCAACCCCTGGTCTGTGGCCTGGGTTGGAGCGGGCCATGGAGACAACTCTCCCCAGCCCCCCTGCACACACTCCCCCCCGCACAGCCCCTTCGTGCATGCGTGCGACTGCGCGTGAGAGCACCCCCTCTCCTTCACATATGCTGTGAGTGCCCCCTGAGCGCCCCTGCCCTTCGCGCATGCCTGTGATTGTGCGCACACCTCGCCTTCCCCACCCAGTCTGCAGTGTTAAAAAGGTTGGGGACCACTGCCCTAGAAAACAGAAACAAAATTCAAAATGACCTTGATAGGATGGAGCACTGGGCTGAAAGCAACAGAATGAAATTCAACAGAGATAAGCGCAAAGTACTGCACCTTGGAAAAAGAAACCAATTGCACAGTTACAAGATGGGGGATACCTGGCTCAGCAAAACTACAAGCGAGAAGGATTTTGGAATTGTAGATCACAAGCTAAATATGAGCCAACAGTGTGATGTGGCTACAAAAAAGGTGAATGCTATTTTCGGCTGAATTAATAGAAGTATAGTTTCCAAATCCCGTGAGGTGCTAGTCCCCCTCTATTCAGCACTGGTTAGGCCTCACCTTGAGTATTGTGTCCAGTTCTGGACACCACACTTCCAGAAGGATGCTAACAAATTGGAACAAGTTCAGAGGAGGGTGACAAGGATGATCAGGGGCCTGGAAACCGAGCCTTATGAGGAAAGGCTGAAAGAATTGGGAATGTTTAGCCTTGAGAAAAAAAAAAGACTGAGGGGTGATCTGATAGCACTTTTCAAATATTTCAAAGGCTGTCATACAGAGGAGGGGCAAGATCTGTTCTCAATCATCCCAGAGTGCAGGACACGCAACAATGGGCTCAAGTTAAAGGAAGCCAGATTCCGTTGAATATTAGGAAAGACTTCGTCACTGTCAGAGCAGTACAACAGTGGAACCAGTGACCTCGGGAGTTGGTGAGTGCTCCAACACTGGAGGCATTCAAGAAAAACTTAGATAATCACCTGGCAGATGTGCTTTGATTATATTCCTGCATTGAGCAAGGGGTTGGACTTGATGGCCTTGTAGGTCCCTTCCAACTTTATTTTTCTATGATTCAAGGCAGCATACATGGCTCTTCTGCCCCCTCCCCAGTTCTTCCTCACAATAATCCTGTGAAGTAGGCCAGGATTAAGGAGTGACTGGTCCAAGGTGGGGATGAGAACTGGAATCTCCCATGTCCTAGTCCAGCACTCTCAGTGCTACACTACACCAGTTCTTCTTCCACTCCTATTCCTTGAGCATGTGGTTCCACTGCAGCAATGTGAATGATACATGAGCATGTGGATTGATTTTCTTTTTGTAATGGTGAATTATAAGGAGTCTGTTCCTACTCCAGTAAGTTAAAATGTTCATATAGCCTTTGGTGGCTACACTCCACCGTATACCACTCACCCATTAATTGCCCAAATATTTTATGTGTAAATAAGAAATTATGATTTGAAGGAAAATCTCTTGTAAGAATAATGTAGTTGACAGACACAGATTCAATCCCTATTCAGCCATGAAGCTTATTGGGGGACCTTGGCATAGTCACAATTTCTCAACCTCCACTACCTCACAGGGTTCTCTCTCGCGCTCTCTTTCTCTCTCTGTCTGTCTGTCTGTCTCTCTCTGTCTCTGTCTCTGTCTCTGTCTCTCTCTCTCTCTCTCTCTCTCTCTCTCTCTGTGTGTGTGTGTGTGTGTGTGTGTGTGTGTGTGTGTAAAATGATATGGCGATGTGTAACCAGGAGTTACTTGGAAGAAAGACAGCATATTAATATAAAGGAATTACACACTGTAGCTGAAGTCTGCTTTCTTATACAGTGGTGCCTCGCAGAACGATGTTAATTGGTTCCAAAAAATTCATCGCTGTGTGAAACATCGTTCTGCGAAACACCATTTCCCATAGAGATGCATTGAAAACCGGTTAATCTGTTCCAATTGGAACGGATTGCCATCGTTCAGTGAAAATCCCCATAGGAAACATCGTTGAGTGAAACAATGTTTCCTATATTGGAATGTATTGAAGCCGACTCAGTACATTTCAATGGCATTCCGATGTCTCTTTTCCCTCATTTAAAAGTGCCTTAAACTGTTAGGAAACTGTTTTAAATGCTTGGCATCGATAGTCCAGCTTGTGAAAGGTATGCAAACTTGATTTGGTGTTGTTCTGAGTCTTCATTCATTTTTGCTGATTTTTTTATTTTTCCTCATTGAAATGTATTGGACAGTCCGTCCAATACATTGCAATGGAGAAAACAATGCGGATTCATCGTTAAAACGGTGCGCTCGTTAATCTAGGCACCACTGTACTATAGAGCTAGAAAAATGGCAACAAATGTGGACAAAAAAATTAAAGCTGACATTAGCAACTTTTTATTAAGAAAATTTATATAAAATGTTCTATAGACTGCATCTTCCTCCATCCAGACTTGCAAAAATCTCAGCAAACATATCGAACAAATGTTAGGAAATGTAAAAATCAGGAAGGAACCTATTACCATGCATGGTGGACATGTGACATAGCAAGAAAATATTGGATTAAAATTTATACATGGATTAAGCAAATGTCTAAGCAAGGAATTTAGACCATAATTTTTTTATTGGGACTAATACCAAATAAAATAAACATCCAAAGCTACTATTTAATATCACATGTTCTGATAGCAGCTAGATTAGTATGGGCACATGTATGGAAGGAGGTTGATCCACCAAAGGATGATATGATTGTTAAAAAAAAAAATTAGAATGCGTAGAAATGGATAGACTAACAAAGAGACTGAAAGGACAAGAAAAATCAATTTATTATTTAAGCTGGAATTTATTCTATGAATGATGGAAAACAAAAGTTTTGTAATAAATAGAAAATGAATAATATGGAGATCTTGCCGAAGAAATATTTTAGTAAACAGGATTACTTGTAGGCTTAGCTTTATAAAATGTGTTCTTTTTAGATATAGATACCTATATATGCATATATAAGATGCTGTTTTTTCTATAATGTAAATTTTATGTTGGAAAATTTAAAAAAGAGATCCACGCTTTGTGGTCAAGCTCAGAGACTGCTGCACATCAGTCACCTAGAGTTGCTAGCAGTCATCAAATCCTTCCGATTTCTCATAGCTGGTTGCGCCGTCTAGGTCATTACGGACAATATGACCACGCTGTATTATATCAGCAAACAGCCTGTCACTCATTGAGTCTTCTATATTTAGCAATTCAGTTGTGGGAATGGTGTTACGATCACCATGTCTTTCTGGTGGCTCGTCACAAGGCTACAGAAAACAAGGCGCCCAACCGTCTGAGCCATCTTACCATCCAAACTCACGAGTGGACCCTCAACGATGCAGTTTTCTCTCATCTCTGCAGTCGGTGGGAGACATCAGGTCTTGGCGTCTTCACCACCCAGATCAACTCCAAATGCAGCAGGTACTGCTCCCAGGCAGGAAGAGGATATAACTCTTTAGGCGACGCTTTCATGGTGGACTGGGGCAACAGCCTTCTTTATCTCTTTCCGCCCATTCCTCTCATCCAGTGAACGATAGTCAGACTCCATCAGCTAAGCTCCGATGCCATTCTAGTAGCATGTTAGCCTCGACAACCGTGGTTCACCACTCTCAGAGCCATGGCTACTGACTTCCTAAGATTACCTCTTCAACCATCCCTTCTGACTCAGGACGAAGGATGAATTTGTCATCCCGACCTTGACTCTCTACACCTTACAGCGTGGAGAATTCCCTCACTGTGGCTGAAGTTTTAAATAGGGCTAGGAAGCCCTCTACTCAATTATTATATTTGTATAAGTGGAACACTTTCACTAAATTTGCTGCATCATGTAAATTGCCCACAGTTCCAGTTTTCTTGGACACCCTTCTCAAGTTCCTTTGTTATCTGTTTGACCAAGGTTTGGCTCAGTGTTTAAAGTTTATATTTCTGCTATAATTTCGTATCAGCCTGAAGGGTCTGAACCCTCTTGTTTATTTTCTCAACCTACCTTGAAGAGATTTCTGAGAGGTTTGCGGAACATGCGCCCGCCTACAAGGCCTCCACTTCGGAAGTGGTCTCTCCAAGTTGTTCTTCGTGCACTCGCTCATCCCCCGTTTGAGCCCATGGCCTCTGCGCATCTCAGACTTCTTTCCACCAAGACTTTGTTCCTTGTGGCTATAACTTCTGCGCGTCGAGCAAGCGAGCTGTCCGCTCTTCGAGCTGATGCCCCTTATATTCAGTTTTACCCAGACAAGGTTGTATTATATCCAGATGTATCCCCAAGGTGATTTCAGATGTTCATGTTAATCAACCGTTAATCCTTCCGACGTTATTTCCAAGTCCCTCTTCTGATGTTGAGTGCATGCTCCACTCCCTCAATGTTCGTCGTGCCTTAGCATTTTATATTTCCAGGACTAAGGAAGGCGCACTCCACAAGAGCTATGGCAACTTCTACAGCTTGGTTATGTGGCGTTGAAGTCCCTGACATCTGTCAAGCACCACTTGGTCTACACTCTCAACTTTTGTGACACATTATCGTCTTGATATCAGGGCCAAGAAGGAAGCAGATTTTGGAAGGGCTGTGCTGACGTCATCCTGCCCATCCTCCCTGCTGTCAATCATTTGGTGTCTTGAGCTTTGTCAGAGTCAGAGCCTTGACAGCAGCAGACATTTTGGAACTGAGGTATTACGGGTGGGTGGAGCATACACGCCATGGTTCAACATCGTACTAATCACATCTTTTTAAGCTCTAGACTATAGGCGCAGTAAAATCCATTTGTGTGGATTCACAGAGGACCACTTGAAGAACTATGGTTACAAGTGAGTAACCTCTCTTTTTGTGCAGTCCAGAAAGGTCCAGAACGTTATGCCAGATAAACCCTCTTAGTATGTAGAATGCCACATGTTGCTGTTTCTGTAAAAACAATGCTTTTCATTGTGGCATTCACCCTAAGTTATGCATTGTAAATTATGCATTATTCATGTTACATGTTAATGTGGTAAAAAGGCTGGGCCGAAAGAGATGCTAAAAAGGCAGAGCCTGAGAAAGGAGCCAGTCAGTCTGAGTCTAGAAGCAGAGAGAAGAAAGTTTGGTGGTCTGAGGAGTAATTAGTTAGAATGTAGCCTGTGATGATTAATATAGGTTAATACTGATGACTGATGAATCTTGAAGAATGTTGTGGCATTCACCCTTATTATGCTGAATAGGTTATGCATTATTCATGTTCTATGCTGATGTGGTTGAGAGGTGGGGCCACCAGTGATGTTAAAAATGTGGAGCCTGAGAGGAGAAGGGAGGAGTAGAGTTGAGTCAGAGAGAGAGTTAGTTTGGGAATCTGAGGAGTAATTAGTCTGAGGAGTGAATAGTAACCTGTAAAATAATATAGAAGATTGTTATTGATGCTTGATGAACCTGAAGAAGATACTTATAAATTATTATAGAAACATCTGTAATCAATAAACCTGTTTTATTCAAAAGACAGTGAGAAATGGACCTTCGTCTTTCCTAAGTAAAGTATGTTGATTTAGTGATCAACTGGTGGCAGCGTGTGAAAAGGTGTTTGGTTTGCCTTCGTGTGCTCTGTGTTTGGAAGACAAACAGGGGCCATGAGGATCAAACATCACAATTGGTGTCCAGCAGCGGGATACGAAGCAATCCAGTAAAGCCTGAGTTTAAAGTGAATTCTTTTTTGAACCAAGGGTACCTTTTAGACAGAGGTCTGCAGTGAAGAAGTAGGTTACCTGCTAGAGCTTTTGGGAAATGCTTAGTGGCGGGGCTTCTGAACCCAGATCTGGGGAACTAAGCTAGGGAATGACTCTGAAGGTAAAATTCCTCTGTATTTTCCTCAGGATTTGGAAGACCAGTGGGCTAGCTTTAGATCCAAGGCTCTGAGAGAAGGGAGAGCTGGTGAATAAAAGCAGAAGTCGGGGTCAGAACAGATCTGAGGGAATAGAAGAAAAAGCAGAGGCTTGAAATAGAAATTTATTTCAGTGACTGGAATTAGAAGAAAGACAGGCCCTTTTTAAAATCAGTATAAACACACTCAAGACTAAGTAACTCAGATAAGTATGCCACCCAAAAGAACTAAAAAGCCAGTAATGGAGGTAATTGATCCTCAAGAAGCAAAAAGTTTATTACCTCAAGAAATGGAGGGAAATAATCCTCTAGCTCCAATGGAACAGGAGGAGACTCATGAGAGTACCTCAGAGGGACAAAGGGATCTAAGCTCTCAAGTTTTTGAAAAACGAAGCTGGAACAGGAATTTAAATTGAAGGAGCTAGCTATGAGAAATCAGTTAGAATTGGAGAGAGAAAAAGCCAGAACTGAAGAGAAAGCTAAGGATCTAGAGCTCAGGGAGCTAGAGATGAGAGAAAAAGCTGAGCAAGAGGCCAAACAAATGGCATTTGAGCAAGAAAATAGACAAATGGAATTAAGACAAAAAGTGATGGAATTTCAAATACAGATGAAACAATTGGAATTGGCTTCTCAAAATAACAACAATAATAACAGCGCTAGTGAGGGAAATCTCTCAGAAATTGATCTAAAGAAATTTCCCTATATAGAAAAGGTGACCGCCCAGAATCTTTCTCATTTCCTTTGAACGTGCTTGCTGGGACTTTAATATCAGGGATGAAGAAAGGATGATAGTGCTAAGATCCCAAATAAGTGGAGATTTAGCTGAGTTGTATTTACAGATGCCTCTAGAGCAGGCCAGAGATTTTGAGGCGTATAGAAAAATGGTTTATTCTAGATTTGGTATCAATGCAGAACATTTGAGGTGAAATTTTCGTTCTCTTACCAAAAAGCCTGAGGAATCTTATTCCCAGTTGGAGGCTAAATTAGTTCAATGTCTGGAGAAATGGATGGAATGTGAAAATGTCACTTCTCTTGAGTAGATGAAAAATGTGGTTGGGTTAGAGCAATTTTACTCTATTTTACCTGGGGAATTGCATTATTTAGTTTGAGACAAAAATCCTAAAATTGTATTAGAGGCAGGAGAACATGCAGACCATATTAGTGAATTCCAAAACCCCAAGTTCTCTGAGGTAAATTTTAACAAGCAGAACTAGGACGACAATAAGAAACCCTTTAATAAAAATTACCTCAGCAAAACAACAGGAAAAGAAGGCCAGGGTAGTACCTCATCTAAATTAGCACAGCCTAGTTCTCAGACCCAAATGAACCCTGAAGAAAAGTTAAAGTTGAACAGATCTCCTCAGAGTGAGCGAAGAAGACAGTGTTATAACTGTAGGGACTTCGGTCATTTACAGTTCAATTGTATGAAAACTAAATTTAGGAATGAGAAGGATGACATTCAGACCAAAAAGGTTTACTGTTTGAAACCAATTGAAGACACTGAGGGAGGCTGTAACAATGGTAGTTCTGTCTCCATGGCAACTGGCATGACAGAAAATTCTGATCTGCCACTAGCCCAGGTCCGTTCATTGTTTTCTAGTAAAGGCAGAAGATACTTTAGTTCATAACCCTGGTGAGATGATACTTATTAATGAAAAGTCTTATGTAGGAATGGCTGATATGTGTTCTAACATAACCCTGTGTCATCCTGAGGTGATTCCTAAGGAACAAATTCTCCCAAACCAGACTGTTACCATCAAGGGATTAAGTTCTACTCCAGTGACTTTACTCATGGCTAAAGAGAAAATAAACTATAGAGACTGGGTTGGAATTTGGGATGTAGCAATCTCTGATCAGATTCCAGCACCTTGTTTAATTGGGCTAGATCTCACTAAGCATGTGCAGAGTGCTTGTGAAGTAACTGCTCCCTGAGGGAGCAGTTAACAATCCCTGAAGGAAAAATGGATTCCCTAACCTCTGAATCTATCCAGGAATGCCCCAAGTTAGAAAAGAACCATGAGGTAACCAAAATGGCTGATGAAGTTATTTTGAAAACCCCTAATGATCCTTCCTGTATCGATGAACTGAAGGAAGATGGTACTTTAAAGGATTGTACTACTAAAGCTAGAGAGAATCCCATTCCACTGACCCCTGAGAGGTCTATGACTGATAAAGACCTATAGAGAGGGTTTACATTTGATAAAGCATGTTAAGAATGCTTTTGTACTTGCACGCTCACAAGGGGGCCAGGAATCACCCATTGAAGCAGAAATGGATACAGTAGCAAAGGGAAGCCTGGAGGGTGAAAGTTTCTTAGGAACTGATCTCATACAGTGGGGCCTTGACTTACAAACATCCCTACTTATGAAAATTTCGAGTTACAAAAAGCTCCGGCCACAAAATTTTGCTTTGACTTGCGGCCAGAGCTTCCAGTTATGAACAGAAAAAGGCAGGGGGAAAAGGTGGGGAATTCAAACTGTTGGTGGTGAAGAGGCTGCTTCTTCACCCCAACTGTTAGGAAAAGGGAGGCTCAGCCTCCCGGGCTTCCAACACCGCCCCGACCACCGCGCCCGGTGCCAGTGCTTTGGAAGCCCAGGGAGCTGGCAGCTGGTACAGCGGTTGGGTTGGCGTTGGAAGCCCAGGAAGCTGGCACCCGATGTGGAGGTCAGGGTGGCTTTCGGCTTCCCGGGCTTCCAAACCCCCTCTGCTGCCCTCTGCCTCCTGTCCGCACAGGGGTGTTTGGTTTGCCTTCATGTGCTCTGTGTTTGGAAGACAAACAGGGGCCACGAGGGGCAAAGTCACAAATGTGCTTATGAATTATTCCGGAAACCATCTGCAATTAATAAATGTGTTCTGCTGAAACGTCAGTACTGGATGGATCTTCATCTTTTCTAAGTAAACTAAGTTGATAAAAGAGATCAACTGGTGACAACATATCAGAGGGCGTGCTGAGGTACCTTGTGAGCTCTGTGTTTGTGGAAACAAGCAGGGGACATGAGGGCGATTGTCAAATTCATGATAAAGCTTTGTATGTTTTAACTTTTATTCTGTCATTTTTCTTTACAAGTGACTACTATATTGAAGAGTAATTACATTTTAAAGTACCCTTTCTTCTTGATCCCATTTGTTTCTGCAGCAAGCATCTGAAAGGGTTATTTTGCACTGTGCGGAATATGAAGATGCTGTGGCAACCCTGTCCATTATGCTTGCCCCAATGGCCCCACA